>NC_045549.1:45363937-45680603 GCF_009769535.1 Thamnophis elegans | reverse complement strand
CCTATTTATTCATGGAAAGTAACGACGCATTGAAAGTATACGGTAGTACTACCAAACTAAGGCAGGACATAAAGCGAGATTTCGACATAACATGAAACAGGGTCAGACTATAAGACCTCCTTGGCGGCCCATCTATCCCTTCTAGTTTGTTATACATTTACTGAGTTTTGAACCGGAAACTTGAACTCTGGAAATAGCAATGGCAATCGCAGTTAGACTTATATACCGCTTTATAGGGCTTTCAGCCCTCTCTAAGCGGTTTACAGAGTCAGCATATTGCCCCCAACAACAATCCGGGTCCTCATTTTACCCACCTCAGAAGGATGAGTCAACCTTGAGCCGGTGAGATTAGATAACTGCAGATAACAGTCAGCTGAAGTGGCCTGCAGTACTGCACCCTAACCACCTTGGCTCAATTGTCAGACTACAACATCTGTTCTAAGGAAGCCAGGTCAGTTAGAGATCTCCCCTACTAGCCAGGCATATAGCTTGACCACATGTCAGAATGAAACTAATATTTCCTGTATGCTTTTCTGCTTAGAATTAACGAGTTTAGCCAATAAGAATGCTTTAAAATACTTCTGTGTTTTTGATGCTTTGAATACAATATAAAAATGTGTGTTTGGATTAGAACGCTGTCCAGATGTTAGAAATTGTTATCTCTGTCTGGACCTTTTGGCCAAAATAAAGCTTATCTTGACCTCACAGTCCAAATCTCCTGATTTTCTGCAACAAAACGATAACCTCGGGCTGTGAACGCACCTGGATGTATGTTGTGTTGGCATGACAACATGTTTGCATTCCTGAGTTTTCTGTTGGAAGGCATGCTTAATTTAAGAAGTGTCTGTGTCATCAGGGTTTTTTTTTCTTTCCGGGAAATAAATGTTGGTGTTAATGGAGGAGTAAGTTTTGCCTTGTAAATAAAGGTAGATGGTCGGAGGATCAAGTTTTTAAAGATCTTTCCCTCTTTATTGCAAAATATGTTTTAAAACAAAACAACTCATGAGAAGTGCAGTTCCAAGCAAAAAAAAATCCTGCAGAATTCTGTTTTGCAAAACAATACCTATTCTCCAAGCACTTGCATTAATTGATGAGTTAGATGCTGTTAGTTTATTTACCAGACACCTTTACTCACCAGATTTTGAGTGGCATACAACTCCCTAACTATATAAACCTTTAATTCAAATTATATATATAACATAGCTCCCATAAAGTTTTTCCAATTTTGGTCATTTCCAGATGCAGGGACTTCATCTCTCTGGTACTGGGGAACTCTGGGAATTGAAGTCCACTCATTTGGAAGCTGTCAAGGCTGGGAATTAATAGTTTAATAATTAATAGTTAAGTGCTCTGAATTTCCAATATAGTATATGATCGTTCAAGTTTGTGACCATTCCAGAAAAAAAAGGCAGAAATGTTTCCTTCGGTTTTTTTTTAGCCATCTTATGAAGTTGAAAAATTGTACACTATGAAAATCCTAAATTGGTTTAATACAAATACTGTGATAGTTGGAAAGCATACTTGCATATTTATTGGTAAACTGTCATTTCAGTTCTCTAGCAACTCCATTTGCTTCCAATCTCATTGAATTCTGTGTCCAAAGGATTAAAACAGCATGTCATCTGATTTATGCAATGGGAAAGAGACGCTTTGTCTGATCACTTTAGCTACTACAAAACATTTTGAAATAGCATTCCCTTCCTTCTGGTAGCATTATCCAAATTTCTTTTCAGCATGCAATTCTGAGAACCAGAACTGGCACCGCTAAAAGATAGTTCAGAAATAATTCTTGCTGAAGCATGCAAAAACTCCACTTAGTCATTAAACTCATTTAAAAAGACCATTTATTTTCCTCTTGCCCACTAGGGCTACCACATTTGGAATGCAGAAATCCATATGAGCTCCAGGTGTCAATTTTACGTATGTCTTTATTGCTAACAAATGGCCAATAGTAACTTTGCAAGCCTACATTGTGGAGCCTTACTTAAATTCACAAGGTGGCACCTTGTGTTTAAAGGTACCGAACAGCAATAATGTAACTTATGTTGCTATTGCAGTGCAGAATAGAATAGCCCATTAAACGAGATAGCCTATAATACTCAGTGGAACAATCAGCTGAAGAGCAGTTTACAACACAATCATATAAATATCTTCTGAGAAATATGCCCCATTTAGATTAGTTATAAGTGAATATTAGATTTCAGCCTTAGTGTGTTAAAAATGCTTTACATTCACAGCCTGGGATTATCCATTTATACCAAGTCATGATTTCTTTAATAGTGATCTACTAAATAAACTGCCAGAGTTCACTAAGCAAGGCAAGTCTGGACCCAAATTTTACCAGTATCTGCATACACATAATAAAAACCATCTAATTAATATTAAAACTTAGTGCAATAGATATACTCATTGATAACCTTTTTAAAATAAAGTCTTTTATTTAGCCTCTCTCCTGGTGGTGGCTGCTTCTTCTTCTTCTTCTCTTCCTCCTCTTGCTTCTGCTTCTCCTCCTCCTTCCAATATAAAACTGGCTTGCTGTTGCTACTTTTATGGATGTTTTCTCAGCTTCTCAGACTAAAACCAAGGATTCCCTTGAATGGAAATTCACCAAGTATTAGTGCTTTCTGCGCCCCCCCCCCCCCCACTTTTCAATATAGAGTCTGGTAGCTCCTTTACTAGACAGGCCTAGGCTGTAAAGCTAGAAACCATATTTGTACTGAGAAATGAACTAAATAACAAATCATTTAAGAGTTTCTGGTACTTCCTCTCAAATTATGCAGCTGATGCTTATCTGTACACATCTCTACAGCTAATCTATACAGATTATGAGTTGAGGGAGCTGGGAGGAACAAATATAACACAAAAGATCTCTTGAAAAGAATTCTGCTTTACAAATAAAATATACTTCTACACAGTGGTGGGCTGCAATTTTTTTAACAACCAGTTCTCTGCTCTAATGACAGGCTGGGTGGGCATGGCTGGGTGGGCATGGCCAGGGGGATTGACAGCACTCAGCCTCCTGCAGCACTCTGCCAGCCAAAATGGGCTGTGGGGGTTAATTACAAAATGTGGGCTTTGCTTTGCGACAGATCCAGCGAGCAAGGGGTGTGAATTGCACAGAAAATGCACTTTTGTTTGGTTATGAAGAAATATCTCCAAAGTCAGATGTACACTAAATATAGACTGACTTTTAGCTACACATCTTCATAGCAAACAGCAAATTTTGAAGCTCCAGGAAAAGAGGATTCATTTTAGGATGAGTAACCATAGTTTGCATGTTGGAGATTCCTAAAGGAATGCTGGGAAACTGTATTTTAAAGAACATTTGAGGGAGGAGTGCGGAATAGCCCTTCTC
This sequence comes from Thamnophis elegans, assembly GCF_009769535.1. Lineage (NCBI taxonomy): Eukaryota > Metazoa > Chordata > Lepidosauria > Squamata > Natricidae > Thamnophis > Thamnophis elegans. The sequence goes on along the minus strand of NC_045549.1, from coordinate 45,677,248 downwards.
TGAGGCTGTAGAGACTTGGCACCAATTGATTTACTTTTGGATGCTATTTGGAACTCTGACACACTGTTTGTGAAGCAACTGATCAACACTGACAGGTAAGCCACTAGTATATGAAAATAAGAGCAAACTCTAGTACTGATGATGTTACCTAGTTTGGTAATGAAACATCTGCAAGAAAAGCATTAAGTTCAGAGGGTACTAAGGACCCCACAGTTCAACCCTCAGCTACAAATATTATCTTCTATCGATAAACACTTTTGTTAGAGATACTCAGAGCCACCCTTTTATGAGATGGCTCTCAGTGGATTTCATTCTAAATCTTGATATGATTTCTATAAATAAGGAATGTAGAATGATAATTGCTGAGTATTTGATCCTTCATACATCAAAAAAATACAAAGCTAAAGGAGAAACATAAAAAAAAATTTGAAAAAAGAAAAGGCCCAGGAAAGAAAAAGAGTGAAAGTTTAAGAAAAAGGAATAGAATGAAAACCAAAAAAGAATGACTTCCAACTTTCTCTGGTACAGATATAAGTAAAAATATATCAAACTCTTACTCTAAGATTAACATTTGTCTACATGATTTCCATAATCCCATAGCTAATCATCAAAGTCCAGATCAACTTTTAATTTCAGTTTATATTGCTTTAATCCCTATTTGTTAGGGAAACCACAATTGATTTATTTAATTTCACCAAACTATAAATAAAACCGGAATAGAAAATTCTAAACTGTAGGCCCATGCTTTTCAACTTTGGCAATTTTAAGATGCATGGACTCCAATTCAAGAATTCCCAAGGAAGCATGAAGGTCGCCCTCTTAAACTTGCTAAGATTGAAAAACACTGATCTACAGATAAGGATTTTTCCATTCTTCTTTTACTGGTTCTTACTTTCTTATGAGCAATCATAATGCAAAATCCTGACTTCTATCCCATTCAGTGGTGGGTTTCAGGCGGTGTGCCCCGGTACGAGCCTGCCTGGAGCACCAGATATCGTTCAGGTACGGTGCTCCGGAAGGCCCACTCACCTGCCCGAGCTCCTTCCGGTCTTTTTAAGTCCTCAGCACTTCCACGCAGGAACGTACAGCACCACTGATCCCATTCCATGCAAAATCCTCATTTCCACCCCATCCCAGACCAATGATAATGCAAAATCTTCACTCCCATACCACCCCATTTCCTGACTAACTTGCCTTGCAGCTCTATTCTCCTGCGTGCAAGGCAACAAAATAAGACCATATGACTTCCAGTTTAAAAAAAGTTCAGTCACTGTCAGACCTTCCAACTTCTCAGGGGGGGGGAAAACGATCTCAGGAAGTTAGAAGTTCTTACTGAACTTTCTAAAAAACTGGTGGTCACTGGTGGGCTGCAGGGGATGGCAGCCTCCCAGCTGATCGGCACTGCAAGTTTATTCATACTTTCACAGCCTCCTAGCTGCTCAGCATGGCTCCCAGTCAAGCCCCTGCAGCTTCCCCACCCTGAATGGTAACCCCAGGGGAGTGAGGGACATGGGGGGGAGAGGAGGGGGGCAGCCAGTGGTGAGATTTGCTGGTTTGCCAAACTAAGCAGAATCTTAATATCTGGTTCACCTGAACTAGTGCAAACCGGCTGCAGCGCACCACTCTTCTACATTTTTCTCCTTCCCTTGAGTGGATTTTGATTCTGAATCTATCATGTTTGAAAGAGGAAAATAATATCAATATATCTTTTTAGGGGAAAAAACATTGCTTTTTGGGGTATGTAACACATTTATTTGGCAGGACAACATGTGCAATTTTTTACAGGGTTGTTTGAAAAATAAACTGTTAGATAAATATGAGATTCTTTCCAGGCACAGTATGTCTTTAACCTTTTTGGAACATCATATACACTTGAATTTATGTTTTACCAACAAAGAAATAAAGGGAGACTAGTATAGATCTATTTCAAAGTATTTCGCTCTTATCAGCTAGCCATATCCTTCTGGGATTTGAACCTGGGCTACTTACATATTAGGTAGATGTGTTAACCTCTAAGCCAGTGATAGTGATCCTTTTAGGCACTGAGTGCCTAAACTGGAACATGTGCATAAACATGTACATAAACATGTGCGCGCATGCATGCCCCAGAGCGCTGGAAACTCAAAGACCAGCTGGCCGGTGCACATGCGCGCATTGGAAACCCAAAGACCAGGTTCCGGTATGTGCATGCACACCAGCCAGCTGGTCTTAAGGCTTCTGACACTCTGGCGTCAGCTAGCCATATTTGGGTAGACCAGGTTGTCCTGATTAAAAAAAACTTCAATCTCTCCCCTGGTATAGCCGACAAAGCCAGGAAGGCCCTTAACTTAGAGGTTAATAGGTAAAGGTTCCCATCGCAGATATGTGCTAGCTGTTCCTGACTCTGGTGGCCGTTTTCATTTCTGTTTCAAATCCAAAGAGCCAGCGCTGTCTGAAAATGTCTCCATGGTCATGTAGCCGGTATGACCTAACACCGAAGGTGCATGGAACGCTGTTACCTTCCCACCCAAGTGGTCCTTATTTTTCTACTTGCATTTTTTCCCTGCTTTTGAACTGCTAGGTTGGCAGAAGCTAGGACAAATAACGGGAGCTCACTCCGTTACACAGAACTAGGGCTTTGAATTGCCGAACTGCCGACCTTTCTGATCAACAAGCCCAGTGTCTTAGCCACTGAATACCACTAAAGGTTAATACATCTACATAAGATGTAAGTAATTCAGGTTCAAATCCATAAGAGTATGGCTAGATGACAAAAGCTAAATAGTTTGAAATAGATCTATACTAGTCTCCCTTTATTTCTTTGTCAGTAAATACAAATTCAACACAAAAAATAGTGTCGTGAAAGTGACTGCCTGCAAAGGCTCCTGGATTGGGGTTGAAAAGTGAAAGCGGAAGCTGTATGCTCCATCCCATATTTGGGTAGACCAGGTTGTCCTGATTAAAAAAAAATACTTATACACTGGGGAGAAAAATTAACAAGAATCATTTTTTAAAGATAATTTTATGTTTGATTGCAATTTAACATCTATCTGTCTGGAACAGATTAGAGCACACAGGTTTCAAACAGAATCCATTTAGGCCAGTAATGAAGCACCTGGGAAGTTAAAAATGCTTTGTAACCAATAATTTTATTCTTGCCATTTGTGATGTCAAATGCTTGTATTGTTATTCTGTGGTACACATTTGTCTGTTCTTTGTGGTCAGACAAATGTGTACTGTAGGCTGACAGACACATATATAACATTGTAAGATGAGCAGGTGAATGACCCCTGATGTGATGGCTGACATTCTGAGCTTCTGGAACAGGACTTCTAAAGCCTAAATATATTTCTAGCTGTTGCAAACTACTTAGCAGTTAATTTACAGCCGAATTATGCTTTTAGATTCTGTGCTTAGATGGTGCTTAACCAATAGGATTAAAATATCATACAGGAGTAGAAGTTTGTGTTGGAAGTCAGGCAAGGCTGCAACATCTTTTAGGAATGGTGACAAAAGCTTAGCATGAATGTTTTCATGCCATCATCCCATTTGACATTAAAAACTAGGAGCTTCAGGCCATAAATATAAATTGTGGGGATGGTCTTACATGTGTGTGGGGCCAGGTAGCTTATCTAACCAGAATGTGATGGTTAAGAATGTAGATTCAAAGTCTCTACTTGTCCAAATAGTGCTCCCTCCCTTGGCTAAGGGCAGGAGAAGGAGAATGGAGAATGGGGCTGAGTCTGCAAAGTAGGCCAAACCATGATCTGTTTACTGTTAGTATACTAAATAAACCACAATGGATTAGGTTTGCACAATATACCTGAAAACAATATTTTTAAACCACAGTCACTGGATTTAAATCCAAGAAAATAATGATTTAGTGTAATATATGAACTCAGAGAAAGCCACTGATCTACCTGGCATAATCATAACTTTGTCCCTACTAGGAAATCCATCCTTTTTTGTTAGCAGTTACAATGTGTATGTGTGTGTTTGTGTGTCTGTATGCATATACACACATACATATACATAAAATGAAATTGTGATTTTCTTCTTTCAAAAAAAAAAGAGTGGAGCAAGCGGTTAAAAACAACATGACATATTTTTTAAAACTTATATTCCAACTATTTTCTAACTAAGAAGAAAATTAAATCAGGGATAATTAGTAATATTTAAAACAATCTTAAGGAACCAGAGAACAATAATTGTCAGGTACGTCTGATAAAATTCTGCAAATAATACTATTCTGCATATGTAGTACCACTTTCCTGTTGACTAGTAAGATTTCTGTCATGATCTAGTCAATTTTTAAACAAAAGTTAAGAATGCCCATGGAGGAAAATAGCTTCACTTTAAAAAAGCTTTTTTGTCACAAAAGTTGGCAAGCCAAATAGAACATCAAAGGGAGAAAAATGTGCCATGTCATAAAATCTGATTAAGAGTACATGGGAAAACCCTTCCTAAAAAGTCAAGATATAAATAGCAAATCCCTAGTGTTACAGAACATGCTTGTCTTATTTTAACTTATCATCAACTCCCAATTTGGATCTGCCCTTTTTCCCTTGGAATACTTCTGGAAAAAGAATTTCAGAGGAGTTAAACAAATGTTAGATCTCTGCTTGCTTATGCAGACCAACGATAAATTCATTTAGACAGATCAGAATTGTGTTGTTTTTTTAAAACTTGTTTTGGGTTGTTATCGCTAAGTATTTTATAAGCACTTACAAATGTCTAAAATGGTATTATCCACTACCTAGGGAATGATGGTAAGGTGGTTTTTCTCTTATGATGATGTTCATCCTGAGAGAGTGCAGGTTCTTGGCCCTGAATAACTACTGTAATCTTCATAATCATAGCTCCAACATTACTGATGTCCATAATATTGAAGTGGCAAAGCTTGGCACTTTCTTCAAAAACTGCACAATTCAATTTCCCCCAACTGCTGATTTGGCAATTGTCTTGCAATCCAGCATATCCATCCACATTATAATAGATTCTTATGTGAGAGAATATACTACAACCCCTCCTCAAGCCACCCCACAATGGCAATGTAGTGTCCTAATTGCACAGTTTAATAATCACATGGAGCTGTATTGCCTAGGACAGGGATGGCCAACCTTTTTTGCCTCGGGTGCCAAAAGCACACACGCATACGCTATTGCGCGTATTCGTGTGCCCACTCCCATAATTTAATGCCTCCCCTGCCCCGTGCATATGCACACAGCTTTCTTGGAGCCTGGGGAGGGCAAAAATGGCATCCGCCATCCTCCCCGAGGTCCTCCAGAGGCCAGAAAGGGCCTGTTTTCTGACTTCCACTTTGTACGTTGGGCTGTTTTTCACCCTCCTGAAGCCTCCAGAGGGCGAAAAACAGCCTAACATGCAAACCGGCTGTTCCTGAACTTCCAGTTTGTGCGTTTGGGTTGTTTTTCACCCTCCGGGGGCTTCAGGAATTTTTGGTGAAAAACAGCCAAAACTCAAGGCCAAAATCAGCTGGTGCGCATGTCACCTCACGTGCCCTCAGAAATGGCTCCGTGTGCCACCTGTGGCACGCGTGCCATAGGTTCGCCATCACAGGCCTAGGAAATAAAATGTCCTGAGATGACTTTATTGTAGGTTGTTAGCACCCAACCCTCTCCTAGAAAAATGAAATATCCTGGGAAATATTGAAAAGGGTAGAATATTATATTTCACTGGATAAGAAATGGAGAAACATGCTTTTAGGTAGGAAACAAAGCCCCCACTTTTGTCAATGAGCCATTAAAATGCCTGAGTCAGTCTCTTCTACATAACAAAGATATCTTCCCTTGAGCTCTAGGGTGATAGGATTAAGGCATGATTAGTATTAGCCTCTTACCCATCTCACCTCAGGGCACCTGGGAAGAAGCAATGCTTAACCAAGCTTGGGACTCAAAAGACACACAACCTACAAAGTTACTAAGACCCCCGCCCCTGGGAGTCTGACAACCAATCAGAATACATTTCTTACACAGAAACAGGAAACAGAGAGGTAGGGCCGAACAAGAGTATTAAAAAATCCAAGAACTCTCAGCAAGCCCCCTTTTCTCTTTTTCTTCTTCACCCAACATCTGGAAGCATGTGATCCCCCTTTTCCGTTCAGGAACTCAAGCCATGTGGTCCTGTCCACCATTAAACCATCTTTCCAAGCAGCCTCCATGTTTCCAGTGTCTTTTTCCCCACTTGGAGCTAAACCCAGAAGGACATTTCTTCCAACATAATGACAAGTTAATTTGCTATTTTCTTCCCTTTCTGATTTTTTTTTCTTTTACTGCAATAGGGTCATCCATATGGTAATTCATTGCATACTTCCTAATCAAGCATCATCTCTTTTTCTCAAAAAGTGAGGACTTACAGAAGCGATATGGCTATGTAAATCTTTGGTTTGGAGCGCCATTTGAAGCTGTTTCTAAACTCCTTCAATCAAATTAATTTCCTGCATCTAATTGCTAAATTGGATGTCTTTGCTCTTAATTTTTCCAATAGTTATGAAAACTGAACTGAATCAATCCAATCTGATGTTTTGGTGTTTTTGTCTAGTCAAAAAAAGTCTAGTCAGATCATATTGGTAATGCTATTCAAATCAATCATTTAAAATGGATCAGGGCCAATCTATGCTCCTCTAATTTATACTTGTGGTAACAGTGCTGCTGTTTCACATTCCCATTTAAAAAAAAATAGAAAAAAAATTTGCAGTTGGAAAATAGGAACATGGTAAACATTTGAATACTAAAATATTTACCGTTGTGTATAAAAATGATAATAACACAGTAATGTATAGTAAATAGATTCAGCCTTAAAGGGGGGAAAAGAGGAAAACTGTATATATCCCCTATGACAAATTTGGATTGACAAGGAAGGTCTAAAATGCAACTATAATGATGTTGATTTAGCACAATGACAATCAGAAATTTTTATTTCTGAAATCTAGTCCATTAAAGGAGATAATAGAGGATGAGACTGAACCATGGCTGTTGTATCTATTCTGTATGCATCCTTTTTTCTTATATCTGATTGAGGTTAGGGGCATGATGGCGAACCTTGGCACACATGCCAGAATTGGCATGCAGAGCCCTCTCTGCTGCCATGCACACTGTTGCCCTAGGTCAGCTCTCTCTGCCGTTTCTTTCGTGAGTTTCTGTTCCCCTGCAAATGATGAAACAGAAGCTCACGAAAGAAAAAGATCTCATCTCTGGCATAGCTGCTGATGTTGGAATGCTCTGCCTCCCACCAGTCAATTGGTGTTCGGATCACTGCTGCGCATGTGCGCATGTCCGTGCATGCACGCATTTGCACGTGCACGCACCTTTCAATTTGGGAAGTCAGTGGATAAAAGGTTTGCCATCAGGTGTTTGAACATCTGACATCTAATCAAAAGTTCTTAATTTTTTTTGGGGGGGGCATAGTTGTACAACTTCTATATACTGTTCAACCAGTGGTGGTTTCCTACCGGTTTGGACTGGTTTGGCCGAACCGGTAGTGATTTGACAGCCTGGGTCACTGGAACTGACAGCGACCCAGGCCTGCCATGCCCCCGAACTGGTTCTTCCGGTGCCACCATAGGCGCCGTCATCTTGTTTTTTGCTTCTGCGCATGCACACATCAGGCACGCGCACGGCACAACCATGAGCGAAGTGGGAGTAGTGACTGCTGGAACCCCTCTTTTCACTTCAATATACTTTCAATGCATTTATAACATTACTCCTGCTTACCTGAATATGTTAGTAGGCAGACTCAGCTAGCCCGAGCTGTAGTGTACTGGAACTGAAACCTTAAACAATCCTGGTTAACAGTTGAATGTAATTCCTGGAGAGTGGTTTACAAGCAGTGCTAAGCAAACTGTACGAACCCCTACATTTGGCATTTCTTACCCTTCTCTCTTTATTTTTCAAAGACTTGAAAGGGTAACTTGAAACAAAATAATAAGTTTTGAGACAATCAAGGATAGCGATATTGTATGCTTTATGCTCTCTCTAAATAGAGGGTTTTTTCATCATAGTTCTCTTCCCTTAATCCAATACTTTCTTTCTTAGAACTGCTTCAAGCCAAGTAATACTAGAGGTCGCCCTGTTCATCTGGCAAGCAATTTATCTCTGTTAATTTTGGACTGCGGAGGGATCTTTGCCTTCAAAGTCTGGACAAGGGAAGCAGAACAGACCGAGTGCAACCAGTGAACCTTAATTCATTGTTTTGCAGTTACACATGTTCAGGCAGAATAGGTGTGGTCCAGGTCTTAATTAAATGGAGTCATCTTGTGAAACCAAGGAAACATGTCCTCTCTGTCACTGCTCCTGCCCTTTGGAATAGCATCCCTCCCAGGCATCATTCAAAGATTACTCACATTTTTCTTTCTTTTTTTTCCTTAACTGACTTGTCTAATGAAGATGTATAAAACTCAAAATCTTGCAATGCTCTTGTTCAATGTCAATTGGCCTAGTAAAGGATCACCTACAACATGGGTGTCAAACTCATGGCGTCACATTGCCATAATGTTCTCCCCCTTTGCGGAGCTGGGATGGGCGTGGCCTGTGTGTGATGCATCCAGCCCGTGGGTCGCCAGTTTGACACCCCTGGCTTACAGTATGTAGGTTTTGGATTCCAAATAAACAGAGCTTTGTAACAAAGCTGGCACTGCAAAAGTTTAGACATTTCATATTATTATTATGGTTGATTGCACAGTCAGCCAAATGTTTAGACTGGATTTGCCATATTTGTCCACATTTCAAGTCCTTCTCTAGACCTGAGATAAGCAGATGTTACTGTTTGATGTTGTTAAAGGTATCAGTGCAGGATGTAAGTTGTTCCAAGTAAACCTGCCTTTTTAACTGTGGTGATTTTGTCAATGATGATGGTGTTCAAGTGGTGCTCCAGATGTTTTGGAATTGCACCCAATGCACCTATTACCATTGGTGCTTTTGCCATTGTTGTTCTACTTCTGTTTGCTACCCTTTTATATTTTGTGATTTTTACATTATTACTTTTAAATTCAGCTCACAGCTGAGTCTGGATGGCTCACAATACAAAATAGACAAGATAGAACCCAACCACTTAATTCAAAAACGCATACAAAAAACACAACCATAATCTAACATTACCTTAATCCAGGGGTCTGCAAAGTTGGCCCCTTTAAGACTGGTGGACTTCAACTCCCAGAATTTCCCAGCCAGTGGCCCCTGCCTTAATCTAAGGGTGAAGAATGTATATTTATCTCTCTCCCACCCACCCCCGCCGCCGCTTCCCCCAAGTCCTATAAAATCCTGTTTCTTGGGAAACTCCCCAATTTTGATGGATTCAGACTCCACCACCACCACCTCCATCACATAAATAAGCTTCCTGCTTTACAACTGGCACAGGATTATGTTGATTTTGTTTAGCATTAATGTATGAACTTAGCTTTCATAGTTTGGGAAGTACACTTTATGGCTTAGTGGGTTGCATAAACCCATTTGTGCTTTAAGCAATATATTGTATCTTGCTAACTGCGGAATTCAGGGCACTGAAATCCACACATCTTAAAGAGACCAAGTGTGAAAAATGCAGATCTAAAGGAACCACAATTTGCATGCAAACATTCCTTGTTGTGGCCTTTTGGTTAAGCTAAAGTAAAGTTGTCTTTTTAATGTGATCTATACATTCTATATTTCAGTTGTGCACTGTTTTCTGTATGTCTCTCCGAACTTGATTTATGTATGCTCCCTTTACTAAATTCATGTATGTCATACCTTGAGTAATTGGCTTGACTTGCTTCTTTGAGTTTTCAGTTATAGAACCTTATCAGAGGTAGCTGGTATAGATTCATGTACCAAATCAATCACGTTTCCACTATCACTATTTTTTCAAAGTTTTCTCCAGATGCCTAATTAGACACAATTTAGACACAAAAACATTATCATTATAGGCAGTTCTGATTACAGCCATGTTGATTTTTTGACATACGCAGCTTTTGGCAGGTGCTCCTAGCATAGATGGCCTTACTTTTATTATCTAATGGGAAGATCAAAGGTGATATTGTCAGCAGAGAAGTTTTGATCTAATTCCAGACAGCTAAATATATAAATCCTCTTCCAATCATCACAGCATAGATATTTGCCACCAATTTCCATATTCATTGGAAATAATTTTGAGAAAGAACTTTTTGAAATGTAAAATTGTATCAGATGCTTTGTGCATTACAAATTGGTTATTTAATACTGAACATTATTGCTGTCACCCATTTACTTGCCAAATCATATGATCAGTGACAATGGTTGCTTTCATCAATAATTACCATAAAATCTTACTTGATCCAGAATGACTGATTTGATTTATATTAACTTGGAGAAAGCTGTTGAAGACTATTTCATTTCTGTGTGAAAGTACTTCAATTTATTTTGCTTTTTGACCTTCAGTGAAATAATCAATAAATGATTCTTAAAATGTGTTAAAAGTTAAGCTAAACAACAGTGAATAGTGTTAAAGGTTAGACGCTCCTAAAACTGAATCACGGGATTAATATCTCATCATTTTCTTAGATGGGCCCAACTAGGGAAAAGTTCACATGAAGTACATCCCATAATAACAAAAAAATGTGACCTACAAGATTTTCTACAAGAAAAAAAATCTAGTATTTATTCAAGTAGCATAGGTGCCAAGAAAATTAATAGCAAAATGAATAAAATGACTGGCTTATGATGAACTTCAAGTCAATTAATCACCATTTATAAAAGTATGTTGTATGAATTTGTTCCATATAATGCATTTATGATTTAATTTGTTTGGTTAATTATGTGAACCATCTTTAAGAACTACAGATAAATGTGATAGAGAAGCAGTAGTGGGTTTCAAATTTTCTTAGAACCTGTTCTGTAGGTGTGGCCTGTTTTTTGGGAGTGGCTCAATGGTCATGTGACCAAGTGGGAGTGGCTTGGTGGTCATGTGACCAGGTGGGCATGGCCAACTTGACATCACTCATGCACACTCAGTCACATGAACCCCCCCCTCCCAAAGCCATGCCCATGGTGGCAACAAATTTTGGGACTCCAATGAAGGGTGGGGGAGGGAGGAAGAGATGGGAAAAACTCTCAAAAATAGACTGCTGGAAGATTTAGGGCCGAAATTGCACACTGGGGAAAGCAATTGGGGACATTGCAGAAGGCAGGACAGGGATGAATCCAGGAGGAAACTATCACACGTTGTGGAAAGCAATTGGGGTGATCGAAGAAGGCAGGATGAGGAATCCAGGAGAAACTTACCACATGCTGGGGAAAGCAATTGGGGTGATCAGAGAAGGCAAGACGGGGAGGAATCCAGGAGGAAACTATCACATGCTGGGAAAAGCAATTGGGATGATCAGAGAAGCAGGACAGGGAGGAATCCAGGAGAAAACTCCTGAGCTTGCCACTGTGGTGGATTTTACCACCAGACCCCTCCATGCCTCTTCCTTCACCACCTCCACTCCCAGGTATGGCAAGCCCCACAATGGGACTGAACTGCACGCATGTGTTGGTGCCCTGCAGTCATATTTGGCTGGTAAAAGCTGTTGCCTAAGGAATTGGCACCTACTAAACCTAGATTCATTAATGGATTTATGAAGAGAGGGAGAGAGGGAGAGAGGGAGGGAGGGAGGGAGAGAGAGGGAGAGGGAGGGAGGGAGGGAGGGAGAGAGAGAGAGAGAGAGAGAGAGAGAGAGAGAGAGAGAGACAGACAGACAGACAGACAGACAGACAACCAGGTGGGCGGGGGGAGCAAGGGGGGGCATGCCAGGGGAGAGACTGTACTGGTACAGGGCCTCCAGCTCTAACAGTTCACAAATATATACCCAATTTCTGGTACCGGTCTGTGCGTACTGGTGCGTACCCCAACCCACCACTGTCAGAAGGCTCTACACGTGACTCTTCTATAGCTAAATCTAAGGGAATGCATAGCCTTAATTTTAGATTAACATAGTTAGCTTAACCTGGTACCGGAAGTTATTCTGTATTTGTATAACATGGTAAACTGCACACGAAGCACTACTTGTGGTTAAGGACAAATGTTAAGCAATGGTGTGTATTCATTTTAACCAACTAGAGTGGGTTGTCTCATAGGCCAATTATTAAATGTGTTATAAGTCAGACAATAAGCTATGGTTTGCTCAATCATGATTTACAGATCTTACCATATTTTTCTCCACTTTTCCCTCTCTTTTGTGCAATTTGCACACTTACATGTATACCACTCCCCTTTCTCCTTGTAATATTCTGGCTGAAATGTAACTACATCTGGTAAAGGATTTTGATTTGATGATTTGCTAGACCTTAAAGTCCAGACTACAATATTTTCTGACAATGCACTAAAACCTCCCCCATCATTTGCCTTAGTGTGTTATGCCAAAACACTTTCTAGGGCAGTGTGTTGTGGGGACCCTGTCATTTGATCCAGACTTGTTTATGTTTAGGAGGTTTATTACATCAGAAACATCAAATCCGCACAATGCCCTTTCTTTTTCTTTTGAAGTTTTAGTAATAGTTTTACAGCTAATCTTAACAAGGAAAGCAAAGTGGCAAACCATGTTGCACAATGTCCTTCTGAACCTTTGACACATTGCTTTGCAATTCTCTGGAACACTTGGAAGGTTTACAAGGTATTGCAAAAGGCAGTCAAATCAGTAGTTGGAAAATAACCAGCTCCTTGGACCCCTTGTGCTAATACAAACTGCACTATAGAATGAAAAAAGAGACACCTGTAAACAACTGTAAAAAGCTAAGGAAGTAAAAAGCTTTCTTTTGGTCCTCACTAGTACCATCAAGGGAACATATTTTTGCTTTGCTGATGTTTGCAATAGCAACTCTTAAACCTTTGAAAAAGACTGGCTAATCTAGCTAACTCTCTAGACCGAACTAATAAATGGAGAGACAAGTCCTTATTGCAAGCCAATATCATCTTTATTTCAATACATTTCAATACACACTTGAGCTCATTGGAGCTTTGTGTACATTTATGTAAGAAAATTATATTCCTTCCAACTCTCCTTTTTTGCTAGAGGAAAAAGGTCATTTGTCTTTTTAAAGAAAAGAGAGAGGCTGAGAAGAGGAGAAAGATTTGTTTCACTCCCAAAAAGCCAAATTGTCTGGAATCCTCAGGGATTTGGGAAGGGACCCAAGAATAATTGGAACAGAAGGAAATCTCGTTCAGAAACAACAGCTGCATTTGAACTACTAAATAAAATATTCACTAGAAATACTGTGTATACTTATTTTCTCTTTTGTCTTTGTGTGTTTCAGCCCAATGTATTTTCTCTGGTCTTTTAGTGCATGCTTAGTAAATGGTGTACTTTATGCAATTGTGAAGTTTTCAGTAACAGGAGTTGCTTTTAAAATAGGAATAGATAGCACCAACCTTTAATAAATTGAGGCCCTCATATTTTCATTTTTTGATTGGACATTTGTTTCAAATTGCTACCAAGATTTGAACAATTTAGCTCTCTCACTAATGGATGTTTACTTAGGAGAACTTAAAACCAGAGTGAAAAATTTAGAAGTTTCCCTTTAAAAAAAAAGAAGTTTGATTTTATTTGTCTCTTGTTAAAAAGGTACAATTCCCAAATGGGGTTGTGGGAAGACTGATTTCCCTAGCCACACAACTAACACTACAAAATGATTTATTTCACATTGAATTTTCCAGGATATTTCTTTGGGGTTTTGAAAAGAACCAAAACCTAATATTGTCCCAAAGGGGATTTTTCAAGAGGCAACTTTCTGGTTTTTCTTTGAAGACATTTCGCTTCTCATCCAAGAAGCTTCTTCAGCTCTTGGATAAGAAGCGAAACATTTCCAAAGAAAAGTCCAGTTGCCTCTTGAAAAAGCACTTTTGGGACAACCATGACTTGGATGACTGAGAATCTCCATAAACAAAATCTAATATCCTTCACATTGTATCATCTTCTGAAGGTCCCTCATTGTTTTACTTGTTTACCACCATGGATCTCTTTGGGAACTATTAAATGATAGCTGTGAAATTCCGGCAATTTGTAGGTATAGTAGCAATCTGCTTAATATGGAAGGCAGACACATTTGAATGATATTGGGTAAGAAATTAAAAATGATTCTGTTGCCATAAGAAATTGAACCTTAAAAATAATTTTTATTTTAAAATGGCAAATAAAATCTTTTCTTGGAAATTATGGGTTGAAAATGAGATAGTTACTCTTAATCAGCGAATCTTAATGATTTATAAACTTTTGAAAGGTTACAAAAAGAATATAATTTGCCAAAAACAACTGCATGGCAATACATTCAGCTGAAACATTTGTCCTTTATTTGGGATGAACCAGATACATTGGCTGCCTTGCAAACTCCTATGGTTTTGAATGTTGATTTTAGAGGCTAAAGCAACAATTAAATTTTAATGACAATTGAAAAAGTTACTAAAATAAATATGGACAATATACAAGAATTTGTAATAGAGAACTAGAGTTTCCTACATTAACATATTAGTGTTCTCACATTTTAAAAGTTTTATATTTCTTGTGATTTTAAACCAATGGTTCTTTTTAAAAAAATAAATTTTCTACCTTTATGTTACAGATGCAATAAATGTATTTTAACTATCCTTTTCATAGCTTCTTATTATTTAAATAGTCTCATTGTGGTGAACCAAATTCTTGGAAAGAAGTTCAGATTTAAGAATGTTAATGTGTTGTTAAATTATATTGTATAAATGTGGAATCAGTGTATTTCTGAAGAATGTTGGATTTATCATGGGGCTGTTGCCCCAAAAGCTTTATGTGTTCCCCAGAAACACTCTAAGTACCAGACAGCAAAGGACAACTTGATGAAATGTGTCAACTATGGCCTTTATTGGCATAGACCTAATGTGACCAGATTTTAACATTGGTAAAGAGGGACACCATTGGCCAGGAGGGGTGGTGGTTCTTGATCAAAAATTGTAAAAAAAATCAGGACTTTTTAAAAATGCTGCGGAATGCGAAACAAATTGTTCAAAAGCGGGACTGTCCCACCAAAAGCGGGACGTCTGGTCACCTTAATATAGATGCCCTTCAAAAGCAAAACTCAGGGGGCTGAATTCTACAGGGGGAGGAGTAAAGGGGGGGATTTGAGGGGCAGCCCAAAGCTATTTTTGGCAACTTTTTATGGACTTTCTGGTGACATTAACACTGAAAAGATTATGTTTTATGGATTTGTTTGTAGATAAGAGCTTGAATATGGGATGTCTATTTGTAACCTTAGAGGGGTGTGAAGAATCACTAAATTAGTTTATAATTCTTGCAATGAAAGTTAGAAATTACATCTTTATTTATTTTCTCTTTCATTATTACATTCTTTTTATTTTTAGTGCATTTTTTACTTTTTATTCCTTTCTTTCTTTACATTTAAATTGTATTATAATCAAAATTCTTAATAAAAATTATATATACGCACACACACACACATATATACACATATATACATACACAAGTAATTCTTGACTTACAACCATTCATTTGGTGATATTTCAAAGGAATACTTTGAAAACAGGACTGAAAAAAATGACATGATTGTTTTTCATATGGCCACTGCAGCATCCCCATAATCACATGATCAGAATTCAGGTGCTTTGCAAGTGGCATGTATTTGAGACAGTTGCACTGTATTGGGCTCATGTGATCACTATTTCTAACCCTTTCCAGCTAGCTTCCGACAAGCAAAGTCAATGGGGAAGCCAGACTCGCTTATGACCTCATGATTCACTTAAGAACTACAATTATTTGTTTAACAATGATGGCTAAAAGATTGTAAATTGGGGCAAAATTCACTTAGCCAAAGAAATATTGGGCTCAATTATAGTGTTAAGTTGAGAACCTTACGTTTGTCTGTGTGTGCCTGTTTTGCAGGAACGATGGGAAATTATTTCTTGAGGATATGCTTTGCAGTCACCAATTTGTAAAAATAGATTAAACTTTGAGTATTGCCTCTTACTTTGCAAAGAAAAAATGAATTCAATACTGAAAAACATACTCTATGCATGTGGAAATAGTCTACTTATAAACCATGATTGTCTGAACTCAGCTAATTGCAGTTTATTGAAGAAACCATAATTAAGCAAACTAATGGAATACTGTGTGAATACAGCTATTATTTTTCACAAAGGAGTACTACGAAGGTAAAATGAAAGAGTAGGAAGAGGTAAGTGGCAGCTCTTGGAGGAAAGAAAGGAAATAAATATAAGAAATAAATACATTTTTAGGCAGCAAATTCTCCTGAAAGCAAATAACTTCCACTGCAGCTAAAATTCATGTTGAACAGTTGTGACACATAAAATTACATATCAACCTAGTCCAGCCTAATGGGTCATGTGAACACTGGCTATGGGATTAGTTTCTGTTCATTCTACTGTACATATTCAAAAATTTAGGTTATCTAAGTGAGAAATGTAAACATCTGAATTTTGTAAAGCTTGTTTACATATAACACCTCATAATTTGGCAATGGCTCTTCTAAAAACAAGAACAGGTTGCCAATAGGTTGTCAAACCTGAACACGGCCTGTTGATTAAGATCAAGAATGAGTGGAGTTTCTATAATATAGATGACATTGTTTGAAAACAATGTGGAGGGTCTCTTTCATTTAGTGAGAGATGTCATTTCACTGGTACAAGAGAAGCATCAGACAAAACGTTTGAACTTTTGCTTTAACAACCATGATTACCTTTACACACCGGGAACTAGAATTTCCCTCCAAAACCGATCCCAAGCACCTGTAGCATTAAATGGTAAACACAGGAACAAATGAATCAGGAGCGTGCAACATACACACAATCAACGTGCACAGGTCTCTACCCAGACAATTATTATGGGCCTCTGAAGAGAGTTGACCCTAAATATTTAGAAAGCCTCCCTCCACCCACCGGCAGGAAAAAGAAAAGAAAGAAAGCCCCCGTGGGGGGGGAAAAAGACTGCACGGTCCATTTAGGATGGTCAAACTCTGAGGGCAGAGCCCCTAAAGTGCATGGTCTTTGCTCCGCACCATTCCCTCTTGGCCAGTTTGGGAGTTGCCAGCCGTGCACCAGCTGATCGCGGCCCCTCCTATCAGGCAAGACTCGGGAAAAGGAGCATGGAGCCAGCCCTGCCCATATCGGTGGGGCGAACGAGCCATGTCAAAGTTCCAGATTTCGGTGGAAGAGCTCAACGACCTGCTGGCCAACGGCAGCGGCTGTTACAGCCTCCCCAGCGCACAGCAACGAAGTTATGATTACACCCGCAATCGTGCTTCTCCCCAGCGTCAATTAGACCAGTCAGAATTAGATTGCAAAAATCCAGACCGCCACTAAATGGAAACAGTATTTAAAAAATTGGGACTTTTAAAAAACGCCGCAGGACACGGGATAAATTGTGAAAAATCGGGACTGTTCCGCCAAAAGTGGGACATCGGGTCACCTTACATAGGCCAGAGGTCTTCAAACTTGGCCACTTTAAGACTTGTGGACTTCATCTCCCAGGATTCTCCAGCCAGCTATGCTGGCTTGAGAATCCTGGAAGTTGAAGTCCATATGTCTTAAAGTCCCCAAGTTTGGGGACCCCTGGCATAGGCAATGGGATAAAAGAAAAAATCCAGATGATGGCCAAATATATAAAATCCTGATTTTTTTTACATGCATTGTGGCTCATATAAAAAGGAGTGGAGCTTCAGTCATGCAGCCACTATCTTTACTTTTTTTTGACAGTAAAGTCTGGTAGACTCTGTGGATGCTTAGCCTGGACAATGATTCCATGTATCAAATTTCAACCTATTATTTAAAAATGGTCTTGTAGCAATTCTTATAGACACAAATCTATTGTTGCATTGCTAGTGTTCTATTTGTTTTTTTTTAAAATATATATTTCTTTTGTACATGTTTCAGATACATTATGTGAAGGGCGTTTTTTCGGAGAAGGTTGTAATGCCGGGAAAGGTGGGAAAAAAGAGAAGAGGACAACCAGCAGCAAGGTAGATGGAGTCAGTTATGGTGGTGATGGGTTCCCCATTCGGAGACCAGGCTAAAGACATCATCGTAGAGAAAATCGTATCTATGTGGTCCCTAGGAGTCAACACTGATCAATAAATTGTACTTGTATTATTATATTTTGTATATTATGCCACACACAATTGTATATTTTGTCTGTTAGCTTGCTTTTATAATATTCTGCTTCTTCTATTTTTAGAAGACATATTTTGTTTTCTTTGGAACTATAAAAACACAAAGTTGGCTACTTTGGCATGCAGTTTGGTTCACCTAATGATGCCTTATTAATTAGGCCTATTTTCCTCATTCTTTCCACTTGCTGAATCACCCCCCTAAAAGTCTGGCTTCTCCCAAAATGCTAGCCTGAAATGCAGGCCAAGTAAAGTTCAAGCTGGTAAAATTCTGGTTGCATTTCTCCAGAAAGGAAAGACAGAAAAAGGAATATTAAATCCGTCCGTCTGCGACAGTAAGGAATGAGCAACTCGGGAACCAAGATGACAAATGATGCTGACATAAAAAGTAGCTCCTGCGCAGCATTTGCGCTGAAACACGTCAGTCTTTAGGGCCTGGAGGTATGTCGAACCGGGCGGCCGGCGACTCCGACTGATGCCCGAACCTGAAAAGAGCAGCATGGCAGCCGCTGCAGAAGGCGGAGCCCGGCCCTGACCTGTGAGCATCACATCAACCCCAACCCCCATCCGATCTGAGAGCTGAAGATTTTCCAACTCCTATTTACATTTTACCCGATTCTGTACCTGGTTACATTTTACTCCCGCCTCTGCCCCTCTTCGCCTTTGCCTTCTGGTACACCGGTATTTTATGGTGTATCGCTCTCGCCTGGTTGTGTAAGGTGCGCGAGGATCCCACGCACCGAGATCTGGTCGCCATGGAGTACATCCGAATGCCCAAGGTTAGTACGGTGCCGGAAAGACGGAGCGGAAGGGATATAGAGGCTCGTCTTGAAAAAGCTCTGGGGTGTCAGGATCTGGACGGTGCGGGGAGGGAAACGGGATCAATTACCCCTCCCCCTGCGCTTGGGATCCCAGGATGGGGGTGAATTAATCTTCACCAATGAAACGAAGAATGGTGGAAAGTTGCATGTTTAAAGAATCCATTTTCCTCCCATCTCAGGTGAGACTGCTGCTCAGAAGAAGGGCCTTTTAACTCGGAGGTGCATTCCAATCAGATCATATTCTTCACCCAGTTGGAAACAGAATTGCGCTTCCTCATCCCTTGCCTATAATAATGCAGCATCAGCATGCAAGCCGGGAAATGATTTTCCCTCCTTTGATCTCACTCTTATTTAAATTCAGATAGACACCCCCCCCCTTCTCCCCTGCTTTCCAGGGAGAAATGATAGATGAAAATGGGATTACATTATTATGAGATTCTAAAATGGGACCTGATCCGAGATCAATAGAATAAAAATGGATCCCTAGAAGAGTATCCCTGAATCTAATGAGCGATACGAATTTATTTTGATTAAATTGGGCTGTGTATCGATAAAGTGTTTAAAAGTCTAGGATTTTAAAATCTTGTTTTACAACAGATTGCATATGATAAGTTCTAGTAGAGCATAGGTTTGAATAATGGTTTCTTGTCTTTGGGGTTACGACACTAGGCCTCTGGCTTCCACATATGAAATATGATTTGAACATATACGAATATAGTGGTTTTGCATTTAAAGGAATAATCTTGACATTTTAAATCTCTTTTTGTAGCTTTTACCAAAAAGGCATACTTTTAAACTGATTTTTTTTCTATATTTATGTTTCATTTGAATAAATTCAGTAACAAATAGAAGACAATCCCCCCTCCCCCCACCCCAGGAAGTAGCATAGAAAATATTTTGGCTTAATAAAAATCAAGCATTTCTTAAAATTGGACACTAATTTAGGAACACTTACTGGTTGTAAGCCAATAAAAGGGTTCTTTTTAAGATGGGTGGGTATATCAATGTTTTAAATGAACTGAAAGTACAAGATTTTAAAAGCAAAGCACCCATCTTCCATTGACTACTATCATTTTTGCTATAGTTTGCCCTGCTTAGAAGGTAAAAGACCTTGGAACAACAGCAAAATACTAAAACAACTATTGATAGATGTAATCAACCACTAGCAGTGGGGCTCATACTTGGACTGCAAAAATGCAAATAATCTGTAGATCATGGCCTTCTTTTAGCTACAAAACTTTTTAAAAATGAAATATAGAACCAGTGATGAAAAGGAGAAGCTCTAGTGATAGAAAATTGGCTGTATTTGAATGATTTTTGTTGTCCTTAGTCTTTCATGGAACTTCATCAAGTTCCTGCAGAGATTTTGTGACACATAATTTTAAAGACTCAGCACTAAATAACAGCAAAGTGACACAGGAAATTAACTCACTCATTCATTCTGGTAGCCCCAGTATGATAAACCCCATGGTAGCTTAACTTTAAATGACAGCAAACTTGAGGAACAAATAACAATTGTGTACAATATTTGCCCTATGGCTGTGCCTGAGATGCGGGCTATAATATGTTTCAAACTGAAGAATACTGTGGCTCTGAGGTTCAGCTGAACTTTTGAGGGCAGGCCCTGACTTAGTCTATCTTCCTAGCACCTCAGTCACTATGAAATCTGGCATGGCATAATGTAGCTATCTCTCCCGCTCTCTTGTCTCTACCCACCTCCTTTCTATCTGTTGACATTCCTTTTCTTCTCCTTAGTTGCCATCAGCACTCATTGCCACCAATAGTGTTGCCTTTCATTCTGTTCTGCACATTCCTTATCACTTAGGGTTGGTATATTTATGTTTTGTGTCTATGCGTGGACCTACATATTTTGGTCTGGAGAAAGCCACCCAAAATGGCTGTTCCATGCCGTTTGGACATTCCTGATCAGCCTGTTTTGAAAATACTTTGTTTGGACCCAACAGGTAGAGAATGCTGCCGCTGACACAGCTATTTAACATGATTTCTACAAAGGAGTCTAAATGTCTCTCTAGTGTATTGTAGAGTGTAGTAATAATATCATTAAGAGTTTATTTGTTGTATCTGTTTATTTAATATTCCACCCAGTGTGGTTCCAAGTTTTTTCCCTAACCAAGTTTTTTCCCTAACCCTTCCTATTCCTTACTAGATATTTAGGTCAGTACATATCTTCCTCATCTTAGTTATTTCTAGATTCTGGGAATAATTTAGATTTTAAATGGAATCCTGAATATTTAAAAAGTACCACAATTGGAAGACTTTGGAAAAAGTATATAGAGCACCATAAATATTTAAATCTATAGTGGTGAAGAAAATTGGAATCCCTTTATCAATTTAAGCCTTTAGGTCAACCAATCTGACCCACTTCACGAAATATGATTTTAGAGCATTTAGAATTGACCAAGTTGCTTTTTAAAAATATTTGTGGGAAAACTGTAATGGGAAGTTCATACAAGTGAAACTCGAAAAATTAGAATATCATGGAAAAGTTCATTTATTTCAGTAATGCAACTTAAAAGGTGAAACTAATATATGAGATAGACTCATTACATGCAAAGCAAGATAGTTCAAGCCGTGATTTGTCATAATTGTGATGATTATGGTTTACAGCTCATGAAAACCCAAAATCCACAATCTCAGAAAATTAGAATATTGTGAAAAGGTGCAATATTCTAGGCTCAAAGTGTCCCACTCTAATCAGCTAATTAAGTCATAACACCTGCAAAAGGTTCCTGAGCCTTTAAATGGTCTCTCAGTCTGGTTCAGTAGGAATCACAATCATGGGAAAGACTGCTGACCTGACAGTTGTGCATAAAACCATCATTGACACCCTCCATAAGGAGGGAAAGCCTCAAAAGGTAATTGCAAAAGAAGTTGGATGTTCCCAAAGTGCTGTATCAAAACACATTAATAGAAAGTTATGTGGAATGGAAAAGTGTGGAAGAAAAAGGTGCACAAGCAGCAGGGATGACCGCAGCCTGGTCAGGAAAAGGCCATTGAAAAGTGTTGGGGACTTTCACAAGGAGTGGACTGAGGCTGGAGTCAGTGCATCAAGAGCCACCGCACACAGATGGATCCTGGACCTTCAAATGTTGTATTCCTCTTGTCAAGCCATCCTGAACAACAAACAATGTCAGAAGTGTCTTACCTGGGCTAAAGAAAAACAGACCTGGTCTGTTGCTCAGTGATCCAAAGTCCTCTTTTCTGATGAGAGCAACTTTTGCATCTCATTTGGAAACCAAGGACCAAGAGTATGGAGGAAGAATGGAGAGACACACACTGCAAGATGCTTGAAGTCCAGTGTGAAGTTTCCACAGTCTGTGTTGATTTGGGGAGCCATGTCATCTGCTGGTGTTGGTCAACTGTGCTTCATTAAGTCCAGGGTCAACGCAGCCGTCTACCAGGAGATTTTGGAGCACTTCATGCTTCCTTCCCCAGACGAGCTTTATGGGGATGCTGACTTCATTTTCCAGCAGGACTTGGCACTTGCCCATACTGTCAAAAACACCAAAACCTGGTTCAATGACTGTGGGATTATTGTGCTTGATTGGCCAGAAAACTCACCTGACCTGAAACCCATAGAGAATCTATGGGGCATTGCCAAGAAAGATGAGAGACATGAGAACGAACAATGCAGAAGAGCTGAAGGCCGCTATTGAAGCATCCTGGTCTTCCATAACACCTCAGCAGTGCCACAGGCTGATAGCTTCCATGCCACGCCGCATTGAGGCAGTAATTGCTGCAAAAGGGGCCCAAACCAAGTACTGAGTACATATGCATGCTTATACTTTTCAGAGGTCTGATATTGTTCTATGTACAATCCTTGTTTTATTGATTGCATGTAATATTCTAATTTTCTGAGATTGTGGATTTGGGGTTTTCATGAGCTGTAAGCCATAATCATCACAATTATGACAACTCATGGCTTAAACTATCTTGCTTTGCATGTAATGAGTCTATCCCATATATTAGTTTCACCTTTTAAGTTGCATTACTGAAATAAATGAAGTTTTGCATGATATTCTAATTTTTCAAGTTTCACCTGTAGTCTTAATGTTTCTGAAGATCATTTTTCAGGGACAATTTTGGAGAATGAAAGTGGGCATAAAATGATGCTTCTTTCCTTTGTAGAGAAAAATCATAGGAAGTCAAACGTTTTGGCAGCCTCTGACTGCTCATAGTTTACTCCAAAGAGAAAGTAAACAGAGAAGCATACTCCAAAGGGAAAGTAAACAGAGAAGCATCAATATTTTTTGGCTAATTTTTGTCTGTACATTCTGACCAGCACCATGATAGGTGCCTTCTATCTGATTCCCCTCATATGCCCTGGGCTTACAAAATGCCACTTTGTATAGCTGATAGAGTGGAGAAAATTGTTTTATAAGAGACAAAAGAAAGCATTGGCAAACCACTTCTGTATTGTTGTTTAACAAAAACAATCCCAATAACCTTACATAAACATATCCATGAACTTACCAATTTATTATGTTTGAAGGGGACTTTATTTATATCTAGGGAAAGTGGTTGGATGAATATTCCTCTTGAATTCTGCTTTAGCTGGCTGTGAGGCTTCGTTCACTTGAAGATTTGCACACAAAGTTTTAAGGACCCAGCTCTTGATAAGAGAGCAGTGAGAGACACTAGCGAAACTACTAACAATAAAGTAAAACAGCTGTTACAAACTGAAAACCTCAAGCCATATAAATGCAGCAGTATTAAGTTTAAATTCTTGTAATTTTTTTTGTCTTAATTGTACATTGTAATAAGCTGAAAATGAATTGATGATTGGACATTCTTATTTTTTTAAATTGTGTTAGAAATTACAATAGAAAACAGTAGAAACTAAGCAACCTACAAAAATGAAAAAGAAAAGACAAAAATAGTGTGAAAAAGAAAAAAGGGACTTCTCCCTTCATTCCAACAAATACACAAAGTTATGTAAATGGTTCCACCACAAATCCGCGGTAGACTAAAGCGCGCTCGACGAAAGCGCGTACGTGACGTCATCACAGCGTGATGAAAACGGCACGCTGTGAGCGGTAAATTTAAAATTAACGCGAAAACCTTACCCTAACCCCCCGAAACCTAACCCTAAACCTAACCCTAAACCTAACCCTAAGCCTAACCCTTAACCTAACCCTAAACCTAACCCTAAACCTAACCCTTAACCTAACGCTAAACCTAACGCTAACCCTTAACCTAACCCTAAACCTAACCCTAACGCTTAACGTAACCCTAAACCTAACCCTAACCCTTAACCTAACCCTAACCCTAACCCTAAACCTAACCCTTACCTTTATGTGAATCGGCTTGCTTTAATTTAATTTTAATTTTAATTTAATCTATTTTTAATTTTATTTGTCGCGCTGCTGATGACGTCACGTACGCGCTTTGATCAGGCGCGCTTTAGTGGACCGCGGTTTTGACGGGTCACGATGTAAATTTACTGCCATCTCTCAAGCTACTGTACAACATATATTCTTTTCATCCCATATCTCTTAGCTAAAATAAAAATGGAAAATACTTATTACTCATTCCTTATCAGCAAAAGGCCAATAAGAGTTGTC
Organism: Thamnophis elegans; assembly: GCF_009769535.1. Classification (NCBI taxonomy): domain Eukaryota; kingdom Metazoa; phylum Chordata; class Lepidosauria; order Squamata; family Natricidae; genus Thamnophis; species Thamnophis elegans. The sequence continues at coordinate 45,652,756 of NC_045549.1, read as the reverse complement.
AGATGTAACCACAGGTAGTTCTCAATTTGTGACAATTGAGCCCAAAATGATTGTTGTTAAGCAAGACAGTTGTTAAGCGATTTCCCCCCATTTTACAACCTTTCTTGCAACAGTTATTGCATGAATCACTCAGTTGTTAAGTTATTAACAAGTTCTTAAATGAATCCTGCTTTCCCGTTGACTTTGCTTATCAGAAGGTCATAAAAAGATGATTGTTTGACCCTAGGACACTGCAACTCTAATAAATATGAGTCAGTTGCCAAGTATCAGAATTTTGATCACATGACCGTGGGGTGCTACATTGGTTGTAAATGTGGAAATTGGTCAAAAATCACCTTTTTCAACTGTATTTTTGAACGGTCACTAAATTAACTGTTGTAAGTTGAGGACTACCTATAATTCTATGTCTTAACCTTGGTTGAATAAGCCTATGTTGCATTCCTTCCTTATACTATTAATTCTTAATCCCTTCATAAAGAGCCTTCTTCAAAATCATAATAAAACTCTTTTGTACATCTAGTAAAAACATATTCATATCTCTTTTCTGTATGATAGTTATAGCAGTCCTTGACTTATGACCACAAATGAATCCAAAATTTCTTTTGCTAAGTAAGACAGTTAGGATGTGAGTTTTGCCTCATCTTACACTTTTCTTGCCACAGTTGTTAAGTGAATCTCTGCAGTTAGCTTAATAAGTTGTTAAGTGAATTAAACTTACACATTGACTGCTTGTCAGAAGTTCACAAAAGATAATCACATGATTCTGGGACATCATCATAAATACATACAGGTGGTTTCACATTTTGTTACCACCAGTTCACTCTGTGCATGCCTGCTTGCTTCACAGGCACATGTACCCCTTCTGCACATGCGCCTGGCTTTCCGTGCATATGCTTTGCTCTCACATATGCTTTGCTCTCACATATGCTTTGCTCTCACATATGCCTTCCATACATGCACCCAGCCTCAAAATGTGCCTAAATAGGATGGCATAGAGCTGGGGCAGGTGGGCAGGCCCACCCGCAATTTCCATTACTGGTTTGGGTCCGAACTGGCTGAATACCACCTCTGGTTATAAGGGAAAAGAGATTCTAGTGGACAGACATGGTTTTGAAATAAATATTTCCATTCCAAATAATTTATGTGGAGATCAGCCCACAGGACTGGACATTCATTTCTATGTTCTTTTATATCTGTTACTAACAAATAATCAGACAAAATAAGGTTTTCTTTGAATACATCTATATTGTTCAAATGTAATATAAGATCAGAGTTTTTGTTTTTAAATAAATTATAACAAATTGAGTTCCCAGATAGCATTTTTTTTGGTCTTATATGAAATGTTTCTAAGTCTTATTTCTTTTTATCGAAGCTCTGCTGTAGGTCCCTGAGCCTACAATTTTTGACTGGATTTGAATGAGATCATCATTTGTTTCTTAAACATCTTCCATGTTTTAGGAGACAGTATTTAAAGCCCTGAGGTACCATCAATATGCTGATGTTACCCAGTTTTTACCTCACTAGTTTAAATCAGACAAATGATGCTGTCAAAGTTCTGTCCAGATGCTTGGAGACTTTGATATTTTGAGTGGGAGAGAACAAGCTTAAAACAGTCCTAGTAAAAGGACATACCTACCTACCTACCTACATATGAAGGACCTTAATTATCAGGATCAAACATAATGTGGGCATAAACTCTGCAATTGCATCATGACATTTCATCACATTGATGTTATCATGATAGGAAAGTGCCATCCCATCAAAAGAGACCCGTGGAATAGACAAAGCACCGAAATGGAAAAATAGTGAGATTGTAAGTGGCTTGTTCCCTGGCAGGTTTAATCAGATTACTGTAATTAATTGGTAAAGTATTTTTTAATGAGGAAGAACACAGATTTATTACTTGAGTTGCATGCTTGTCTGATGAATTTAATTTACAGTGTATTAAACAGCATCTAAATATGGTTTCTTTTCCCCTTTTCTTTCTTTTCTGTCCAATTTTCTTTTCTCACTTCATTGCCATCCAGTTTTGTTCTCTGCTTTCTCTTGGCTTCTGTTTCCCTTCCCAGTGCAGGGATCCCTTCCCCGTCTCTGTCACTTTTTCCTTCTTTTGGAAAGAGAGGCAGGGTATATGCATTCTTGTCTATACTTGTGTATTCTCCATGAACAAGGGAACTTGTTTATATGGTACTTACAGATAGGGGATCTATGTCATAAATGGGATACCTTGTTTTATCAACAATGATATTTAATAATGATACTGTACATTTTATGTAAACTTTGATTTCTTTTTGGCCCAGTTCTTCCTTTTGGAAGGGTGGAAGAATGTGGCTTCTAGCAGGTATATTGCCAGATTTTGCACCTGGCCTCACAGTAAATTACAACACTTCTTATTCAGCACTAGGCTTATCTTGGCAGAAGATTTGCAGACATATCTAGACAGGAATCTTTACTGCAGATAGGAATAAAGCCTTGTGGTGATATGGCCTTCTGCAGTGCAAGAAAGTTGTTTATATGTATATGTGTGTACAGACACACAGAGTTGGCCATTTCCTTGATGGGATTGAGAAGCAGATCTTTACATAATGTGTATTTTCCAGACTGCTTTACCAGTTTCAACTGCAATCATATATACACATGTTCATGTATGCACAGAAGTTCAACTCATGCATACATTTATCAGAATGAGGAAAGGGAAACATTCAGGGGTTTGGCATCTCTATATAGGGCTTTCCTTGCATCCTATATTTATTTTACCGAAAGGAGTTTGTATCAATTGCTATGGGTTACCTTCCATTCTCAGAAATACTGCATCTTCTACAAACTAACCATCTTTTCACTGAAGTTTTTTTATGGGCTTAAGTACTTTGATCTGGCTATAAACTGCCTAAATTTAGATTTAATATAACAAAGTTCACTTATCCACTGGGAAAAATGTGAGATGCACAAAAATAGTTCCCAGTGGATCTGTTTTCTACAAGAATGTGCCATGAAAGTGGTTTGGCTTTTGGCTGATGTGACCAGCTTTTGACATAGGTCATTTAAAAACTAGCCAAGATACAGTCATGTAAGATCCAGCCAAGAAATTAGTGATTAATAATTCATTTTTTTTCAACTAATGTTTTAAGTTCTGGAATTTTAGTCTTAAATTTCTCTTACCAAACTAAATTCTCAGAGGACATAATGGAAAGTAGCCATGAATTTAAATATAGATCATGAGAATGTCCCAGATCACATGGAAATGCTAATTCTGATTAAAGTAATAAAGGTTGCCATCATTAGTACCTTTAACCATAGAAAAAAATGTTTAAACTTGATAATTCAACTGTCATCGTGGGCAAGAGATGAGTAGATTTTCGCTTCTCAATTGTCTATTGTTTTTTTATAACAATGGATTTGAATCAGGGGTGGGTTTTGTCAGTCATACTGCCAGTTCTCTCATGGGCGCGCTGCGCGCACATGCACAATACAATAAAAATAGTTTTACGTATGCGCAGAAACAAAAAAAAAAAAAAGATGGTGCTGCCTGTGGTGCCGCCTGGAGAACCAGTTCAGGGGCATGGCAGGCCTGGGTCGCTGCTGGTTCCAGTGACCCAGGTCGCCAAACCACTACTGCTTCAGCTGAACCAGTTCGAACTGGTAAGAACCCAACACTGATTTGAATGCAATATATTTCTAAGTGTTCTACATATATTCTGGGTTTTTCTCCTCTTTTGTCTAACTCCAATCTTCAGATGTCTCAGATAAGATAGGAAGTTTTGCTAGTAATAGATTTATTGGATTCACATAGTATATTTATTTTAAAAAGAAATGCCTGTGAGCAGTGTCATGAGCAGTATTTATTATTGTCAGATTGATTCACAGCATTTGCTGAATTAGAATAATAGCTTTTACATAATCAGATAGCAACTCATCACTTTGAAATGTAAACACTGAAGAGGGATGACATTGGTAAAATAGTGTTACATCTTTTAGCACAATATCAAAGTGTTACACAATATAACACATTTTAAAAGAAAAATATGGCCCTAAAACTCTTTCTAAGAAGTTTTCTGTTGGTGATTTTGTGCCTTTCTCTGTTTGTAGGTGGAAAATGTGCGCTTCATTGATGGAATGTCTTCCAAAAGAACTGCATTAGGGACTCTGTATCTAACAGCCACTCATGTCATCTTTGTAGAAAATGAGCCAGTCAATCGTAAGGAAACATGGGTATGACAAGTTACTAGTATATCTTGATACATTCAGTGACCTACACAGGCTGTGACGTACATTTAGAACCATAAAATGTTCTACAAACACAAAGGCAATTAGGTCAATTAAAACACTTTGTGGATATTTGGGGACTGTTCACTTCTATCTGTAGTCATAAAAATTCCTAGCCCTCAAGGATCCTCTGGATCCTTGACTCACAGGGTGGAGAGGCCATTTACGCCACCAGTCAGTGCCAGCACCCATATAGTAGTACCTCATGGTATTCAGAGGTCTAATTTCTGCTTGAACATGTTCTAAATAATCAAAAGAGTTTAAATCATTGAAAGAGCAAGTAGGTATGAAAGAACTTTAGTAATTCTTAAGTCTTCGAAACACAGTAACCAACAGTTCTTAATCGGCAGAATTACTGATGCTATCAGTCTTGAGCATTGTCCAGAATGCAATTAGAAATCAAAAATATCTGGAGGGAAAAATATTTTTTTTAATTTCTATAACAACAGGTAATGAACTATCATAGTCAGAAGAATAGTATCTTCACCTGGAAAGAATAAACCTCCTATCCAAGGAGTCCTTGCATCTCATTGAATACAAAACCTGCCTGCCCTTGAGATTCCAAAAAGAAACCTGATTACTTACTGTATTTTTCGGAGTATAAGACACATCGGAATATAAGACACAGCAAGATTTTGAAGAGGCAAATTTTTTAAAAAAGGTTTTGCACTCTGTAGACCTCCCCAAAATGGCCCGTTTTTCATGAAAATGGGCCTGTTTTTGTCAAAAAAGGGCATGCATAGCCTTTAGAAAACTTATAGTGTGCTCCCAGGGGCTGGGGGGGGGGAATTGAGCAAAAACGGTCTGTTTTTTGCTCATTTCTGCTCTCCCCAGCCCCCAGGAGCACTCTGGAGGTCTCCTAAAGGCTATGCACAACCATTTCAGTGAAGGGGCGGGGTTTCAGGAGGCAAAAAATGCTGTATTCAGTGTATAAGACACACCCAGATTTTCACCCTCTTTTTTGAGAGAAAAAGGTCTGTCTTATACTCCGAAAAATACGGTAAGTTCTTCAAGGGCAGGGCCAGCTCAAAATATTTTGCTTCCAGAGATCACAAAACAAATGGCATTCTCTCACTTTCCTCACAAAGATTCATAGCAAGTTCTGCTCAGGCAGAAAATAAAGCGAAGAAGATGAGCTGGAAATTAGAGCTGTGAGGTAAATTCCAGTAATTTCACTGGGCCTGGGACAGTATTCGTCAACTGATGTCCATCGTTGAGAATACCATTCCCAAAACTGTTAGCCAGTAAGAACAGAATACTGGAACTCTTGGTTATGGAAGGGAGAAATATCTCTTTTTTTCTTCCCATTGATTATCCCCACCTTTTGAATGCTCCTCACATTTAGATTCCCTGCATATATCAGTTTTGAAATAATTGCTCTAATCTAGGGGTCCCCAAACTTGGCAACTTTAAGACCTGTGGACTTCAACTCCCAGAATTCTCCAGCAAACTTAACTATAAAATACACCAAATGCTTATGTTTGGATCTCAGTTAACAAGTTAATGATAGTTTCTTCACTCTATGAGAACTGGGTTTGTATGCACTCCTTCCAGCAGATGTATCTAAGTGATGCTCCACTCTACTAAGTGATCTTCTGCTCCCTTTACTGATTTAAGATTCAGTTTCTCTTGCTCTTTGTGATTTTGTATAGTGCTGAAACTATATTCAATTTGCTACACTGAGCATTATGTTGTTTAAGGCAAATCATAGAATTTTGATTGTATTGATTTATAAAATGGAATATATTTAGCTTCTCTTTAGATTGACTTATTTTTCTTTATCAGATTCTTCACAGCCAGATCTCTTCAATTGAGAAACTTGCTACATCAGCTTCTGGTTGCCCAATGCTGATTCGTTGTAAGAACTTCCAGAACATTCAGTTCATCATGTCTCAGGAAAGAGACTGCCATGATGTTTACATTTCTCTGATACGTCTGGCACGCCCAGGTACACCATGGAAATTCAGGAGGTACCCATGTGTCTGTGCTGGCAGTTGGCCTGAGTAAAATTACTTTCTTGTAGGCATGGGTGACTTCTCTATTTTGTTTATAAATCACACTCTTAGGAGGCGGAGTTGTTTGGATTCTATTTCAACAAAAGTCCCATTGAACTGAACGTATAGTCATGAAAAGGCAATTTATAAATCTGTTTTCTGTATTTGATATGGTTGGTTGTTATATTCAGTTGTATTTTCTTTAACTACTCTTGCTCATGTTCTTCTTATTCCTTTTGCTAATTCTCTGGTTGTTTTCTTAGTCTTTTCCTTTAAGGCTATTCTTTTCTGCTCTGGTACCAAACAATTCAGAATCTCCATTTATTTTTCAGCTAATTGCATCCAGATTTATCAATCTTTTATGCTTGGAATTTTATTTTTTCTTTGTCATTTTATTAATCTCTGACATGGGACAAGAATGTTTTATGGAAATGTCCTTTCATTTTAGAAACTGTGTCTCCTATAATTTCCTGGGTGATTTTACATGGATGATATATTTGTGGGCTGTAATCAATATGGCATCCATTTCTGTGCCATCACTTGCCCTTTCATTGCCTCCAAGTATTTCTAATTGTCTAAAGGTTCAATCCATGTTATGTCAGAATGCGAAAAATAATTTCAATTACATTAAAATGGCTGTTTTCAGCATTGATTACACTAGATAATGTAAGCGTGAATCAAATCCCATCTAATATAGAAAAATTTAAAAAACACAGACAGGAAAATAATGTTTCTGCTTTGTTCATCTGCTTTGTCTAACTGGTATAAATTAAATTATCAAATAATATCAAGGACAATACTGTATTGGCTGTCTCCCAAATGTTATCTTAAAAGTGTCTAGAGAAAGAAAATGCTGACCTGAAATCCACTCTGTAATTGTCGTTTGGCATTTCCGCAGTGATAACTTTCTAAAGAAGTTGGTTTTATCGCCTGGATTTCAAAAAATGAACAGTTGGAACAATTAAGCAAATAAATCAAGCCAATAAATGTTTGTGTTTGCCATTTTGCATTAATAGTAACAACAGTAATTCTAGTGAAGAAAACAGCTGTCTTGTTTTCTTGTTTTTAGTGAAATACGAAGAACTGTACTGTTTTTCTTTCAATCCGAAATTAAACAAAGAAGAACGAGAGCAAGGCTGGAATCTGACAAACTTAATGGCAGAATACAATCGTATGGGAATTCCAAATAATTACTGGCAGATTAGTGACGTCAATAGAGATTATCGTGTGAGTTGCTGCTCATGAAAACAAATGATCTGAGGTCAAAATATTATGATTCAAAATACTAGTGTGTGTAAGACTTCTGTTTCCATCACCTTCCAAATAACTCAGTGGCTCATTATGAAATATTTGAACCATTAAATATTAAGATGTGTACCTTTGTAGACTTCTGTATAATATTTACTTCTTTGTTTATTTCAGATTTATAAAATTGGCCATCCTACCTGAGAAATTGTGATTTTAAACACAATCAGCTTCTGAAGTTAGCTTCAGAAACTGCCTTGCATTCATAAATACAATTTCCCAGCACATGAATCATGTATAATTGGTAACTGTTAAATAAACCTCTGGAAAGGAATGTAAAGGAAGACACTTGTAGTATTTTATGTATTCCTGGATTGATAAAGTAGAGTTCCCAACTTGGTATCTTCTAGAAGTATCATGATAGAGCTGGAAGGGACCTTGAAATTCTTCTAGTCCAGTCCGGGGTGTGATCCTACCAGTTTAACAACCAGTTCACTGAGCGTGCACTTTGATCTCTCACTTATGCAGAGTAGGTCTCCCAATTGATATCAGGGTAGTTAAGTCTCCCATTACTACTCTGGCATTTTTTCTACATACATTTGTTAATTGATTAGCAAAGAGTTCAACTATTTCTTCTGCTTGGTTGGTTGGCCTGTAGTATATGCCTATAGCGATGTCTTTGTTTTTCCTTTTATATTGACCGATATGGATGCTAGGAAGTTTTCATCCTTGGTTTTGTATATTTCTGTAGAGATGTAGTGATTTTTTATATATAATGCAGCTCCACCTCCTCTTTTATTAGGTCTGTTTCTTTTGAATAGTTTGTATCCTATCAGTACATTCCAGTTGTGAATTTTATCCTATCAGCAATGGCAACTATATCACATCTGGCTTCAAGTACTAATACTTCAAGTTCACCATGTTTGTTCCCTAAACTTTGAGCATTAGTGTACAGGCATTTGAGTCCTTTTATGGGTCTTGAGTATGTTTCTTATATCTCCTACTTGGTAACTGGGATTTCCATCCTTTCCACTACTCTCTACTTCATTATGTTTTTCTTTTTTTAATTTATTCTTTCTCTTTACTCCCTTATGTGATTGGTTATCTAGTGGTTTTATCTCGTGTTGGACTGTAGATTCCAAAAATTATATCCAACATCTGAACTCCTTTTGAGGAATACAGTGTTAATTAATATCATGTTTCATCTTTAAGCACAATATTGCTCAGAGGTGTTGCAGAGAAAAAAATCCTGTAATCTGGTCATTTTTCCAAAAAACCCCGAAATAACCTTTTGCAGTTTTTCTGTTGGTAAACTTCAGATAGATAAAAACCTGTCAGAATTTCCCAATAGGCCTCCAGTTATAAAAGGTGTGTCATACTGTTTAGATTATTTGAATATTGATTATGGTAATATATAGGAGTGTAAGAAAGTTTGCGCTTTTTAACATTTTCTCAGAATTGTCATTCATTCTTCTTGTTCACTGCAAGTATATAAAATAATAATTTGTGAAGCAGTTTGTAATAATTCATTGCGGAGTGTTTGAAAAAATAAATATATACAACAGTATTTCTCAACTTTATCAGCTACTAGAATTGGCCAGACAGTCAAGCTGGCTGGAGAATTCTGGGAACTGAAGTCTACACATCTTAAAATGGCCAGGGATGAGAACATTGCTATACAGTAGGGGTGTCAAAACTCATGGCCCGGATGTGTCACATGCAGGCCGTGCCCACCCTTAGTTTAGCAAAGGGGAAAATAATCATGATACATCACATGACAACAATGTATATACAGTATAGACTGCTTGAACAAACCATTAAAAATCTTCAGTTTTGCTTGGTTCTATTCTGGGACAGGTCTGTGATTCATATCCTACTGACATCTACGTACCCAAATCAGCCACTGCTCATATCATTGTGGGAAGCTCTAAATTTCGTAGTAGGAGGCGTTTTCCGGCACTTTCCTACTACTACAAGCAGAATAATGTAAGCATGAAATAAAAAATTTAAATAATTTATTCAATGCATCCTGATTTTGAGTATTGAAATAATTTTGAAAGAATTTGTGTCAAGCAAGCTTACAAAAATATCTCCCAGTCAAAGCATGGGACATACCTTATCTGGATTAACTTCTTTTTAAAGATGAAGATTACTATAGTCCTATTATAGATAAGAAAAATTCATAAATTTGCTGGCCAAATCATCAGAGATTTTACCATTGATTAATTGATCAGATTTTAATTACATTAATCTTATTTTAATCTTTTCTATGTGATTCAGGAAACACGTTTGATTGGCATCATATCATCTGGAAAATTCAAAATGGCAGCTTGTGATAAATAAGTCATAAAAGTTAACAAAGGGAACTAACCCCAACCAGAGTGTTATAATCAAGCTTGAGTGTACTAAATACGTTCACAATAAAGCATATGGTTTCTCTTAACTCTCTCTCTTGTTGTCTCCTAGGCTTCCATATGTCGCAGTAGTCAACCTCTAGCAGGTTTCAGCGCTCGATGCCTGGAAGATGAACAAATGCTACAGTTGATCCGAAAGGCAAATCCTGGAAGTGATTTTATCTATGTTGTTGATACACGCCCCAAAGTAAGAGGCTTCAAATTCTTTGATTTTTTTTTAATGCCGAGTGTTGGCTGAAATGTCCCAGAAGTTCTAGAAAAAAGAAAAAAAAGTTGAAGCTCATTAAAGTGAATCAAACTGTTTTTAATAGCACTGAAGGGAAGCTCTGTTTGTAAATCTCAGCAAATAGAAATATTATTTTGTTAGGTCACTAGCAACATATGCTTTGGTCTGGAGGATTGCATAGAAATGGAAATTGTGTGAGATTGACCGGCTGGCGTCACAGCGGGACGTATATGGGCTATCTTATTAAGAGTTAGAAAAAAGAGGTAGAAAGTGAAAACTGTATCAGTATATTATGTATACTGATATATAATAGAACACATAATTACCATGTATACACAAATGCTTAGGAGTTGAAAGACTATAATTATGTATTTTAAATAATATTATTATTAGTAGTACTGTTTTTAAAATATATTGACCCAGACAATGCACTGTTCACCAAGCATTTATGGAAGTTAAAGAAAAAACCATAAATAAAACTATAAAAATAAAAAGAAAGCAAAAAAAGAAAGAAATGAAATGGAAATTGTGTTTACAATCCTAACATTAGTTTTCTCAGTAAGCAAATGTATTACTGAATGGGGAGGGGCTTGAACTGAAAGAGTTGAAGTTACTGATTACTCACTTGAAAAGATGGAGAGAAGGCAGAGGTGGTATTCAGCATGTTCTAACCAGTTCTGGAGAACCGCTAGTGGAAATTCTGAGTAATTTGGAGAACCGGTAAATACCACCTCTGACTGGCCCCGCCCCCATCTATTTTCTGCCTCCCAAGTTCCAGCTGAGCAGGAGGAAATGGGGATTTTGCAGTAACCTTCCCCTGGGGTGGGGTGGGAATGGAGAATTTACAGTATCCTTCCTCTGCCACGCCCACCAAGCCATGCCACGCCTACCAAGCCATGCCACGCCTACCAAGCCATGCCACGCCCACCAGGTCACGCCCACAGAACCATAATAAAAATTTTTGAATTCCACTACTGAGAGAATAGTTCTTTATCAACTATTTGAAAAACATGTGAGACTGAACTTCAAGGCTGAGCTTAGTTTCATTTTTCATTTTATCCAAATAACAACTACCCTTTAAAGTAGGTTGGTTTGAAACTATAACTGCTAGCAGACAACAGATCTCCTCTGCTAATGAAGAGTAGAAATTTGCAGAATTCCACTATTAACCGTAGCTTAAATAAGCACTATTTCTTGAAATTGCAGAACAGTTAACAAAGATTCTGATTTAAGTATGGGACACTGTGCAGACAATTGCTATAATACCCTCACTATAAATAGAGAAACACATAATGTAAGATTTGGAAGCATCTTGGAGGTCATAGTCCTCTTTCTAATGCCAAAATCAATTACTCTGTCATGCCTAACAGATGGCTACCCTGTATCTATCTAAATTCCTCCAAAAAAGGAGAATCTGCTTCCCCCCAAGGCTGCCGCCTCCATTGTGGAATAACTTTTATTTTAGGATATTTTCCTTTTGCAGTCATAAATAATAAATATAACTTTATTTGTATTTTGTGACAAGCAGTAGAGGGCTCTCCAGCTTTACAAGATTAGAGCATATGTCCCAAGGCCTACTTGTAATATGGTCAACATTCCCTATTGGGCAGATAGCCTTTGTGCAAGCACAGTGTGGCTTGTCAAGGAAACTTTCCAGAGTGTTGACAGGATTTGCTAGATTCTAGGAAATGCCTATTCAATCCAGCAGACTTGTACCACAGGCCATACAACAACTTGTTGAGCTTTGCCTTTTTGTTGAGCGCAACAGCATCCAAAAGGGTCTTTATGCTTCAACATATATTTGATTATATTTTCAGTAGCTAAGATGAGAGAGACAATCTGGTGTAGTGGTTAAAGCCATAGGCTAGGAACTGGGAGATCTTGTGCCCAGGTCCTGCCTTAAATACAAAGCTGTGTGACTTTGGCCCAGTCACTTTCTCTCAACTGGTGGAAGCAGACAATTTGCTGCTTCTGAAACCACTTCTGAATTGTTGCCAAAAAACTGTAGGGACTAGTCTCGATACTGACTCGAAGGTATGCACACACATACACACACGTACACATATACGGAGGCACACATGCACACAGGTAAAGTGAGTTCTGTGTCTAGAGCATAAGAGTATTTCCTATTCTTCCTCCTTTAAAAAGCACTCATTGTTACCTCAATGATTATTCTACCAAGTCAGCTAAGGTCAACAACAATTTGGCATCTGAGAACAGATCGTGTCAGTTCTTTATTCTGTGGCCCTGATGTGAGGTTGCCATCTTCTGGATGAATTGTACAAGTGAAGTCACTGTTGAATGTAAAAGCTCCAAAGTAGTTAAAGGCAAAGATCACAGCAGATCTTATTTTTATTTCATGGCTTTTAAAACAATTAAGTATGCAGCATTTTCACTAATAAAACTCACAATCCTATATTGTGGAGGGCTCTTTCCTCCCTTCCTTTCTTTTGGCAAATGGTAATGTTTTATTTCTTCTTTATTATAAAGGAAATAAATTATGTCAGAGGTCTGAAGGGTATTCTTTTTTTCTTGACCTTTGCAGCTCAATGCAATGGCAAACCGAGCAGTTGGAAAAGGGTATGAAAATGAAGACAATTATTCCAACATCAAGTTTCAATTCATAGGTATTGAGAACATCCATGTTATGCGAAGCAGTCTCCAAAAAATGCTTGAAGGTAACATCTTATCTTTGTAGATGCTGGGGACAGCTTGAGATTCATCTGTGTTTTCCTAAGGATCTGAGGAATGTATATTAGGATGGGTGGGCTTCAAAAATTTCAGCAACGGGTTCTCTGTTCGGTTACTGGGGGCGTGACATGGGGGGCATGGCCTAGTCGGCCTCCTGCACCACGGTGTGTGTGTGTGTGTGTGTCTTCTCCAGGCTCCTGAGGCTTTCCTCGAGCCTCTGGGAGGGAGAAAACTATCCCGCCCTGGCTCCGGAGGGCTTCTGGGAGGCCCGCTTTTCTTTCTCCCCAAGGCTCTGCGCAGGCCCTGCACTTGCCTTGCATCCAAAACAGACCGTATGGAGACTCCTGGGAGAGGCGTGATGGGGTGGCAGTGGCGGGGCATGGTTGGCGGGGCCAGCCAGGAGTGAGATTTGAAGGTTCTCCAAACCAGACATAAGGGTAGCTATGGGTTCTCCCGAACCCGGGCGAACCTTTATCAGCCCACCCCTGTTATTAGTACCAAAATTGATATGAGGGATTTTGCTTCATTAATACAGCAAAGAGCATTGCAGTTTTAGCATTTAAACCCATTCATATGAAACAAATTTTCAAAAGTGAAAATGTTGCCTTAAATTGACCCTCTGTTTCAGTGACTATTAGAGCTTTGTCTGTAGTTATTTTTCAGCCTTGCAGTCTGGTATTGTTGAGTTGGAGAGTTTAGCAACTTAATAGGGGATTTCTTCCATTTATCTTATGAATCCTTCCTCTTGTGACATTAGAGAAACGTCTGTATAATCGGCTCTGTATGTTTTGAAAATGCTTCAGAAGAATTTTTTGTGTTAAATTTATATTTTACCGACAGAAATAAAGGAAGGCTAGAATAGATCTATTTCAAGCTATTAACTCTCATCAGCTAGCTGTACCCTTCTGGGATTCGAATCTGGACTACTTGCATATTAGGTAGATATATTAACCTCTAAGCCATGGGCTCTCCTTGCTTCGTTGGTTATACCAGGGAAAAGATGAAATGTTTAAGTGGAAGCAGTATGCTCTGTCCCATATTTGGGTAGACAAGGTTGCCTTGATTGACCGGTCTCACTGAAAAAAAACACTTCTGAAGAAATGTTTCTCATTAACTTGAAAAATTAGTAGCTGTTTTAAAGATCTGATTCATTGAACCAGGTGTGGTGATCTAACTTATTAAAGCAGATGTGACTTTAATGCAACTCTCTAATGAGTCTGCATCTGTTTTCATATATGCTTGGAATCCTGAAGAAAGACATAACTGCATTTAAGCAGTTCTGGTCTTGCATCTGGAAGCAACTCTTCCATAATTTTAAAACTATGTATACCTTAATGCAGAATATTTACATACCATTCTAATAATTGCTATGATGGTCAGTTTCTGCTAACTTATTATATATGCATTACCCTTTTCTTTTACCCTTCTCATCCTACTTTGGAAAAAGAAATAAAGTTATATGGTATGTAGCTTCGCTTATAGAAGGTTTGGTTTATTTCCTCCCCTTCTGACACATTGTTTATTGTTCTTGTCTAATCAGCCCACATTCTCATTTCTGCCAATCCCTTTTGTACTATTAATGGTGAAAGCCAGATCTAAAATGGCAATGTGTCAAATCAAATGTATTTTTTCCAATTTATTTAATTACCAGGGTTAAAAACACAAGGACAAGGCCCAACCACAACAAAGACAATTAAATAATCATATCAAACCTAAAAATGAAGACTTAGAAACCACATAAAAATTAATTAAAGATAGGGTAAACAATATGAAACAAGAATAAAATAGAAATTGAATAAGATAAAAAAGCAATTCAATATAAGAGGAAAGAAGGACATAATATCATTACAAGTCTAGGACATCTTATGCCTCCTTATGGAAATTTCTGCAAATAAGAATTACAAGGCCAATGGCTTTTAATGGAGACATTGCTTAGTAACTGAATTCCTCACTAAATTAGTTCACTTTTGAACTCCAGGTCAGCTACTGATATCAGACCTGGCTGATTTAGATTTGACGTTTAGGACTGCAGTTTAGGACTTTGTGGTCTTTGCTCAGTCAAGTGGAAAGCAAATATTAACTCTGATATGGGAACAAACCTCTATTTTGACTCTATTTAGGCTTTGCAAACAGGAGGTAAGCAGTCTTAGAGTAAATCCAGCTGCTAATGGCTTGTGTTCCCATCTGCGTAGATGCATTAATCATTTGACAGGCTTCTTGCTGTCAGCAGTCCACTATCATGAGGGTTCTCTGAGATGCCGTTTTGAACATACTTTTTGTGATCAAGTGCAAAGAATCACTCTTTTCACTGAATGATAAGATTGGCCCTCCTAGGCTGATGCCCTCCAGATGTATTGATGCTCCAACATTCCTAATTTTCCAATCCACAGGGGATAAGTACAGCTTGGCATATATGTAGACATCAGGTTAGGCATATCTGGATTGACTTAATCTAAGGTTACCAGATCTGGATATAAAGGTTGGGTATTGGAACCCTTCTGCAGCCTATAGGAAAGGGATCTGCCACACCTTCAGATGTGTATGTAGGAAATTTCTCACCAATTTGAATGGCTCAGCATCCAGTTTGATGTGAAAGAGCGTTTGATGGCTATATTCCTCCTATATGCCAAGAAATATTTTTTCTATTCATGTCAGCAAGCTGGGAATGGCCAAGGTTACACAACTGTACAGTTCCCTTTTGTCTTCCATTTTTAAGATGAAATGCCAGTTTAAGAGACTGTAATTTTTGAAGAAGAAAGTGGCAGAGAGGGAAAGTTTAATTGAACCTTTTCTTCCAACATTGGTTTTTTAGTTGCTTTCTTAAAAACAGATATGAGTGAGCCGAAGCCCTGCTGAAGATAAACTTAGTCCTAGTTTGAGGACAAAACACCTACTGGGTTAAAATATGAAGAGACCATGATTACAGCAGTCCTTAATTCAGTATCTGTTGACATAGCCTTTTCATTCTGGGGACATTTTAATACATGTTTCCCCCAGAATTTAAAAGCATATGGCTTGCAGCAATGCAAGAGGTCAAACTGGTATATAATGGCTGGTCATGCTTGCAAATCAGTCATGAAGCAAACAAGTGACTAACATGTATGTGAAAATCAATCCCCCCCTTTTAAAGCTAGACTTACCATGTAAAATTAGCAACTTAAAACATTCTAGTCTGCTGAAATGGGCTTATTTTGCAGTCTGTGAGCTGACATCTCCTTCAATGAGTGATTTCCTGTGGGGGCTAGAGAATTCAGGCTGGTTGAAGCACATCAAAGCCATTATGGATGCGGGCATCTTTATCACAAAGGTACAATATATGCTTTGTAAATGAAAATGGGAACGTGCCATTTCAGGTAATGCAAAATCTTTGATTTTCTTCCACTTGCAGGGATGTGCTATGGAATAAAATTAATATGGTCCAAATCTGTGCTTCTCTGGGCTATAGGATTACACAGTGCTGGATGTGATACTAGATACTGCACAGAGAAGTGTTGGCCAAATTGTGGCATAAACCCATGAATCTATTTTTGTCTAGTGTAACTGGTGATGTCAATTTCCTGATATTTGTGATTCTTTCTTAAATGTCACATGTATGCTTGGATAAGTGTGTATTGTACTGTCAGAATGAAATGCTGCAACTGGAAATGAAGCACATTCATAATTAAAAGAAGCTGAAGGCCAAGGTGCAGAGAAATAGTAGAGAGTATCAGTGAGATATAAGGCAAGTCATAGTGACACATTGGCGGCTTCTCCAAGGAAAGAGATGATGAAAAGAAAAGGTTTCATGGTATATTTCCACCCAGCAAAATACGGTTATTCACTATGTACAAAAGCCTTTTACTGTGTATTACATAGGCTGCAACATTGGAAATAGAGCTTCCTACTGACTCATATCATTGATCCATCCAGTTGAGTGTTGTTCATATTTGACAGACAATGGCTACCCAAGGTTTCTAGCAGAGATATTTCCAGGTCTACCTTGAGATGCTAAGAGTTGACATTCCACATACTTAAGATTATGCCTTCTTCTCAATCATTTTCCTTTCTATAGGAATCAAAGATACATTCCTCTTTTCTTTCTTTCTGTTTTAGGCTGTTGCAGAAGAAGGAGTCAGTGTTCTTGTTCATTGTTCAGATGGATGGGACCGAACTGCTCAGGTTTGCTCTGTAGCAAGCCTTCTATTAGATCCATATTACAGAACTATAAAAGGATTTATGGTAAGCGAGCCAGCTTTAATTAGCAGAAAAATGGATAAGTTGTGAGTTCATTTTTAATGGAATTAAAGTGAAATAAATTTTTAATAATATCAAACTATTTAGTGAATTTCCAGAGGTTTTCTCTTCCACATTTTTGGAGATGATGAACCACATTTTTGGAAGTCCATATTTGAGGTCCATTTTCAACTGTAGACTCAATTCAGCAATCATGATTTACTGTGTAGCTAGCAGTTGTGCTTCTCATTGTTGCCCCTACATAGAAGCACTTCTGGCACTCTTGCTTAAGTTCTGGTGAAAGGCAAGTGGAACCAGTTCACTGTCTTGGAATACACAAATTTATGGTGGACAGATCAAAAGCAAGAGCAGCTTTGTGGACTACAAGAAAAAAAAATCTGGTCCAAGAATGGATGCAGGTTTAGCTTCAATAGATGGGATACATATTTTCAAAAATGAAAGACTGACACTTGTGCATTTGGCATAACTTACTATCACCCCAAATAATTGGATGGATATCATTCCCACCCCAGCAATTTCTATCATATTTCTTATAATATTATAGTATAGTATATAGTAAATGCATCTTAAATAGTAATCAGAATTTTCCCCCTTCCATTATCTTGTTTATGAAGAGATCTTGGAATTTCAAAACATTCTGCATTCTTTTATAAATCTTGAATGCTAGCCTTTGTATGAAATAGATAGGAAGGAACTGCATTGAAGAGACAGAGACTAGTTAATTGCTAGTCAGAGTTGCTAGAGACAGAGACTAGTTGTTAGTAGTTGAAGCTTGAACATTTTAATTTAACCTGCAATCTAATTTTAACTTTGAGTTTCCTATGTAAGGCCAAAGTGGATGCAAAAGGCCAGGCATGTATTTAGAATAATAGAATTATAGAGCTGGGGGGGACCTTGGAGGTCTTCTAGTCCATCCCCCCTGCCTAAAGCAGAAACCTTTATACGATCCTTGACAAATAGATGTCCAATATTTTCTTGAAAACCTCCAGCAATGAAGCATCTACAAATCTGGAAGGCAAGCTGTCATGTTACCCCAATCTTTTTTTCATTAGGCTAGGCAAACCTAGTTCCCTTAATTATTCATCATATGGTACAGGCTCTTATCAACTTTGTTGGTATTCTCTACGCACTTTCTAAAATCTCTGCATCTTTTTTATCTCATGATGACCAGAATTGGAGTATTCCAAGTGTGGTCTCACATGTGCAAGATAGAGTGGTGCTATTACTTCTCATGATTTTGATGCTAACTATCTGTTGATGTAGCATAGGTCTGCATTGGCTTTTTTGGCAGCTGCAGCACACTGCTGACTCATACTTAATTGGTGGTTCATTAAAACACCTAGATCTCTCACACAGTTACCTGTGAGACATGTACTACCTGTTCTATACCTGTGCATTTGGTTTTTCCTGCCTAAGTGCAGGACCTTATTTTTCTCACCACTGAACTATATCTTATTGGATAGGGCTCATTGCTCTAGTCCAGTGATGGCTAACCTTTTTCTAAAGGTGTGCCAAAAATGTGTGTGCGCGCGCTATCACATGCGCATGCTCTCCCCACCTGCGCATGTGTGAGCAACTCCCCCACGCATGCGTGCACGACTCTCCCATTGGGGGGGGGGATTGTTGCCCTTTCTAGGCTCTGGAGGCTTTCCTGAAGCCTAGGGAGGGCAAAAACGGCCTCTCACAGCTCTCCGGAAGGCCGAAAATCAGCTGCCGGAACAGAGGGCTGCCGAAAGCTGCCGAGGGCTGCCATGCCAGCAAATATGGCTCCACGTGCCACCTGTGGCATGCATGCCATAGGTTCGCCATCATGGCTCAAGTCTGACAAAATCCTTCTGAATCTTGAGTCTATCTTTCAGAGTGTTAGCAATTCCCCGTCAGCTGGGTGTTATCTGCAAACTGGATAAGCTCCACTTCTACACCCTCATTTAGATAATTTATGATGATGTTGAAAAGCACTGTGCTGAAGTGCTTGAGATACCCTACTTCATGCATTTCTCCATGTAGACGTAGATCCATTTATTTTGAACGCTGAATGCAGTTGGTCAGTCAATTGCAAATCCATCTGGTGGTCTGTCTCACATTGCATTATCTTATCAAGAAGTAGGCTGGGAATTTCAGAAGTGCCTTCCTGAAATCCAAGTATACTATATCCACAGCTTTTTCCTGATCCACTTTATCAATGAAGGCTTTTAATAAACCCATGCTGACTTTTATTAATCATTTTGTTCATTTCTAGGTGCTCTTCAATCCACTGTAATTATCTTTTCTAGGATTTACCAGGTATTGATGTCAGGCTGATTGGTCTGTAGTTTCCTGGTTCCGCTTTTTCCCCCATTTTTTGAACATTGGAACCAGATCAGCTCTTTTCCAGTGCACTGGCACTTCCCCCTTGCTCCAAGAGTTCTGAAAGATTTGTTTAGTGCAGTGTTTCTCAACCTTGGAGACTTTAAGTCTTATGGACTTCACAGCTGGCTTGGGAATTCTGGAAGTTTAAGTCCATAGGACTTAAAGTCGCCAAGGTTGAGAAACACTGGTTTAGTGGTTCTAAGATCACATACGCCTTTAGTTCCTTTAGAACCCTGGAATGTAAACCCATCTTTGTCCTGTCACTCTGAACTCATCCAAAGGAGATTAGTATTATCTTACTAAATTTCTTGCCTATTTTGATATGTTTTCCTATTTTATTTGTTTGTTTATTGAATTTATATTGCCACCTATTCGCCCATGGTGACACAAGGCGGCTTACCGAATATAAAACCACATTTACAACAATAAAACTATTAAAAAGAAACAAATAAATTAATATAGTATAATATAATAAAATCACACACAGACACCCCAGCAGATCACATAAGCCATCCCGCTCTGGGGTTACCAGGCCTGCTGGAAGAACCAGGTCTTCTCTCTAACCCATAATTCTTTTTCCAATAAAAGCAGGAATAATCTTTTCTCTTTTTCTAATATGAAACATAAATTATGACTTTCCTCTCAGAACCTGGTTTGAGAATACGGATATACATTTCCCTGATATATTCCCATGCAGCTGGCTTCTCTAAAAGGCTATGATGACTCAAATCCATCAAACTTAGATTCTCTGTCATTGTTCATGTGTTCTGTGTTCATGTGTTCTGTTAGTGTGGCATGGGGAGATAACATTAAGAAATATTATAAATTGATTTATAATAATGATAACCTTGTAGCATTGATTGATTTATGGTTATAATGTTAGCATTGAGCATAGAGCAAAAACCATATAACATTATAATGTGAACCTCAGGGTGTTAAGAATTATTCTATAAATGGATAGCAAATTTCCATCATAACAAAATTGTGTGTTGCCATATAAGTAGGCTGCCAATCAGTTTCTAAAATTCATAACAGCATGATTACTGTCCCTGATAAAACATACCCTTTTTCTGGGGTCTAGAACAGCTCAGTGTGGCCAACTCACCATGGTCAACTCAAGTTGGTCATGTGAAATTGTCCTGCAGTAACTTGGAGGTGGCAAGTTGGCCATGATGAACGACTGCGGCAAGCTTGCTACAATAAGTTGTGCCATTCTGCTTTTTCTGATTGTGAAATTTCAGGATTATTTATAATAATCCAATTAATTATCATAAGAAAAAATAATGTTCTGCTTCTCTATAAAACCTCAATAATCTCCTTTGATGCTACTTTTTTGTTTCAGGTATTAATTGATAAAGATTGGGTTTCATTTGGTCATAAATTTAATCACAGGTAAGCATGGTTCTTTAGCGTGGGTTCTGTGAAGTGGCAACCAGGTACTTTGCTGCCAGAGAACATCAGATGAACATCTGAATACTGAATATTGACCATGGAACATTCCTGATGGCATCATATTCTTGTTGTGGTCACTTGAGTCATTCTTGGCTCTACATGACAGGCTTATGTAGTTTTCTTAGTGATATTTTGGAAGTGGTTGGCCAGTACCATTTAATAAGGCTGAGAGATAATGGTAGACCAGAGTTACCAATATGTTTTGGTGTTGGGTGTAAGGGAGGATTAGAACTTGAGTATTCCCACCCCATTCCTGTGCCTTAATCATTAGACCAACCTAACTACCATATGTCATCATGAGTACAGTGAAATGTAATTAGAAATGATATGAAATGTAAAGGCTCATTTTTAAGCCTTTGTCAGAGTATAACTGGCCCTTTTTGTAATGACATTTACTTTGATTTAACTTTTGAAAAGTCTTTCTAGGCTTATTTACTGTTTGTTTAAAAAGCCATATCAGTCTAATTCACACA
This sequence comes from Thamnophis elegans, assembly GCF_009769535.1. NCBI lineage: Eukaryota > Metazoa > Chordata > Lepidosauria > Squamata > Natricidae > Thamnophis > Thamnophis elegans. Next base: position 45,631,416 of record NC_045549.1, on the reverse strand, counting down.
TAAATCTAAGCATAAACTCTGACTTATAAAGTGCAGTGGCCAGGTTCATACATTAACCAATGTGAAAATCACACAAATAATATTATGCCACTTGTGGTGATATATGAGCCCAATCTTCTTTCTTTGAACTAATCAATATATGAGTAAAATCCATTTAGCTATTAGCAGGCTTTAGCTGGCTATGGGAACCCCTGGGGAGGAGGGGACAGGCAAAGGAGGGAAATGACATATGGTATCACATAAGGGCCAAGCTTTGGTACTTCCATCACTCATCAGGGCACAAGTATGCAGTTGCAGCAGTTGCATGATGATATCATATAGCATATGTCATTTTGACATACCATATTTTTCGGACTATAAGATACACCGCTGTATAAGACACATCAAGATTTTGAAGAGGTAAGGCTTTAGCAGGACTCTGCAGGCTTTAGCAGGACTGGGGGAAGGCAAAAATGCCTGTTTTTGCGAAAAACTGGTGGAAAATGTGATGTTTTTTTACCAAAATGATGCGGGGGGAGGGGGAACTTTGGTAGACCCAAAATGGCTGTATTTGGTGTATAAAATGCACCAACATTTCCATGCGCTTTTAGGGGGGAAAAGGCGCATTTTATACTCTGAAAAATACAGTATTTATGGTTACCTTCTAACTGACATGGATATATATGCTCTAGAAAATTTTATTCCGCAAATGAAGCAAATAATAGAACTGACAATTAAGATGGAAGATGTTGTGCCAACACCCAGATTTTCAGAAAGGTAACAGTTGTGAATTAATATTTTCCCCTGACATTGACGTAGGTATGGCAATTTAGATGGAGACCCAAAGGAGATATCACCAGTTATCGATCAATTTATTGAGTGTGTTTGGCAACTTATGGAACAGTTTCCTTGTGCCTTTGAATTCAACGAAAGATTCTTGATCCACATACAACATCATATATATTCCTGCCAGTTTGGAAACTTCTTATGTAATAATCAGAAGGAAAGACAGGAGCTCAAGTAAGATACTTTTTAAAATATATATGCATGGTACACCAGAATAACCCTTTATTCTGATAAACATGATGCTTCCATGTGGAATCTTAACTAATACATAAGAGAAAATTGTTCATTTGTTTCAAACTGGTTATATATCAAAAGTCCAACATAATAATAAAATAAAATCAGTTTAAAAATACTACTAAAGAATAAAAGATCCATCTCCTTGAATATTTATTGCAACCAAAAGAATCCAAAAACTGCTTTACTTGAAAGGAAGATGTCTGAAGCATAATCCATCTCCTGAATTCACCGAATATAAAATGATAATCTCATTTTAAAAGAAAATTGGAAAATCAGAGAACTGACCTTTCCTTTTAGATAAATATAAAACATAACTGTAGAGAGTCCAAGAAAACAGTCTCAGTTGGATAGCTATGATTGTCTGATAATTGGCTGAGTTTTCCATTAGGGTTTCTAATTTTTTCATCATAGTCTTTTAAATTAATTAAATGAAATCCCAGTTGCTACTGTCAGAAATTTATCATCAAACAATATAGTTCCTAGAATGTTACGAGGATAAAAGCCAAGAAAGTTGGAATTAAATAAAGCTTGGTTAGTTCCTTAGCAAGTCCGCTGAGCATGGCTCCCCTTCTATTGCCCAGAATAATCCAACACTACCACCTATTGATTTACAAAGAACAGTAGACTGTGGTTCTTTGGCTATTTAATTCACAGAATCAGTTACAGAATGAGATGTATTAATGTTACACCTACCTCGATCAGAGCACAGGCACTGGCCAGCCTCATATCTTATGGTAGTAAAAGAATCCCCATTCCTTAATTTTTTTATGTCACACCACAAAATGCTTCTTTTTATCAATTCTGAATCTCTTAACAATTATTCTTGCCGGATGACCCCAAATATTGTAAGATAGGCTAAAACAAAACAAAACAAAAAATTACTCAGGCCACATGTGTTCATAGAATGCCATGGTTTCTATGCAGTATTAGGAAATTTAGTTCTGTAGGCCGAGATTGTCCCTAAATTCTTTAGCCACTGGCCATATCCACTGGGGTTGTGGTTCTAAAACATCTGGAAAGCTTAGCTTTTTTTATTATCTAATTTCAAATAGTTGAATTCTACCCTTCCTAAATGTGTATCTACTCTTTTGACATGCTCATGGAGTCTTTCAATATGAGGATGAGGGAAATAGCAAATGCAGTTCATAGAATTTTATTATAAATTGTCCCTCAGAATTCAGGAACGGACATATTCACTTTGGGCTCACTTATGGAAGAATCGTGCTGATTATCTGAACCCTCTGTATCGTGAAGACCACAATAGGACCCTTCATCCACAATCAGCACCCTCCCATTTTATCTACAAGTAAGTTGCATCTGAATTGTTTTATAAAATATTTGACTAAGTGAGCTAACAACTGTCTCTGACTTCAAGATTGTGCAAATATAGTGCAAATAGCTGTGAGATTGACGTTAACTGTCACAAACCTTCCCCAATTCCTCTTCCTTTGCTGTGAAAGTGTAACACATCACTGTGTAGAATAAAAGATAAATTATATTAATATATAAGATAGATACTTTTAATTGGGATAGGGGTTTGTAAAATTGTTTCATTTGTTCACTTTCTGTCACATTTGCTGTGGAATTTTGTTAACATCCATCCTTGAAAAGTGATTTATAAATTTCAAATAATGCCCAGATAAAAGCATTAGATCTTCAACCCTGTACGCACTCACCATCTTCACACTGGTGTTTTCGGCTTCGTGCTTGTGCGAGTAAAGCGTGATCGGAGCTGCTGTCTTTCTATAAATCTTGGTGTGTGTGTGGAATGCTGGCTTTGTTGCTGTAAGTGGGTTGATTGGCTGTGTAGTTGCATCCTGATTGGTAGATGGAGTTGATTTTTGTACAACATGAATAAACGTGACGATAACTCCCACCTACAAGACATCTGGAAACCAGCCCTAGTCAACAAACGAACCCCACCCACCACCCAGGTAGTTACAACACAAAAGAACAATGGACGCACAGCCAGCACCTCAGCCACACAGGATGATACGAAACAGCCGACCAATCTACAAACATCAACTCCATCTACCAATCAGAATGCAACTACACAGCCAAGCAACCACTTACAGCAACAAAGCCAGCACTCCACACACACACACACACACCAAGATTTATAGAAAGACAGCAGCTCCAACCCACACTTTACTCGCACAAGCACGAAGCCGAAAACACCAACCTGAAGATGGTGAGTGAGACCTCACTGAAATGTTGCCAAGACAATCTCAATCTTACACAGGAAAAGACCCAAATACAATAAGACCAGCATACCTACACCCATGAAAATCTATGAAAACACACACACACAAATACGCAACACAATCTGTTTTCTTTCTTAGCTCAGAATTAGTAATGAACCCGGATTGTTGTTGGGGGCAATATGCTGACTCTAAACCGCTTAGAGAGGGCTTTCCCTATGAAGCGGTATATAAGTCTAACTGCTATTGCTATTGCTATTATCATTAATGTGGAAGCTGGGATTCTACTAAATACAAAAAAAGATTAAAAATACATTTGCAAGATATTGTGATTTTTATTTCTTTGTAATTCATGGAAAGAAATCTGCTTTTTAAAATTAACACCAAGCCATCCATATATTTTTAAGAATGAAACTGGAGTGTGATAGGTTTGGCATTATCATTAGACCTTACAGTGTTACAGAGCCTCTTAAAATAGTTCCTCACTTTTCCAGACAGCTCTGCTCTTTATCCAAGTGTGACTTCTAGTTAACCCTGCCACTGATCTACTTACAATGATGTAGTCTAAGTCTGTTCAGAGGAATTAGGTAACATGATGGCTCAGCCTCACATAGGTTGCCCATAACATGTCTGTTGTAACATAGCTTCTTCTCCCTTGCTTACACTTTCAAAAGACTTTTGAAAATATAATTTTATGAAAAAATTAAAAGGAGGATTAAAGCTAATATAAACTTGTACAAAGTAAAGAAAAGAAAAGAAAAAAATCAAAGAGAAAGTTAAAAGTTCAAGAAAGAAAAAAATACTCTTAAAAAAAGGAAGAAAAAATATATAAAATTCACATTTCCAATATAAACTTGAAGTATACATTCCCATTCTAGACAATTTATCTGGTGATGTATACCGATCTTATAAAAATCCTTGTTAAAATTAAAATAATTGTAAATTTCAATCTTTTGAAGCACATATGTTTCTGTTGTTCCATCTGTATATTATAACCAAATTTAGGCTCTTTATCATACATTCCTTCACTTGTTCTTCTGTTTCAAATTGTCCTATAAGTATTTCAAGAACCAAAAACAAACAAACAAACAACAAACCCAGAAGAGGGAACAGTGGCATTCCTGTTTTGTTCCTTCTTTAAATAATTCACAAGGTTTGGTTTAAATCTCAATTAACAATCATTTGTGCTTTCTGCAAAGTATAAATCAATCTTCCCCGTATTATAAAATTTTCTAAAATTGTCAGAGCAATGATTTAAAGCTGACCAGCCAATGTAAGGCTGTAACTTAAGATGATGAAATGAGGATGAGTCAGCAGAAGTATTGCTGCTTTAAGAAGCTATCTATATAAGAGAGGCCACGTGAGGGCGCCTCTCCTAGTGTAACTCTCTCATGTATTATCTTCATAGTAGTTCTCCGCTTGCCTAGCTGTGCCTAGAACATGTATGTATATATACAGTATATATGTCCTGTATGCCTTGTATATATAAGTCTTGTACCACTGTTTGTAAGACAAACCTCTGTGTCCTGTATTTGTGCTCCTGGGTTGTCTCAAAATATTAGTCACACTACAAACACACTGACAAAAATCCGTATCTTTCAAAAACTTGAATAAGAAAGCCCAGTTCAAATTGTCTGCTTCTTAGGAAATCAGTGTGGCTTGTTTTTATTGTGTTGTTGAAAATATTCTGAAATGTCCAACGCATTTCTAACATTGTCTTTTGACTCTTTTAGGTAAAATCTACATTGATGTGAATAAATTCTTGCAAATTTATTTACATATGTTTGCTATGGTGTAAGCATTATCTGAAGTTCATCAGCCAAGGACTGTTGATTGACTTACTTGCATTTTGAAATGATTGTGTGGCCTATAGAGTGTCTATTAGAAATAACATACATGACACTAACATAAAAAACATTAGGCAGTTTCACATCCTGAACAATGGAATGAGAATTCCTAAAGTTGATTACAGCAATAAAGCTTGGCAAGCTGGATTGCTTAATGTTGGAAGTTTAGGAAGAAAGGCTTCACATGTGTATTTCTTGGAAATATTTACTCCTTCAACAAAATATTTGCATCAAAAAACAAATAAGATAGGCGCTGGCTATTTTATTAATTTTGATGCAGAATTTCTATTGCCCCCCCTCCCCCCCGGACTGAAAGTCATTCTGAGTACAAGCGTTACATCAGTTATGGAAAAAATGCCAATCTAATGGGTTTTCTCATTTCAATAATTGACTTAACTCTTGCATTCAGAGTGATTTTCTCTTTACCAAAATTCTCATGCTCGTCAGACTTCAGTAAAGTGAAATATTATATTTAATGTTATTTAAGCTTACACAGATAGCATTTGGCACTTTAATCCTACAAAATTGCACAATTTTCATTTTTCAAAATCTGAACATGTGATTCACTTTGCCAAAGTGAAAAATCTTTTTTACAGTCAGAATATTCTGAGAAATAAAGATCTGTGTTTTCACACTTCTGTGCTGAAAAATGGTCTATATGAAAATCTGAGCAATATGTGATAATTTTAAAAGCTGAGAGACTCTCTTTCCCATTAAATGTTCCCTGGCACAGAAGTTTGTGTTAATTTGTTTTACACTGTGCAGTGCAATTTGTGGGTTGAATGAAATGAGACTGACTTTTGTATAGATTTCTATAGATTTTTTAATCTTGTTTTATTTTCCAGATTTTGGAGTGGAATGTATAACCGTTTTGAAAAGGGACTCCATCCAAGGCAGTCTGTTACAGAATATCTGATGGCTGTGAAAGAAGAAACACAACAGTTGGAGGAGGAGCTGGTGGTATTAGAAGAGGTATGTATAATTGGTTTTCTAGAACTATAAAATTTATATATTGCTCTGTTTCACCCCATCTTTTGAGTATGTGATTGGCCATTGCCATATGCATCAATTCAAGTACTGTATATTTCAACATCAATGCAGTTGATTAGGGTATTATTTACAGGTAGATGTAATATTTGAAGGTTTTCTAGCTGAAGCATTGAGTAGAGGATTATATTTCTTCCACTCCATATCTGGAGCTTTCTACAGCAGTATTTTTCAACCTTGGCAATTTTAAGATATGTGTACTTCAACTCCCAGAATTCCCCAGTGAGGCTTTCTGGCTGAGGAATTCTACAAGTTGAAGTCCTCACATTTTAAAATTGCCAAGGTTGAGAAACATTGCTCTATAGTATAGTTTTGAATCAGGTATTTATTTCTTTTACCATGATTTGTTGTTAGTTGTGAAGTCATGTCTGACCCATTGCGATCCCAAGGACAATGTTCCTCCAGGCCTTCCTTTACCATGATAATAGCTGCTAATGAGTGAATTTCCTACTTACTTCTCCTTCTCTTCATTATTGTGCAATTTTGTTGAGTAGTCAAGTTATAAATGGTACGAAATGCTCCATGAACATGGAAAAATGCCTAGAAACTAGAAGATTACAAAATCTAGTATGGATTGGCTAGGACTGATAAGTGAAAAAGCAGCAAGGCTAGATTTACTTGGGACTCTGTTACCTCTAGGAGAGATGGGTGGTGCACTAGTCAATGATGTAAATGATAAGTGAGTGAATACAGCAAGCAAGCCAAGGAAACTGCAGATTTATATACTTGCAGTTTTCTAAAGTCTCTCTTTGACATGGAAGGTTATTCTTGATTTCTGGGACAAATTGTAGGTGGGAAATTATAGAACGGGAACAAAGCAATTCCCTCACTATTGGTAGGTAGGCTGGGATTGATGGAAGTCTCATTCAGAAATACCTGGAAGGCCCCAGCTGCATATTGATAATTTGGATATATTTTTAACAGGCCAATGGATTTTCTTGTTTTTTGTCTTGCAGAAACTGGCAAAACTTACAAACGGGCAATTAAATGAGGCAAAGATAAAAAATGAAAATGGAAGCTCCAGTGACTGCATGGCCAAATCACTCCAAGATTACACCTCCAATCTCAAATCATTCCCTTCTCGGAGTCCTTCACAGGGAGATGAAGAAGACTCAGCACTCATCCTTACACAGGACAACCTGAAAAGCTCTGATCCTGATCTGTCAGCCAACAGTGATCAGGAATCTGGTGTGGAGGATATGAGTTGTCGGTCCCCAGGTGGAGGAGGCTTACCCAGTGAAGATAGCATTAGAGACCATGATTCAGATGAAGCTGTTTTTCTCACTCTCTGAGTGATAAATCAGTAGATTATTAAAGACTACTTATAAAAAGTTCCAAAGAAAGGGATTTATGCACTTAAAAGAGTCCATATGTGACAAAGTAATAATAGCAGCTATAGCAATAGCAGTTAGACTTATATACCGCTTCATAGGGCTTTCAGCCCTCTCTAAGCGGTTTACAGAGTCAGCATATTGCCCCCAACAACAATCTGGGTCCTCATTTTACCCACTTCGGAAGGATGGAAGGCTGAGTCAACCCTGAGCCGGTGAGATTTGAACAGCCGAACTGAAGAACTGCAGTCAGCTGAAGTAGCCTGCACTGCTGCATTTAACCACTGCGCCACCTCGGCTCTAAGCTAGAATGTTTTTGCATTTATTATTTTCCGTTATCCATTTACAGAGCCATATAGAACGAACATTCTGTTTTGCATAACTATTATTAATAGGATAACTGTACAAAAAGACCACTCCAAAGAATTGACAAGAAATGTTTAAGCAATGCCAGTCAATCTAATCCAATTCAGACCAAACCAATACATGTTATCTTACCTTGACACCAAAAAATATTCAAGTGAAAAAAGCAGATTTCTTCTGTTTTATTTCTTTTTTACAATCTTGAAAAAAAATATGTTGAAGAAGATGGCCATGTATGTATGGACTTAAAATATTGTCAGAGATGTCAGCTTATTAAAGGCCATTGCTGAAGAAATTTGGAAAATTAAGATTGAAATAACTAGATAAATTTTCCTAGATTATTTCTTGATTGGTAGTAATGACACAGTTTCTGTTGGTGCCTCTGCAAATGCTATTTTTGCCATTTTTCTCTTCAAGTAATGTTTCCAATTGAACACAGTTCCTGGTGACTATATGGACACATTCACGTTTTCCTGACAGTGGTCTACCAGGATTTCCTCCCTCTCTTCCCCAATCCTAGATTATTATGGGGATCCCTCCACTAAATTAATCAGATCCAACTCTACATTGCCTTTTCACATTTGACTGTTAAAACTATAGGACAGAAGGTGGGTCAGTAAGAGATTAGCTTTACCCATACTTAAATTATGCCCTTCATTCCCTTTGTAAATTGAGGTTAATGTAGTGGGGACTTTTCATCTTCTGAATTGTGGAATAGGATAGGGATCATGACAAAGGAAGGTGGACATGGGCACACTTATTTCCATGTACATTTTTTGAAGTGGACTATTGGAAGATGTGACTAGGGCATTTAGTAGCTTAAAATACTTTAATCTATATGCCATTCAAGGAAAGCTAGGAAATTCTAAAGAAAAAAAATCTTTCCAAATTCTTTTATATTCATCCTCATCTGCTTGCAATAAATCACTGGTGCTTTCGCAAATATAGTCCTTGTTTATTGAACACAATTGGGATGGGCAACCTGGTAGATAAGTGAAACACTCATTAACACTCACACTACCACAATAACGCTTACAATTTTACGTCAGTTTTCCTTTGTTTTGGCTACTTTCTTCAACTGACGGGGTTTTTTCCCCCTTTCTTTTTGAGGTTATCCTGGTATGAGGTAAATAAGCAAGTGAGAATAAGAGAAGAGAGAGGCTGTGAAGCAGGGGTGGGTTCCTATTTGTTTGGCCCGGTTCAGCTGAACCATTAGGGGTATGGCGGCCTGGGTCACTGGAACCGGCAGCGACCCAGGCCTGACATGCTCCCAATGGTCGCCATCGTCATCTTGTTTTTGAGTTCTGCACATGTGCAGAACAATTTTAATTGAACTGCGCATATGTATGCATCCAGCGCACACAAAGCGCACGCATGAGTGAACCAGCAGTAAAGCCAGCAGGAACCCACCCCTGAGATGAAGGTCATAAATATGGGTACTGATCACTATTAAGTTGTTTTTTTTAAGCACTTGTAACTTATACCACCTGTAGAGTTTTTTAAACATTGAACAGCTTTCTCCAACCAAAATTAAATGTAATTGATTTACTTGCCAGTTACATATTTAAGGTCCTTCCTCCTCTCCCTCCCCCCCCCCCCCGCTAAACGTTCCTATTTGTAATTTAATTTTTGAGGTATCCTCAAGCAATTTGATGTAAGAGTTTCAGGGGCCGCAACCAAGCTGGCCAGTAAAAGGAAATGTTCTTTGTAGAAGCCATACTGAAAATATGAGATTTCTATTATTAGACATGGTAATAGACCTTAACAGTTTTAAAAGAAAACTAGATACATCTAGGGAAGATAAAGCTATCCTGTCTACCTGGTTTAATGACTTATCTCACCCCTGCAAAATTTGATAAACAGAGCAGACAGCGATTCAATTGCACCTCACCAGACTGTCCAAATCAGGCAATTGTAAGAACAACTGTTTGCTTTTTTGGTGAAATAAAGTGCGATCCGTTGGAGGCAGAGCATTTCTCCAGTGGCCCAAATCCTATGGAACTTGGTGCAATGCATCACTGAAATCCCACCATGAGATAGCTGTTTTGCATGTAATGTGGTTAATTTTTTAAAAAATGTTACATGTTTATTATTTATTATTTTATTAAATATATTTATATGCCGCCCAATCCCAAAGTACTCAGCGGTTTACAAAAAATATAAAAAAAAGACATAACGATAAAAACAATTTAAAAACAACAAACACCCCTCATACATTCATTTTAGTCGGGGCTGGACCTCAACAGTGAGGTCAACAGCCCCAGGCCTGCCGAACAGCCAAGTTTTTACGGCTTTTCTGAAGGCCATGAGAGTGGGTATGGTCCGGATTTCCGGAGGAAACTGGTTCCAGAGAGTTGGAGCAGCCACAGAGAAGGCTCTCCTCCGAGGGCCCGCCAGCTGACACTGTTTGGCTGACGGCATCTGAAGGAGGTCCAATCTGTGGGATCTTACTGGCCACTGGGAGGTATGTATCAGCAGGCGGCCTGCTGGTCTTATAACCAGATTTTAGTATCTATCTTGCTTTGAACACAATCTGTAATGTACTTAACAGGTAGTGCTGAACTTCAATACAGAAGTTCTCTACTGTAAAATGACTACTCCATAAAGTATGAATTGATGAGGGTCAAAAATGCCATAAAAATCTGCATTATGGAAACACTGTAGAATGAGCTGTGGTGACACAGTGGTTAGAGTGCAGTACTGCAGGCTACTTCTGCTGATTGCCAGCTGCCTGCAATTTGGCAGTACAAATCTCACCAGGCTCAAGGTTGACTGAGTCTTCCATCCTTCCGAGGTGGACAAAATGAGCACCTAGATAGTTGGGGGCAATATGCTGACTCTGTAAACTGCTCAGAGAGGACTGTAAAGCACTGTGAAGTGGTATGTAAGTCTTAAGTGCTATTACTATTGCTATATACCATATTGTGTCTTCTATAAATTTTGTGTAGTGTATTTTAAACCTGCAGTATTCCTACTCAGCTCCTGGTTCTATTTGGAGTACGGAGATCTTTCATTTAATGGGTTGTCTTGTATAGTTTCAAAGCTGCATTATTATTACTAAATTATTGCAAAATTAAAGATATAGCACACACTGTATACTATTGGGCATTAGGGTATAATTGAGAACATTATAAAGAATAATGTTAACTTATCCAATTAAGTCTTTTTTATTGTTACACTCTAGAATCTTAATTCAAAGTAGTATTTACAATATGGTAAAAACATCCATACTAAGCTCATGAAATAAGCTCATGAAATACTTTACTATTGTAAAAGTTTATCTTCTCAATTGAAAGCAAAATGACTGAATTTTATAACTTGTTTGCAGCTGAAGTTGCATATCACAATAAGCTTTAGATGATTAAATGGGAGTGCTGTAATAAATACTATTTGCAGTCTCATGGTCAGCCAAAAGCAAAGTATCCATCTCATGAATAAGCATGTGAGAATCCAATGTGTATGTTGCAAAAAGGGATTGGCCACAAAATGTTCAGGAGATTTTTATCCTTATAACGAAAACTTTTGGTCATTGTTTTCAGCCAGCTACTTTAGATTTCTAGTTTATTTTTCAAATTATACACATGTCTATTATCTGCTATTGGTTAGAAAATAAATCCACATTGAGCTATATTTTTGTTTCAGGAAGAAAGGTAACTTGCAGTCCTTGCCCTTTAAAAACATAACCCCACAGTCCATTCATGCATGTTGCTAACCTGCTAACTTCCCATTGGCTTTTAGTGCCATTTGTCTTGGTATTTATCATATAAAACACTGTTGCAGGGAATGGAATGATTTCTCAGGACTGAGCATCTATTGTTTTCACATCATAATGAATCGTCTCCCTTTCCTCTTTGGGATCCCCACTGTACAGAGGCCTCCAAATAATAGGTTAGCAAACGTCTCCCTTTGATTATATTTTTTGTTACCATTAATAAACAAAATCAAATTGAACCTGAAGACCTATTCAAATAGTGGGTTTGTGCTTGCTTCCCTGATTTTCTCTTCATTGATTCTATAATTACCTGTGTTGGAGTATTGTTATCAATACTGTGATATGATGCAAAGTTTTTATAACTATATAATCAGCAATTAATATAAGAGAAAGAGAATTTCTAATTTCTCAATTACCCCAATCCATGCCAAGCATTTCAGGATAGTCACACAGCAAGGCACTATCGCTGTATGGAAAGAAGGAACAGGCTTGAAATGTAGGAAGTGCTACAGACAATACAGCTTTTTTCACTAATATAAACCTATGCCGATTCAAGACAACCTTGACAGCAACAAAGCAAGAGAGTACAATTCACAACCCATTGATGAGCACACTTCACTTGGAAGAAGGCTTGATGCATTTTGAAACTCTGCCTTTTGGTTGATTTCAAGTACTAGATTAAGATCAGTGTCTTTATAAATCATACTTGGTTGGGTTCATGTAATGCGGTTATCATAAACTGATTCATTAGCCACAATAGCTGAATTCACACTGAATATTAACAAAACACGTGGCTTAACTTGAATTACATTTTAAATTAAATTTCTAACCAGCAATTTTCCTCAACATTTCTAAGTGAAGGAGAAATGGTTCAAGCTTGACATTTATAACAACAAAAAAGTATGACTGTAAAGTCATAACTAGACTGTTACCATTTACATAAAAAGACTAGGTAAGAGATTACAATTACCAGATTACAAGTACAATTAAATAACTTTCAAATACGTATTGTTAATTTAAATCTAAAGACTGCCAGAGGGAGAGAAGCCGAGATCAGGAAACAAGAATTCTTGAAGAGAACGGTAAGGAGAACTGATAAAATAACCTAAACGACACATAGCAATAGTATTTGTTCCACCAAACTTATTTATTTCCAGTTTAAGTCTCAAAAGTTATCAGTATGTCCCAAAGTATATAAAGCTGAACTCTACAGTTACTTTTCCACATGCAGAATTAAATATTCTGCTTTAAAAATGCAAATATCAATACTGAAACTTTTTGGACAAGCCTTATAAATCGTTCAAGAAAATGAAATTTATTCCTTAACAAAGCAATAAAAGGGGAAAAAAAAACAAGTCATGAATGTATGCTCCTAGACTCAGTTTTCTGCAATATTATCATAGATTTTTGCTAATTATTTAAAGAAAAAGTGTCTGAGATTTAATTATCTGAAAAACATTTTGAATTCTTATGAACATGCAAGACGTAAAATCAAACTATTTTTATATGAAAATAAAATTCTTTTGTTGTATTTTTAGTGTAACCTCAATTTTACCTCTGTAGAAGAGTGATTTAGGACTGCAGTTATTTCACTAAGTTTTGCCAACATAATATTGAACAGGTGAATAAACTTGCTTATTTTATGTCTGATGCAGGGGACTGAGAGATGAGGGTTTGAGTCAATTCTATTGGACCTAAATAATACAGTTGTTGATAATATATATACTAAAGTTCTTCTTTCCTTCTTGGTTTCAAAAGTGCTTATACGAACACATGGACACACTAGGGCAAAAGAGAACAGAGATGAGGAAATAAAGCAAATGTAGGAATACCAAGAATTTATACAATCTACCCACTCATTTGCTTCAATACAAATAAGAAAAGTAAGATGCAAGAATTGGAGAGAATTATGCCTATCTCCATTTGAGACTTGAGGTAGGATACTTCCCAAAGCAATGAGTGGCAAAATTAAAAGAAAGGATTCTAAAGAAAATCATATTAATTTCCCCTAAATGTTTGAAGGGTTGCTTAAAAGTTTTAGCTCTTCAGTTTCTTAGCTACTCAAATCTGATTGCAGTAGTGTATACTTAAGTACTGGAACTCTATGTAGTGACATGATACAAAAATAGGTGAAACCTGATTTCAAGAAATTAAATTCTGGTGCATTCTGATAAAACCGGATGAAAAATCTACCTAATTTTACTTTTAACTTACTTCAACCAACCAACATTTCTATGCCTCTCAAACAAACCAGCCAGTATTTAATAAGAAAGTTATGGATTATGTTGTATAAAATTTAAAAATCTAGTCAAAATTACATGTTAAATGTTTAATCTATAAAGGTGGTAGAGGCAGCAGCATGAAATTAAATATGATAAGGGTAATAGATAACAAGAAATATTAGTGCAAAAATTGCAGTAGAAGTACATTTTGAATAAAATAAGAATAGAAAGACACTCTAATTTGTACAAAAAATCACCCCAGCTCTATGTACAGTTTTTTTCTATAAATACAGCCATAATGAAATGTTTATTTGCAAAATAATAGTTCTATGAAAATGTGCTTTGCTGGATTTGTTGCCTTAAAATTCTAATTAGCAGGAAAAAAAATCTGTGAATAGAAAAAAGTATCTACCATTAGTCAAAGTTCTCAATGCACATATACAAAACTTTATGTTTTCTTAAATTCAGGTTAATTTAAGGCAAAAAACCAATACATATCCTTTAATCCCTGATTGCACTGACTGTTTTCATAAAAGGCTAAACTCAAAAGACAAAGTAAACTGTATATATTATTGAAAGTTGGTATACTGCATGTTGTTTGTAACAGCCATAAAGTAATTATCTTTAATGATTCCCCCTGCCCTTTTCCATCCCATTTGCAGTATTGCATGACATAATCCATAATGTCCAGAACTCTCCATGTCCATGTCCCAAATGCTCAGAAAAGCCTTTTTGGATGGTTGTGGGAACTACTGGAGAATGAAATATGAGCATGTAACTGTTGGCTAATTGACATTGTTTCTAATTGTGATGTTTTTACATGAAGCAATGTAAAACTTTCTCAATTACATAATCAAAAGCTTACATTCTTGTATGTGTGGTTTTTGTTCTGTGGTATTATGTAAAACTTATCTCTGGATATACATAATTTATGAGTACATACTTGCTTAATAGACATAATAAGAACGTGTCTTACCAGACATTCAGAACTGGTGGACATTATTTATATGACTGTATCCTGATAAATTAATGTGTAGCAGGTAGGACAATTAGAATCTGCCTCATTTGAAACGTACCTATAATGGAGCATGAAATTGACCATGCATTGCTATTGCCTGTTGTAGTTTTTCTTCTTTGGCTCTTCTACAGTGGCAAATCTAAGGAAGAACAATGTAACACCATATATTCCAAATTTACTTTGGTGGAAAATAATGCTTCTAAAACAATCAAAATAAATCAAACTGACTAAATTTGTGTTCATCTCAGCTAGCAAGCTTCATGTGCAGGCACATGAAGTATAATAGTTAAGGTGATTCACATCCTTAGAATGCAATTCTAAAGACACTTAAGCTAGGACTTACTGATTTAACACTGAGCAAATGTTCCTCTAACAGTTTAAATAATTAGCAAATAGTAGACATTACAATATTCATTATTCAAAAGCTATTGATAATATCATCAAGGTACAGTTGCAAGAAAAAGTATGTGAACCCCTTGGGATTACGTGGAGTTTTGCATGAATTGGTCATAAAATGTGCTCTGAACTTCATCTGTCACAACAATAGAAAAACACAGTCTGCTGAAAATAATGCTACACAAACATTAGATGTAGCCATGGTTTAATTACACATAACATGTAAACATTCACAGTGCAGGGAGGAAAAAGTATGTGAGCCCCTAGCCTAATGATGTCTCCAAGAGCTAACTGGAGCCAGGAGTGAGCCAACCTTGACTCCAATCAGTGTGATGATATTGGGTGTGTTGCTGACAGCTATTCTGCCCTTTAAAAACACACACCTGTTTTGGGTTTACTGGTTTCAAGAAGCACTGTCTGATGTGAACCATGCCTCGCAGAAAAGAGCTCTCAGAAGACCTACGATCAAGAATTGTTGACTTGCATGAAGCTGGAAAGGGTTACAAAAGTATCTCCAAAAGTCTTGATGTTCATGTGTCCACGGTAAGACAGGCTGTCTACAAATGGAGAAAGTTTAGCACTGTTGCTACTCTCCCTAGGCGTGGTTGTCCTGTAAAAATGACTGCAAGAGCACAGCGCAGAATGCTTCATGAGGTAAAGAAGAATCCTAGAGTGTCAGCTAAAGACCTACAGAAATCTCTGGCACACGCTAACATTTTTGTTGACACCTCTACAATAAGGAAAACATTAAACAAGAATGGAGTACATGGGAGGACACCACAGAGGAAGCCATTGCTGTCCAAAAAAAATATAGCAGCACGTCTGAAGTTTGCAAAAGAGCATCTGGATGTTCCACAGCACTACTGGCAAAATATACCATGGACAGATGAAACCAAAATTGAGTTGTTTGGGAAAAACACACAACACTATGTGTGGAGAAAAAAAGGCACAGCACACCAACATCAGAACCTCATCTCCACTGTAAAACATGGCGGAGGGACCATCATGGTTTGGGGCTGCTTGGCTGCCTCAGGGCCTGGACGGATTGTTGTCATTAATGGGAAAATGAATTCCAGAGTTTATCAAGACATTTTGCAGGAAAACGTACAACCATCTGTCTGCCAACTGAAGCTCCGCAGAGGATGGGTGATGCAACAGGACAATGACCCAAAGCATACAGGTAAGTCAACACAGAAATGGCTTCAACACCACCGAATACGCTCTCTGGAGTGGCCCAGTCAGAGTCCTGACCTCAACCCGATTGAAATGCTGTGGCATGATCTTAAGAGAGATTCACACCAGACATCCCAAGAATATTGCTACACTGAAACAGTTTTGTGAAGAGGAGTGGTCCAAAATTACTCCAGATCATTGTACAGGTCTGATCTGCAACTACAGGAAACATTTGGTTGAGGTTATTGCTGCCAAAGGAGGGTCAACCAGTTATTAAGTCCAACGGTTCACATACTTTTTCGTCCCTGCACTGTGAATGTTTACATGTGCAATTAAACCATGGCAACATCTAATGTTTGCGTAGTATTATTTTCAGCAGACTGTTTTTCTATTGTTGTGACAGATGAAGTTCAGAGCACATTTTATGACCAATTCATGCAAAACTCCCAAGGGGTTCACATACTTTTTCTTGCAACTGTACATTCTTTCTTGGGTACATTCCCCTTGGAGTTTGCCATTAACAATGAAGTTAATAAATAAAATATACATAATCAAATTATTCCAATAGAATAAAATTCAAAAGGATTCTGTGCCCTAATGGAAGAAAAAACATGACCCACTAGGGTATTCTTTCATACAAAAGTGGGGAACAGGCCTCTTACTTTTTCGCTCTTTAGCCCAATACCATAAGGGTGGATGGGGTAATATTGACATTTGTTTGTAATCCTACTTAAACAACATATTATACTGTTATTATTTCTCTATCCTTGCATAACACTGTGCATTGCAGATAGCAGGAAAGTGATGGGACCGTTGTATTCCTATAGTTAGTGCATGCTTCACAAAGAAATAATTTTAATGCATACTTAGCTTGCCAGAAATGTTAGGCAATTTGGCAAACAAAAGCCATTCTGAAGTAGGAAGGCTTAAATATTGATATTTTAAGGTTCGAAATATTTTAAACAATTAGGTTTTGAAATCTACATACTGTTCTTTTCTCCATGAAACTACTAAGAAAATCGTCTATTTCTTTTTTCCCTTCCAGAAAGTCTTCTGCAATAGTGTCAGACTCCTCTTCAGCTTCATGGGCAGCCACTTTCAATCTTGCCTGCAGAGCACTTGCACTGCAACTCTGTGAAAAGAACAGTGTGTAACTTGGAAATGTTCAATTCATTTCCACAGGAGGTCCACAGGGATCCCCCACCCCTTGACATTTTCCAAAGTAGCTATAACAGCTTGTACTGTGCCATTAACCTTAATTAGCTACTATGGGTATTCATCTTTGGATGGGTTGATCAGTTATAGTATTTTTCAGAGTATAAGATGCTCCGGAGTATAATACATATCTTCGTTTGGGGGGAGGATAATAAGAAAAAAAAATTATCTGGCTAGCATCCTTAGCAAACAGCCTGGTCAGCTTCACCACATTAGCCTGATTCAGGACGAGTAATTTTAGAGGCTGCCTTTGCAAAGAGAAGCTCCTTTGCAAACGGAGCTTTTGGAGACTGCTTGAAAGGCTCTGCATTTGAGAGGCTGCCTTTGCAGCCACTAAAAGCTCCGTCTGAGGACATGTGGAGGCTGAAGGGTGGGCGCTGGCAGGTGGGCGGGGCTACATCTGGTGTATAAGACACACCCAAATTTTCAGCCTCTTTTAGGGGGGGGGGAGTGCATCTTATACTCTGAAAAATAGGACACTGTTTACATATTTGCTTTGTTGTATGCTACTTAGAACCGTCAGATGGGGGCAGTTAAAAAAGGATCAATAAATTATACTTTTAACGCCAACGAAAAAAAATTAAGAGGTCCAAAACAGGATGGGATGGGAACTCTTAACAATCTCTGTACATGTAAGTGAATAATACTTTGTTTCCTCTTGCAAAAAGGAAAAGCTCACCTCACTAAGTTCATGCTGTCTTTGTACTTTCTTTTCAAATGTGGTTTTCAAATGAATCAGTTGTTCATACTAGAATGAAAATATGGTTTTATTAAACCGGTCAGAAATCAATTCTCCAATTGCAGAAAATATTTTTCCTCATACTTACTTTATCTAGTATTGTTTGCCTTTTTGTCTCCAAGCTTGGTTCCAATAACAAATTTTTTTCTGCAAGGTAAACCCACTGTTGAATTTTAGAAGAATATCACTTTTTTGATAAAATGTTATTCTAAATAGAAATATTTGGAAGTCTTACTTGCTAGTTCTTCAATATTTTTCACTAAATCATCTTTATCATTAATTATATGCTTCAATTGGGGTAGATTAACAAATTGTTCTAGCAGTATATCTTCTTGTTCATTCATGTCTGTCAGCTGTGATATGCTGAATTGCAAAGAAAATAAACACAGTATTTAGCAACCAGGCAAAATATACACTATATTATTTTGACAACTGTTTCTTGATAATGCCCCATTTCATTCTGGTGCATATAATATAATGCTAATCTTTATCTCATTAAAAAAGGAACACATATGCAAGATTAATGCTTAATTATTTCCAAAACCTGAACTCAGTCACTGTTACTTTCCTGAGAATGCCATAACTTTTAGAGAATGAATCCTGAGAATTGCTAATGCTCAGGTAAAAACAGTTCATGGCAATTACCACACTAAAAAAATTAACAAAGCAGGAACATAGTAAAATTCAGTGTGTGCACAATTATTAGGGAAGTTGTATTTTGGAAGATTAATTTTATTATTGAATAGCAACAGTGCTCTTGGTCAATCCAAAATGTTAATAAACCTCAAACCTGAATATTGAAGAAAGTAAAAGTGAGGTTTTGGCTTTCTTAGGAGAATATCTAAGTATGCACAATTATTGGGAAACTATTAGTGTGCAGAATAATTATGCAACTAAATGAAAAATGAAAATTTGCCCATCTCACTCATTTATTTGCATTTGTTAAAGTGACAATAAATAACTCAAAATGTACAAATAAACATTTCTGACATTTCAAACAACAAAAACCAGTAACCAATATAGCCACCCTTCTTTTCAGTAACAGTCATAAGCCTTCCATTCATGGAACCTGTCAATTTCTTGATTTGTTGATGATCAACTTTTTGCACAGCAGCAACCAGTCTCCCAGACACTGTTGAGAGAAGTGTACTGTTTTCCTTCACTGTAAATCTCCCATTTAAGAGCTCACAAGTTCTCAATAGGGTTTAGATCAGGTGAGGAAGGAGGCTATGCCCCTATCCTTTCATCTTTAAGGCCTTTATTGGCTACCCAGGCAATGGAGTACTTCGATGAATGTGATGGAGCATTGACCTGCATAAAAATCATGGTCTTCTTGAAAGATGCAGACTTTTTCCTGTACCACTGCTTGAAAAAAAGTGTCTTCTAAACACTGGGGTAGGGTTTGGGAGTTGATTTTGAGTCTCCAATCCAAAAAGGTTCAACTAGCATCTTTAATAATACCAGCTCATACCAGTACCCCACCTCCACCTTGCTGGTGTCAGAGTCGAAATGGAGCTCTGTGCCCGTTACTGACCAGCCACGGGTCCATCCATCTTGTCCATCAAGAGTCACTCTTATTTCATCAGGCCATAAACTTTTGAAAAATCTGTCTTCAGATATTTCTTGGCCCAGTCTTGCTATTTCAACTTATGTGTCTTGTTCAGTGGTAGTCAGCTTTCAGCCTTCCTCACCTTGGCCATGTCTCGGAATACTGAACAGTTTCTGGGCACTCCAGATAGTTTGCAGTTCTGGAATATAACAGCACTGGAGGACAATGGGTTCCTGGTAACTTCAAGTTTGATTCTTCTCAAATCTTTGGCAGTTAATGCGCCTCTTTTTTCTCTACTTGTTTCTTGCGACCCTGTTGACTATTTGCAACAAAATATTTGATGGTTCTGTGATCACGCCGCAATATCTTAGAAATTTCAAAAATGCCCCCACTGGGCGCCATTTTCGGTCGTTACATTCTCCTGCAGCCCTCTGCGAGTGAAAATGGAGCTCGGGAGGGCTGAGTGTGGCCCCCAGAGCTCCGTTTTTTGCTGGCAGAGGGCTGCAGGATGTCACGGCCGAAAACAGAGCCTAGAGGTGCGGCCTTCCTAAGCGCCATTTTCACTGGCAGAGCCACATTGGTCTAGTCCTGTTTCCAGAGCAGCCCCGTGGGCCAGATCTAGGCACCCTACGAGCCAGATCCAGCCCGTGGCCTTGAGTTTTGATACCCCTGCACTAAGCATTCACATTTATACAGCTTGGAGGTGAAAAATATCCAATAAAATGATGATATAGTAAAAATACTCAATTGCTTAATAATTGTGCGCACAGTGTATTTGCAAAAATAAAAGTGAAACTGGTACAGTACTGAAGTTTTCACCTTCTACTCAGATCTAGCTAAAGAGAGATTTTGCTGACGACTTATTTTATACTACTAGGAATCTGGTTTTACTGAGAAATAGATATAAGGTAAGTCTATGGTTTTCAATATTGAGGAACAACTTTTACCCATATTTAGCACGCACACACATACACACCCTTTTAAATCTTTTTACCTTAGTTCTGATAATTCTGGAAATACATCTGGAACCTCAGGCATTTTGTACCCAAATCCATTTTGGTTTCCCTAAAAATATTAAACAATATATATGTCTTTAAATAATAATCCAGCTTGCATGATATGTATATGACAGAATACAAGCTAAACGATAGCAGTTTTTCCTGTACTGAAGTTCTATAAAATCTCCAAAGATTTTGGAGCTCAGAATATCATCTTCTTAAAAGTTCAAGTATTGCTGGAAAATTAAAGTTCTCTAATTTTCAAATGTTAATATTTGATATTTGAATGGTATCTTTTGGGAAACGAACAACTTGCTTTGCAAGGTACACTACCAATACATACCTGTGATAATGTTTCTGTTGTTGGAACAGGTAACGGCAAGTCAGTTATCATGCCAAAGGAAGGAGCTGCAGGTCTATCTGTACCATAACTTGAAGAAAGTGATTCTGCAAGGGGCACAGATGCTACAGATCTATTTGTTTCTTGTGGTAGATATGCAGAAAGAAATGGAAAATTCTGAGCATATGTAGGAATTCCAGTTGGCTTGCTGTAAAGGCTATGGGGAAAAACAATCTATTATCAGAAAATTATTTTATAGCATTTTCAGGTTTTTCTTCTCAAAATGAAATTGTATTAAGCATTAAGTAGTTTTCTGGTTAAACATAGTTGACAATAGTTGTAATTATTTCTAACTGAACGTATGACAAGTCATCCTGTTAATCTTATCAATGCCAGAGTGATCACATAGAATGATTCACCATTTCGTGAGGCATCTAGACATGATGGTTCTTTTAATCCAAGTAATTAAAACTGAGGGGCTAAATAAAATTTCAGCAATGTTTTATTATGAATTAGTTATGTCAGAACTAATGAGTCTTTTCAGTGCTAATATAATCTAAAGTATAAGCTAGATGCTGAAATTTAGAAAAGCTTTGGTTTTTAGTGAAAACAAATCTGTGATGGAATTATGCATCTGATGCTACTACATCTAGGTCAATGGATCCTTGTATTTTGTTGATACTCACTATAAACTCTCCTTTTTGTGTCACATATTGCTCCTACTCCGTATCTTCTTTGACCGATTATAAATAAGCATTTGTACTCATAAGTTCAGATGGATCAGGGAAAGAAAGATGTTTAGAGCTAAGGGCCTTCAATACTGTAACCTAAAATACTCAATTTTTATCTACGTGTATTAGCCTTCTGTCCAACAAAGAACAGCTCAACCCGAAAGAATAGTTTACAATTTTATTGAAATCTGACTTTTTAATGCATAAGATGAAGGAAACAAAATTGCTATATAAGGTTGACAGCCACATCCTGATTTAATTAAGTTTGACCCATAAGTATACACATAGTGATACTTGAAATTATTACCCATATTTTAATGTGATTACTTACTATGGGAATGTTGTTGTGCTGGGAGCCAAAACCGGAGGACTTTTCCAAAATTCATCAAGTATACTTTGAACAATTTTGCCAAGGTCAGAGTGCATTGTAAACTGTTAAATTATTTTAAAAATTAGCATGGTTAAAAATTATGTGCCATACAACAAAGACCATTTATTATTGATTTACATGAAAAAAATGCAGCTTGGTGTAGTGGGTAAGGTACTGGGCTAGAAATCAGGAGACTGAGATTTCTATGCCCTCTTAGACATGAAAACCATATAGGTGATTTTAAATCAGTTATTCTCTCTCAGCCCACCCTATCTCACAGGATTATTGTTTTGAAGACAGGAGTATTACTTATGTTTATTGCCTTGAGATAGATAATAACAATCACGTTGCCTCTCTTAGATGATGCATGCAAGTGACAGTGGTATATATAATGACACCCAGTTTTGTTCTGTATGCAGAAACTGAGCTGATAAATAACCTGGAATTATAAGTACTTAAAAAATACCAGGAGCTCTGTAAAAATAGTTTTTAATTTTTTTATAATTAATTTGGGAAAACCACTCTAAAAATGTGGGTTTTTTTCAAGAAAGTTCATGAGAAAACTATCTACCAGAACCAAGAAGTCAGTAGGTATAAACATTAACAATTCTACAATAAAATATAATTGTTGCCAGTTGTACATCTTGAGACATGCATTTTACCACTGATTATTCTAGAAAATAATTCATTTATACATACACTATTAATTAATGGAGAGGTCACATATGCTCCTTGTTTGTCCATTATATGGTGCCGTATTGGGGGGAAAACACTGATGACTGGCTTTTCCTGAGGAAACTGAGGAGGAAGCAAGCTGCAAACACCAAGATATTTGATTATTATCATAACTTTCATGTATGATTTAGCTCTCTATTACATCCTATTTCAAAATATAAAATTAACCTTTCTAGAGA
Organism: Thamnophis elegans; assembly: GCF_009769535.1. NCBI lineage: Eukaryota > Metazoa > Chordata > Lepidosauria > Squamata > Natricidae > Thamnophis > Thamnophis elegans. The sequence continues at coordinate 45,608,188 of NC_045549.1, read as the reverse complement.
ATGTGAACAATTGGGAGTGAAAGTACAGTTCTTCCTAACAATTTCTGTACAATCACAATTTAGCCAAAAACGTAGTTCATCCATTTGAATTCTAGCATTTATAACACAAACAACAAAGAGCTGATATACTCTTACTCTGTCAAACAACCACTGAAATAAGTGCCCTACTCAATCTCTGTTTAGGTAATTTTCTGAACCAGATGTTTGAAGATAATGAACAAAGGCCTTTTTATTGAAATCTCCAAGAAGAAATGTGATTTTTTTTTTATCAAAGTAATTTTAGGTGCACTCCAAGAAAATAAGTTAAAATCAAAATAAGTCAACTTATTTTGATGAAGCAAAACTTCATAAAACTAAATGATTATCATTTAGATAATAAAAAATGCTGATAAATACAGCTGATGACAATTTTGCCACATAGATGTAGGCAATGTGCTCCTTGAGAATAACACAGAAACAACATTCTCTCCTTGAAATATATCCAGATTGAAACAGAGGAAAACAAGAGAAAGCCCTAATGTGGTGTGATAGAAAATTAACAGAAGACCTTCTAGCCCACATTGAATCACTAAGCATGATTTTAGTTTTCAACATGACATAGTCAAATTAAAAGATACTCACATATTTATATTTATTGTCAGGTTATTTACAGTGAAGGGTAACCGATATTCTACATCTTTTTGTATTTCAGCTATACTAAAAAGAGAAACATGTTTATTAATGTTTGCTGTAATAGTGAAATCAGATACAAATGACACAATTAAGCATCTTAAAAAGCCCTAATTTCAAAGGTCAGATCAAACTATAATTTCTTCTCTTAGAAACTCTAAATCATAACTAAGCTAGAACTGGTTCCTTTAATAATTGATTCCCTCCTTCAGCTTGATTTTATTCAAAATCAGCTTGATTTTGAATAAAAGCTCAGAGGACCCCAGAAAATATAAAGAACCGGCCTTTGAAGGCAGATTGGTCTCTGTAGTTGAAACAGAAAACAGTAGCTTGTTCACAAGAAAGCTGATAGGAGCATGTGTGGGCAACAACTTGTTTTGCTGAAGGGTTATTGGTGAACCAGCATCTTACTCACTTCCTGTTTTCTAATACAGGGAAGGCCAAATTCCCTTAACTTGTACAGGGTCATAGTTTTTAGATTGCAACCAAACTATTTTCACTTTGAAAGAGTGGTAGGCATTGTCCTCTGTATGTCGGCTGGTTTTTTCAACCAGGATTTTGTGACTGCTCCTTCTTGCACTTTTTGTCTCCTCTGGCTTCTACTTCTGCCTACCAACCCTTTGTAGCTGCAATATCAAGGCACACCTTAAATATACAACTACTATTAATTTAAAAATTATTGGCGGGGCAGCTCCGTGCATTACGCATGCCTTTAAAGAAGTTAAGTGCCCCCTCATTTGCCTTGGTTTGATGACTGAGTTTTCAGCTGAGGAGCGAATCATTCAGTCGCTCTACTGAAGAAAAAAGGCATGTTTGCCAATAGCAATGGAGAGATCACCCAGGGACATCCTCATATAATCCTCCCCCACCCACCCGTGGATTGACTTCCAACCGTTTTACGAAAAAGAGCCGGCCGGCGGTTCCCTCCTCCCTTAAGGGGGTGTCACTCACGCGGCATGGGAGCTGCGCAGGGACTCGATCTGCCGCTGCCGCTGCTGCTGGAGGCTGGTGAGAGTCGAAGGCAACGCTATTCCGCCAGCGGAAGAAGAGGAGGTAGAGGTAGCGGCGGCGGCCGCGCCACCGCTACCCCCTTTGGAGTAGTGGAAGAGCCAGCTCATCCTCTTCTAGCCGGCTGCTTGCTAACCGAGAGGGAGAAAAAAAACAGACGAGGCGCGGCCTTCCCTTGACTTCTCCGTCAGCGTCGTCGCCAGCGCCTCGGGTCTCTCTTGTCCCAGCAGAACGTGAAGCCCCGAGACAACGAACACAAGCTACACAGCCGTTCCGCCTGCCGGACCCGGGCGACCAAACACGCCTGCGCTCGATCTGCTGGGCGGCTCATCACCGCCCGTTGCCTTTCCATTGGTGGGAAGAGGCCGGGAGGGGCCAGCTCGGGAGCCCGATTGGCCAAGCTCTGCCGGGTCTCCGCGGCCGGGGAAAGGAGCGTGAAGGGAGGGAAACGAGCGAGAGAATCGAGGGTTGAAAGGTTAAGAGCGCGGCGCGCGCTGATGATGTAATGGCTTTGTGCGCTGGGAGGCTGTGGGGAAGCCGCGCGAGTGGTTTTCCGCGCTTTCTGGCTCTCCCTCGCCGCGTCGGGGCTGCCTCCGCCGCCGGGTCTCTGCTCGCCCCTTTCTCCTCCCCTCGCGTGAGTAACCGCTGCTTCTTTCATTAGGAAAGCCCGTGAGGAGCGACGGCGACAGTGTTTCTCGTATGTGTGTGGGTATGGGGGGTGGAAACGCAGGTGGTCGGGAGAATAAAGTGGAAGCGCGCTCGGTCCGACGGCGAAGTTTTCTTTCCGTAACATGAGGGATGGGTGGGGAGAAGAGTCCGAAGAGAACGAACCGAGGCTGGCGCTCGGGAGTCTCCTGTCTCACCTTTGCTTTACCTCAATCCTGTGCGATCCAAGCCTGCCTGCCTGCCTGCCTTCCTGACACAGTAAAGCTAGAGGTGTCTCTCGCCTCACCTTGAACAGATCTGCCTACATGGCATCGTCTGCTGCTCCCTTTTGCGAGGTTCCCTCCTATCCCCCCAAAAAACATTTTTTTAAAAAAAATGGTGCGGGAAGATATAAGAGTTAGATGCCACTCAGGTGTCTTTTGCTCATTGCAAAGAGCCGAGGTGGCGCAGTGGTTAAATGCAGCACTGCAGGCTACTTCAGTTCGGCTGTTCAAATCTCACCGGCTCAGGGTTGACTCAGCCTTCCATCCTTCCGAGGTGGGTAAAATGAGGACCCGGATTATTGTTGCTGACTCTGTAAACCGCTTAGAGAGGGCTGAAAGCCCTATGAAGCGGTATATAAGTCTTAACTGCTATTGCTATTGCTATATCTTTATTATCTTTCAGCAATAGCCAAAGGATGCGTTCTGGTATACAGAGTTGAGTGTAACTATACATGCTTTTTTAAGTCAGGATGGAGGGGTCCTTGGTGCTCTCTGAGCTTGGTTGTTTTCTTACAGAAGTTTCATTACCCAAACGAGGTAGCATTATCAGTGCTGATAAGAGAGAGGGGTTTGTTCTTAAGTCAGGATCTCCCAAGTGGATGGTTGATGGGACTATCCAAGGTTCAAGTTATTGTTCCTCCTATTATGGGGAGCAATGACTATCTGAAACATGCAAGGATCAATTAGCCTTGGGGAACCCTGACATAAGTTGTGCTATGGCACTTTGGGGCAGAAGCGTAAATAGCAAAGTGAGGCTGCTGGATGTTTATCTTTTCAGTGAAAAAATGAGAATAGAAGGGAAGGTATTGAAAAGAACTAAAACTAACATCTTTATTTTTCACTGTTGGATTTGGGCAAGGAAAGTTGCATCAAGCTTTTCCCAACCCTAAATCTTCCAGATGATGTATTCTATTCTAATAAATAACAACAGCTTACATACTGTGACAATACTTGTAACACCATCAAGCATCCACATCTGCCTATCTCATATCCTTGGAAAGGACTTGATAGGTAGACAAAAATGCCAAATCCAGTCTGAACATCTCGCTGACTGAAACAAGTCATTTTATGTCCTATGTTTGTTGTTGACTTTAAGATGATTTCTTGTTATCTGCAACCATTAGTTGTGAAATAGCCTAATCTGCAAGCTATGAGATTAAGAATGGATGGTTAATTTGATACAGATAATTAAACTTAAAAACTCTTTATAACTACAATGAATAACCTAGGTTACTTCTGTGAAGTATGGGCATTGGTGACATATCAACAATGATACAATTGTATCTGATCAGATTGTTATGCAGGTAGTCCTCGACTTACGGCAGCCCCCCCCCCCAAAATAAAACTACTTACAATCCAGTTCCAAAGTTATGGCCACTGCAGCACTCCCACAGTTGCAGAGTGGATTTGATTTTAATCAAGTCAATTTAAATCGTGATTTAAATAACTAGTAACAAGGTTTGATTTAAAGCAACTCAATTTAGATCGTAATTTTTAAAGAGCAACTGTCATCTCTGTCCCGCAGTGGCTCCTCCTCCTCTGACCCACTTTGATTCACTAACAATCTCATTCACTTTAATGGGACAGCTGGTGATGTGGCAGTGACACAAGGTGAGGGACGTGGCAGGCAGCAGGTGAGTGGACGCCCGCTTACAGGCGCTGCCATGATGGGTCTGAAATGACAGATGCGTTTTAATATCATATAAGCTGCTTAGAAGGTTTCACTTTCAGTTTTACTGCTTGCCCTTCCTCATACTTAGAGCCTGTGTGCTACTGATGCATTTCTCTTCAAACAATCATAGTTTGTAGTGTAGATAGATTTGCAAAACAATGGGATAAAGTTATAATTACTGAACTTTGTTTTATGATTTATCTCATGGTTACTGTGAAATTGTGTGAATGCATTAGCACAATTAATGTTATCTCAGCTTGCAGAGCTTGGATTCATTGAATGAGTTTATAAAAAATGTAACTATTGCAAAATATGCAGCCTCATGCTACATAACTAAGCCCCATTTCATGCTGAATAAATAATAAATCATGCTGAATAAATTATTAATGTATCATAAATAACTATCTTTACATAGATTTTTACTTCAAAGGTATTTTGTTAAAATAAATTTGATAATTTTTTTTAAAAAACCGATTTAAATAAAAAAATCCAATTTAAATAAAAAATCTGATTTAAAAAACCAATTTTTTATCCATCCTGCACAGTTGTTTGCCCTTATGATTGACCATAGGGAGTTGTCCCCACTGCCTGGTCCCTACAGGCCTGAAGAAAAGTGAGAAGGATTCCTGGGGCAGGAACCTGTGCTAGGCATCCCAGGGCCTTCTCTGTGACCCCTGAGACACCCTGTGCTTCACTTAACAACCTCAACAGGAAGAGCAGGAATGGGTGGTCTTAAGTGAGGTGATCATGTGGGCAATTCACATCAATCATGGTTTTTTACCATAATGGGCAGGCTCCATTGTGGTTGTTTGTCAAGGGCAATCTATATCAGGGGTGTCAAACTCAATTTCATTGAGGGAGCATCAGGGTTGTGTTTGATTTTGGGAGGCCAAGGTGGGCGTTGCCAACTCAACATCACTCATGGTGGGGGCACAAGCGCTCTGCCAGCAAAAATGAGTTCCCAAGCTCTGTTTTCGGCTACGACAGCCTCCTGCAATCCTCTGCCAGTTAAAATAGAGCTTAGGAAGGTTGCCTATGGCCCACCCGTGCTCTGTCTTTGCTGGCAGAGGCACTGTGGGCTGGTCCTTTGCTGTTTCCAAGGTGGCCCCCCAGGCCAAATTTAAGCACCCTGCGGGCCAGACCTGGCCCCTTGGCCTTGAGTTTGATACCCCTGATCTATAGACTTACCGTATTTTTCAGAGTATAAGACGCACCAACGTTTTGAAGAGGCAAATTTAAAAGAAAAGTAGGTAGGTAGATAAAGGGAGGGAGAGACAGAGAGAGAGAGAGAGAGAGAGAGAGAGATGGAGATAGAGATAGAGAAATACAGTAGGTACAGTAGGGCAAAAAAGTATTTAGTCAGCCACCAATTGTGCAAGTTCTCCCACTTAAAAAGATGAGAGAGGCCTGTAATTGACATCATAGGTAGACCTCAACTATGAGAGACAAAATGAGAAAACAAATCCAGACAATCACATTGTCTGATTTGGAAAGAATTTTTTGCAAATTATGGTGGAAAATAAGTATTTGGTCAATATCAAAAGTTCATCTCAATACTTTGTTATATCCTTTGTTGGCAATGACAGAGGTCAAATGTCTGTAAGTCTTCACAAGATTGGCACACACTGTTGCTGGTATGTTGGCCCATTCCTCCATGCAGAGCTCCTCTAGAGCAGTGATGTTTTGGGGCTGTTGCTGGGCAATACGGACTTTCAACTCCCTCCAAAGGTTTTCTATGGGGTTGAGATCCGGAGACTGGCTAGGTCACTCCAGGACCTTGAAATGCTTCTTACGAAGCCACTCCTTAGTTGCCCGGGCGGTGTGTTTGAGATCATTGCCATGCTGAAAGACCCAGCCATGTTTCATCTTCAATGCCCTTGCTGATGGAAGGAGGTTTGCACTCAAAATCTCACGATACATGGCCCCATTCATTCTTTCCTGTACACGGATCAGTCGTCCTGGTCCCTTTGCAGAGAAACAGCCCCAAAGCATGATGTTGCCACTCCCGTGCTTCACAGTAGGTATGGTGTTCTTTGGATGCAACTCAGCATTCTCTCTCCTCCAAACATGACAAGTTGTGTTTCTACCAAACAGTTCTACTTTGGTTTCATCTGACCATATGACAGTCTCCCAATCCTCTTCTGGATCATCCAAATGCTCTCTAGCAAACTTCAGATGGGCCCGGACATGTACTGGCTTAAGTAGTGGGACACATCTGGCACTGCAGGATCTGAGTCCCTGGCGGCGTAGTGTGTTACTGATGGTAGCCTTTGTTACGTTGGTCCCAACTCTCTGCAGGTCATTCACTAGGTCCCCCCGTGTGGTTCTGGGATTTTTGCTCACTGTTCTTATGGTCATTTTGACCCCACGGGGTGAGATCTTGCGTGGAGCCCCAAATCGAGGGAGATTATCAGTGGTCTTGTATGTCTTCCATTTTCTAATTATTGCTCCCACAGTTGATTTCTTCACACCAAGCTGCTTGCCTATTGCAGATTCAGTCTTCCCAGCCTGGTGCAGGTCTACAATTTTGTTTCTGGTGTCCTTCGACAGCTCTTTGGTCTTCACCATAGTGGAGTTTGGAGTGTGACTGTTTGAGGTTGTGGACAGGTGTCTTTTATACTGCTAACAAGTTCAAACAGGTGCCATTAATACAGGTAATGAGTGGAGGACAGAGGAGCTTCTTAAAGGAGAAGTTACAGGTCTGTGAGAGCCAGAAATCTTGCTTGTTTGTAGGTGACCAAATGCTTATTTTCCACCATAATTTGCAAATAAATTCTTTCCAAATCAGACAATGTGATTGGATTTGTTTTCTCATTTTGTCTCTCATAGTTGAAGTCTACCTATGATGTCAATTACAGGCCTCTCTCATCTTTTTATTAACTTGCGCAATTGGTGGCTGACTAAATACTTTTGCCCCACTGTAGGTAGGGCGAGAGAGAGAGTGTAGGTAGGTAGGTAGAGGGATAGAGAGAGAAATAGAAAGAGAGAGATACAGTAGATAGGTAGGGAGAGAGAGTGTAGGTAGGTAGGTAGAGGGATAGAGAGAAATAGAAAGAGAGAGAGAAATACAGTAGGTAGGTAGAGAGAGGGGGGGTAGGTAGGTAGGTAGGTAGATGTTTCCAGATGTACTTATCCATGTGCTGGAGAAGAAAATCGCTGACAACCTGCAGCACCTAAGACTTGTTTCTGCTGCATAGCATTTGATCCATGTAATTCTCATCAATCAGTTAAAGAGCTTTCCAAAAGGGAAAAAAAAAGTTTTTGCACTTTGCAAACCTCTCCAAAACGGACCTTTTTTCGTGAAAATGGGGCCATTTTTTTTTCCAAATAAAAGGCAGGATTAGCCTTGGAGGGGCTTGCAGAGTGCTCCTGGGGTGGGGTGGGGGGCAAAAATGAGCAAAAAAATGGCCTATTTTTTTTTGCAAAACGGGCCTGTTTTTTGTAAAAAAAAAATTGCATGCATAGCCTTATGGAGGCTTATAGAGTGCTGCTGGGGGCTGGGGCTCATTTTTTTGCTCATTTCTGCCCTCCCCAGGAGGTCTCTGAAAGCCTCCATAAGGGTATGCATGGCCATTTTTGTGAAGGGGACGGGGCTTCGGGAGGCAAAAAATGCTGTATTCGATGTATAAGATGCACCCAGATTTTCAGCCTCTTTTTTGAGGAAAAAAGGTGCGTCTTATACAACGAAAAATACTCTAAACTAGACTAAGAAAATTCAGTTTGCCTAGGAATGGTTAGCTCTACATATTTGTTTAATGCTTTGATTATTATAGTAATTTGTTCTATGCCTTAAAACAGAACATAACAATCTGATACTCTCCAGATGATTTTGATTAGAGCTTCCATATTTCCTAGCAAATTGTGTCAGAGGGCAAGATCCAAATCAATTGGTGAATTACCGACTGCTGTAAACATTTACGTGATATTACAGTCTAGAACTGTAGTATTTCATGTCAGATTGCTTTCTGCTTCAAATGGAGGACATTATTTAAATATATAAGGATAAATAGTCTTTAGCAATAAAAAACCACTCCTAGATTGCAGGAGAAGAGAGTATATGGAACAATATTTATAATTTTATTATTTTCTTCAGGCCCATCCAGGAAATGAGCATGTATTTGGCAAGAGGATATAGAAATCTTATTTTTACATTACTAATATACTGTTATTTCATTATGGAGTCTCTGAAGAATTGTAATATATATTTGTATCATAATAGGTTTTATTGAGCTCAGTGGAAGCTATTTCTTGAAAAAGTTTCTACTGTATAGGATTGCAAGCTGGATATTCATCTAACAAATAACAGTTAATTAGTTCATATAATTTTTTTTTATCTCTGAAGATTTGCAAATGAGGTAATCTTAATTGATGGAGTTGTGTAAGCTAATTTATGTGTATTTTTTCTTCTCCCTTTCTCTATGTATAATTCTCATAGTCGAGATAGTTGAATTTTATGGAGTCTTTGAAGCTGTCTGAGCTTAGTTGTTTGCTTGTGATTGTTTTGTTACCAGATTAAGTAATATCTTAAGTGTTTAGAAGGGTTTGCTCTTTGTTTATATACAGTGGCTAGCTGTCTGTTTTGGTAGAGATTTTTCTTCTTCTTAGCAGTTCCTTGATTAGGCTTTTGTTCACTGCCTGCTTTTTGAATCCTGACAGCTTGATTGTTTATCTGAGATGGTAGTTTCTTGATTAGGATATTGTTTACATCTTACTTTGGTGTTAATTCTGGTATTAGTTCCTGCTTATCTGGGTGTGAATTGCTGGTATGAAGCGTGGAGTTTTTTTGTTATAGTTCTGACCAGCAGTTGGGCCCATCCACCCACCCCGGCACTATCCCGTCCTATATAATCACCATGTTTTTGATGCCACATGGATGCGTGAAAGGTGCGCATGATCATATTTTCAGTTCTGGATGAACAGGTTGTTACATTATGTGACGCCTACCTCTGGCTTGTACTCAAACTATGGTTAAGTCTGCCAATGTGTTGTAAAATTAAGGAGTTCTTAAGATGTTTTTGAGGTGTGGCTTGGGCTGGTTGTGCTATAGGGTGCTGAGTTTTCATTTACTTTTTGATAATTTTGTTTTATGTTTATAAATTCATTAAAATTATTTATTTCTTGTCTTGCTGTTTTAGGTATAAAATTTAAACTTGTTTTATGAAATCAACTTTTCATCAAGTATATCTTTTTGATGCCTGGTATCTGAAGCCTCCTAATTATGCCAGCAGCCACAGTAGATCACAGCCAAAGAATCTGTGAAGTGTGGGCTTGTAACCTGGATGAAGAGATGAAGAAAATTCGTCAGGTTATACGGAAGTTTAACTATGTTGCCATGGTAAGATATTGAGAATATCTGTATTCTTCTTTGGTTACAGAGGCAGTGTAAATGATTTGTAAAAGAAAAACGTAAAGCATCTAATGCATTTCTTCCAAAATAACAAAAGATTTCCATTTTATTTATTTATATACAGTATATCCTGCCTTTATTATTTTTACAAATAACTCAAGGCGGTGAACATATCCAACACACCTTCCTCCTATTTTCCCCACAACAAGAACCTTGTGAGGTGAGTTGGGCTGAGAGTGAGTGATTGACCCAAGTCACCAGCTAAGGTGGTAGACTAGAATTTACAGTCTCCCACTTTCTAGCTGAGTGTCTTAACTACTAGACCAAACTGTCTCCCATTACTGATTTCATTGGAAAAAAGTTCAAAATAATTAATAATTAGTTCTGAATAGGTCATACGCATATATTGTCTTTACAGTTCCTAGTTCTATTTGGTATTTTAATAAAATAAACTAATACTGTGTTTCCCTGAAATTACGACATGTCCTGATAATAAGGCCATGCCACATTTTTCTGGTGGGCAAATATATAAGTCCTCCCCCGCAAATAAGCCCCCTGGACAACCCCCCAGTTCCAGCCAGGTAGAGTGCCGCTCACCAACCTAGCGGTATCCCAAAGGTGCCACGCTGCGGGAACCAGGAGGGGAGGCAAAGGTGATCGCGTTGGTTAGCAGCTTCAGGATACCGCTAGGTTGGTGAGTGGCTGTCTGCCCAGCGGCTCTCTGCCCAAGAGGGGGGCTGCCGGGCGGCTGCTCTCTTGTGAGCGGGCTCCCAAAGAGCCGGGCACATCCTCATGGGCGAATAGCTGTGTTGCGCTGTCACAGCAGCTCAACACAACAGCCATGAAGCGACAACACTCATGAGCAGCACCCGGCAAACCCCCTTTTCAGCCGGGCACAGCACCATTCACTGACCTAGGGGTATCGCCAAGCCGCATGAGCGCCTGTTTGCCGCTGCCCGGCTTCCGCGGCTTGGTGCCTTCGAAATGGCAGTGAATGGTGCTCTGCACGGCTGGAGGGGGGGTTGCGCGAGCGGCTGTTCCGTTCTTGCTCATGCGCCTGCCAGCCTCATGATGCATGGCCCAGCTCTCACCGCAGAGCCAGGGCACATGGCTTTTTCTGCGGCTTCCAAACTGAGTCTTCCGGCAGTGGCCGCTCTGGGTGTATGCTCTATGGTTGTGGGCCAGCTGCCGGCAGAGCGTACAACCATAGAGCATACGCCCAGAGCGGCCAATGCCAGAAGTCTCGGTTTGGAAGCCGCAGAAAAAGCCATGCGGCGGAAGGTGGCAGAGGTGCACTGGCTCTGCAGAGAGAGTTGGGGCATGCATCGTGAGGCTGGCAGGTGCGTGAGCGAGAGCAGAACAGCGGCTTGCGCAACCCTCCATCCAGCTGTGCAGAGCGCCATTCACTGCCATTTGGAAGGCGCCAAGCCGTGGGAGCCGGGTGGCGGTGAACAGGCGCTCATGCGGCTTGGCGATACTCCTAGGTCAGTGAATGGCGCTGTGCCCGGCTGGAAAGGGGGTTTGCCGGGTGGCTGCTCATGAGTGTTGTCGCTTCATGGCTGTTGTGTTGCGCTGCTGCGACAGCGCAACACAGCCATTCGCCCATGAGGCTGTGCCCGGCTCTTTGGGAGCCCGCCCGCAAGAGAGCAGCTGCCCAGCAACCCCAAAACAATAAACCCTCCCCTCATAATAAGGCCCAAGCCATATTTTGTGTGTAAAAAGAAATTAAGACCCTGTCTTATTTTCGGCGAAACACGGTGTTGAATAATTAGATTAATAAATAAGTTTCTTTGCACAGCTCCTGGGTTTATCCATAATGCCTGAGTTAACTGCAATACAGTAATTGGGTTCCATGTTTAGTCTTTTATATCGTATACAGAACATATAGAGCATCTAGCTATAAAAAGTGGGGAATTGTATAACTTTTATAATAGTTCCATCTTGTTTTTCACATTTATGCTTTTCAGGACACAGAATTTCCTGGTGTAGTTGCACGACCTATTGGAGAATTCAGAAGCAATGCGGACTATCAATACCAGCTACTCCGCTGTAATGTAGATTTACTTAAAATAATCCAGTTAGGGTTGACATTCATGAATGAGCAAGGTGAATACCCTCCAGGAACTTCAACATGGCAATTTAATTTTAAATTTAATTTAACGTAAGTTCCGGAATTTGGTTGTGTGTCTTTAAGTGTGTAGAGTATTTTAAAATCAAATAATTTAACTAGGGTTTTTTTCTGCTGTTTTTCCATTAAGTGCAGGAAGTGTGATAAATTATGCCTAGGTAAAATTGTTCAAATTCTTAAAACTCATATAATGGTCAATCTGAGATTTATTATTATTATTATTTTAAAAACCTCTGTTGGAAGCCTAGTTGAAATAGTTAGGGTTAAATCCTTTGTGCTTGAACTTTAAATTGATGTCATTCACTAGTTTATATCAAGCAATGAATGAAAGAATGCCCACATATGGAGGCCTTTTCATCCAGTAGCTTTATTGTCAGGAAAATCTCTGAAATTGGCTGAGGCTGGAAGAAAATCGACCAAAATTGGAGCCTTTGCCCAAGATTAGCTGACTTCCTCCACATGTTGCCAAACTTTGTATTCTACAGGGGTTTTTTTTGTTCTTTATAAGATTATCTGGATTATCTTAATTTGGTTTCTTATGGGTGTTAGGATTTCCAGGAAGGAGGAAGCATTAAGAAATGTTCACTTCATAAGTTGATTTGTGCATCCATGGATGAAAGTTATTGATATTAGCTGAAGTTAGCTTACATTTAATTTATTCATTTATAATATATGTAGTTCTTCCTAACTGTGTGAATCTGGATAATGTACAAGACAGTAAAAAAAAAACCCACAAATTAAGACACAGCAAAATATTGATCCCAAAGTAAACATCTATAATCAGTTACAGACACACATGATAGAATTACCCAATATATCTTCTCAGCAAACAACATGGTATATGATGTATTTCAGTGCTATGTCATGAAAGGCTTAGTAGCAGGGGTGGGATCTTACTGGTTTAGCAACTGGTTCCTGAGTGCGTGAGAATTCTGATGGTTTCCTTGACAGCTAAAGCTAATTACAGACAATATCTCAAGTCCTTGCTTCATTCATCACTCTGGATCTTATCTGTCTGGGAATCTACTTAGAGTGGACATGACTTTATCTGCTACATTTATCCTGCCACATTTATACAGGCAATTTGTCCCACCCTTCTTTTTCCAGAAGCTTCAAAATAACTCTTAGGAGGACTACAGGTAGTTCTCAACTTACAACAGTTCATTTAGTGACTACTCAAAGTTATAATAGCATTGAAACCAGTGACTTATGATCATTTTTTACATTTATAAGCATTGTAGCATCCCTGAGAGCAGGTGATCAAAATTAGACTATTAAGCTTCTTGTTCTTATTTATCATAGTTGCACTGTTCTGGAGTCATGTTCTTTTTTGTAACCTTCTGATAAGTAAAGTCAACGGAGAAACCAGATTCACTTAACAACTGTGCCACTAATTTAACAACTGCAATGATTCACTTAACAACTGGGGCAAGAAATGTCGTAAAATGGGGCAAAATTAACTTAACAAATGTCTCACTTAACAGAAATTTTGGGCTCAATTGTGGTTGTAAGTCTAGACTACCTGTTCTCTTACATGCTTTGGCAAAATGGGTGGCCTAGACATTAATTAATAGGGTTCTGGGGGAGCAATTTGTGAAGAAAATGGATTTTGTGTTGGTTTGAATGTGAACTCTTATAGTGCTCACATTCTCTTCTGTAGCACCAGTGGCATTCTATCAATAGCTTCATTTCCCTCGGCTCTTTAAACAGTCAGGGAACTGTGATTTGCAGTTAGGCAAAGGCCTCACAGAAATAAATTCACATTACTCTTCAGCTGTCTCCATGTTCTGGTAATCAGCCAGGATGTCATGAAATCTGCCTACCAAAAGAGTCCTGCTGTTCTTTACAGAAGCTGGGACATCTATGATGTGCAGTTTGATATGGAAGTGGTCTGACAAGAGTAACAACAAATATCAGTATCCTCCATGTTCATATTTCATCTGCTTCAAAGTAAAAATCAAATATGTACTCACCTGCATGATTATTTGCAACGTCCATAGTCTCCATGAAGGCCATAAAATAATCAACCAGTAATGGGTTGCTCCTGGTTTGGCCTGGATTAGGTGAACCAGTAGTGATGACGGCAGGAGGCTCTGCTCACCCGCCCAGTTGCTTCTGTGTGTGTGTAGAAGTGCTGCGAGTGCATGTACGTGCATGAGGGAAACAGTGGTAAACAAAATTGAAACCCACCACTGTAATGAACAGAAATCATTATTATTGGTTAAAGAATCACTTTCATGATTACATAAACTCAGGTCAAAGCAATTTTTTACTCAAAGCCAAAATTTGTTTCCTGCCGACATTAGGATTAAATAGTTTGTAGGAAGTAAATGGACATTTGCAGTCAAATTAACAGTGTTGCGTACAAAAGAATTTTCTTTAATGAAAAGCATGTATTTAGTAAGTATCACAATATATCTTGTTTAACAATTCTTTTACCTGTGAGCAGAACTTGGTTGAACTCTGCTTGTGCGTGTGCGTGGGCGTGCATATATCTAATTAGCAAAATCTTGTACAAGGATGATTTATTAGCGGTAATATAGGCTTTCTGCTGGTAATTCATTTAAAATTCTTTTGACAACTATATTAACAATAGTGATTATTTTTTAATAATGCTTCTTCTAGAGAGGACATGTATGCCCAGGATTCTATAGAGCTATTAACAACATCTGGAATCCAGTTCAAAAAACATGAGGAGGAAGGAATTGAAACTCAGTACTTCGCTGAACTTCTTATGACTTCGGGTGTTGTGCTCTGTGAAGGAGTCAAGTGGCTTTCATTTCATAGGTAACCACAACATACAGAACTATCGCTTGCCTACTTGTTTTCTTTTTCTTTTAATGAAACCTTAAGACAAAATAATTATCTCTGCTTATTAACCTGAAGTATTAGGCTGGGTGAGTTCTAGATCATTTTGTAAAGACTTTGCTGCTTTAAACTTACCTCTTCAGTTTACGCTTTGGCTCCAGTGGAAACAAATAATCTGTATCTTAACTTGAGGTACTAAAGTGTCAGTCATGTAGAGAGGGAGCACTGTATTTTTCTATTTTGCTTTGACAGTTTCCCAGGTCAGAGGAAGGAACAGCCACATATATCTGCCCTTTGTGTACGGTTAGCAGGTAAATGGAAACTGGAATTAGTTGATTAACATCGTTGGAAAGTCCAAATTCAGTACAGCTCTGAAGACTCTTTGATAATGCTGGTAGGGAAAATATGAAACTTTTATCTTAATTGTAATGCCAAATATTGGAAAATTAAATTTTGCTGCATGAATCTATTTTCTTACCTGGTTCCAATATTATAGTTCTTTTGTTTTTTTCAACCCCCTAGGGCCCCTTCCCCACCAATAGAGGCTTGCCTCCTTAAAGAAAAGGGGTGAGACTGATGTTTGAATTATATGATTTGAAGCTTGGACAGTGTAAGCGTACACTCAAGATCTGAGTCATTCAGAACAATCTTGTGCTGTTTATTGTAAGGCCCATTTCACAATTCTTAATTAGGAAAAAGGGAATATTCAGTTGATTAATTTATAAATATGTTAATTATTAGGTTAGTTGGGTTGTTGAGCACAAAGCTGCTTACTGAAGGTTGGTTTTGGCAGGGATAAATATTGAAAAGTTTTCTGGAACAGATTACTAGCAGAGATATTTACTTTAAAATGAATCATCTTGTTCAAGATAGTGTAGATGGGTGTAGCCTTTCAGGCCATTCTGATACACAGGTTGGAACGATTCAGGAATTCAGGTGCTTTGAAATGAAAAGTGTTTATAGCAAATATTCTTAGGTTGAAGTGCCCAAAAGATGTATTGTGCATCAATTTGTCTTTAATACAGTATCCCAGTGAGGGAAGAGTGCTTCAATACCATTAGTTGAGTTTAAATTCTGCTTTGAACAATTAGAAGGAATTAAATTAGCTTTTAAAATGTTGATGGGGAATTGTTATTGTATGGGATTCAAAATATTGCTAGAGAAATGATAGAAAATTTATCTCAAAGGTGCTTATTCCTTCAAAAGGCAATTGGACTGTTTTCGTCTTCTTTTTTCTTCTTCCTCATGGAAAAAACCCGTCCACTTGCCTTTTGAAGAAAGAAATCACTTTTAAGGCATCTATGACCTGGACGACTGAGAATCTTCAAAGACAGTACAGGAGTTGTACAGGAGATCTGTGCTTTAGCAGTGTTGCCATTTGACTGGTTTTCAATACGTTTTACGAAGATGTCTACTAAGGTCTCCACTTTGATTTTAACTGTGTACAATTCAAAAATGGAATTTTTATTTCTGTTAGCAAGCTTTGTATGGTTAGGAAGTCAATTATGTTTTTGTTCTTTACACCCTTATTCTGGAATAACTGTAGCTGCTGGGCAGATCACAGCAGTATGTTTGGAGCTGGGAGAATCCTGTTCCATAAAAAAGGAGGGATCTGAAAGCTAATGGCTTTCAATCTCTGCTTGTTAATTCCACTCTAAAGCATCATTTCCATTGGAAGGGTTTCCTTATAGGAGTTAGTTCCCGGATTGTTAGATAACTCAACTTTCAGCTGTTTTGTGGGCTTGGCTATACCTTTGTTGCAGAAAGTGTACAACGCCTCTTCCTTCTTTTTCCCTTGATGATTACTAAAGTCTCAGAGTTTTCTCTGTTCTTTCTATATGTTGAGGGTTGCAATAAGGCAGTACAAAGCTAGTATTTAAAACAATGGATTCAGGTGATTAAAAAGCCTCTTTTGAAGGAGTTTTTCCCAGTTGCTGCTGCCTCTTTATTATCCTAGCTCCTCCCTGTATGACAATTTTAAAACACATTAAAATTATAGTACTTTTTTCTAGTTTGTTTCATTTTCAGTCTTGCTGGAAAATGGATTTGCTTTACTGCTTTCAAGTAAAACCTAGATGAAGGTAGTAGGTAATATATCTATTGCTGCCACACTTAGCATATGTGAATAATTGTTTTTCTAAATGGACTTGAATTGTTGTGAATAAGGTTCATTCATTGTGATTTTGATGAAAGGCAATATTGTTAGGTGAAATTAGGAAACCAAAAGTGAAAAAAAAAAAATTGCGAGCTAGGTGTAACAAGCTGGGTATCCATACAAGTGGTGAGGAACAATTTATGAATCCTTTAGAATTCTCTGCAATTCTGCAGTGTTGTGATGTCTACTTCTGGAGTTTCTGGATGAATAAAGCAATAACATTTTGACATCTCTTTACTGAACACATTAATCCAATACTTGTTTCCTTTGATGTAAAACTATGTAAAGCTTTGGTTTTGGTTACTTCAGCAGTTACTAAACCCAAATGAATCAAAAGACTGGGGAGGTGATTAAAAACAGATTCACCTCACTTCATGAAAATAGAGGAAAACTAATAGGTTCTCCCAGGATGTAGGCAATAGGTGGATTGATGCTAGTTAGATAAGGTAATACTGGGTCCAAGTCACCTGGAGCTTTATAGATAAAAACCAAAGTTTTTGAATTAGAAATGTACTGGATACCAGTGCAGATCTATACATCAAAGTTATGTGCTCTTAGTGAACCAGACCGATTAAGTAATTCAACATTCTGAAGTTTTCAGGTGGTCTCCAAGGCAGCTCCAAGTAGAGCTTGTTGCAGTAGTAATGAAGACACATGTTGTTATTGCTACAGGATTTTTAAAGGTTGTATCAGTTGAATTACTACTTGGGCATTGGTCAAAATTAGACCTGTCTGCAGCCCCTGTTAACCTATTTAGGAGTAGCTGTGAATCTAGAAGGCCCCCAGGTCACAGATCTACTCCCTAATGGATAATACTTGAGAAACAGTAAATTACTAGGAACTATGTGTTAGTTTTAGCTTGTTTCATCCTCAGAGTTGCCCTAGTTCCTAATAACTCCCAAATATCAGTACAAGATTTCCACCACATTACTATACACAATCCAGGCTGGAGGTGATATCACAGCAACTCCATAGAGCTCAGAAACCTCTCTGAAAGTATTCATGTGAATGTGAAATAATAGAGAAAACTCCAAAACCCACAAATGAACAGCAACTGAGCTGCTCTGAAACCACTGACTGGAAATACCCATTCAGGAAGGAATAGGTCCACTGTAAATCATGCCTTCAATCTCTGACCTTCTCAGATGATCGAGTAAGATACCATGTTTGATGGTATCAAAGATTTGCTGAGAGGTCTAAGAAGACCAGAAGTACATTATTCCCAGAGTCATTAGCTTTAATACCTAGGCCTGAATTCTGATAGTAAAGGAACCAGATGTTTTTCTAGGGTACTTTGAGGTTAACTTCATGCCATCCTCTCAACAATACTTTCACAAAAGGTTTACTTGAATAATATACTACATTCTGTAGTTTAATTTATTTGTTAAAACTGTTTAAATTTTCACAATATTAGAGAAACCAGCTACTTGATAAAAAGTTACTTGGTCAGTGTGAAGGACACTTGCACTTCATTATTGTGTAAGAAAGTTATGCCCAAAGACCATAACTTTTGATTTTTCCAAAAGTTATAATTAATTGCCAATAATAGTTAATGGTCAAAGTGTGGTGTTGGGATTTTGGGGGTGGGGATATTACTCTAAAGAAGACAACAGCCCATGTCAACCAGTTTGTGTGCTGGACAACAAATAACAGGGTAATCAGCTCTGAGTAGGAAGGATAGTCAGGTTTCTGTCACCAATTTTATCTCAAACACATTACCATCCTTCAAGACCTAAAACATTGTTTTTAAAAATATTGACTAAAAATGGAGGTAAAACTCAGCCATGTTGGACGCTCCTTATTTTTGTAGTGAAAGTATCTATTGATGGCCTGTTGGGAGTCACTTATATTTGCACATTCATGTGTAATTCTTATTGTCATCAATTCAAGGTAAACCAGATCTGGAAGATACTTAACAGAAAAAAAACCATTAATTTATTAAGATAGGTTGTAGTAACAGAATTTTTCAAGTGTGATTGCACTTCTCCTGAGTTTATTCTTAGATTCCTTCTCAGGACATAAAGAGTACTTATCTTTGTTTACATAACAGTTTTTAAATATTTGCTTCAAGGCTGTGGCCCTGTCTCTGTATTACTAAACTCAGCAGTCTGCTGTAGAGCTTTCAGTTTGAGCTGTAAGTTATTTCAGTCAATAGAACCAAAAACTGAAGGAAGGAAATGTCACATACAATTTCTTTGCAATGTTGACATGTTTGTGTATCAAATATAGGGCAATACAAAGCAGTAATCTAAGGTAGAATAACTGGGTCAAACTGTTCCTCAACAAGAATATTGATACTAACAACTCAATATTCCAGTTTGTGCAGGACATGTTTGTCATAGGGCTGGATTATGAGGTCATTGAGATTAATTGCCCTGTAATTAGATGGAGCATTTTAGTCATGAGTGGAATACAGATCTTACGACCACAATGGAGCCGAAAATTTCTTTTGTTAATTTTGCCCCATTTTACGACCTTTTTTGCCATAGTTATTAAGCAAGTCACCGCAGTTGATAAATTAGCAATCCAGTTGTTAAGTGAATTTGGTTTCCCCGTCAATTTTGCTGGTGAGAAGTTCACAAAAAGCGATCACATGACCTTGGGACACAATAATGGTCATAAATAGGAACCAGTTCAAAAGCATCTGAATTTTGATCACATGACTATGAGAATGCAGCAAAAGTCGTAACGGTGAAAAACAGTCATAAATCACTTTTTCAGTGCTGTTGTAACTTTGAACGAACACTAAATGAACTGTTCTAAGTGAAGGATTACCTGTAGTAATGCTTACATTCCAGCCTTTGGGCTGATAATCTGTGAAATTTATATGATTGAGAATCTAACTATGGATAGCATCTCATTATTTTGGATTATCTTTAAAGTCCCTAGGAAGGTGATCTTCACCTGGAGTTTTGCTGGAGGGGAAGGCTTTATCAATGGTTAGACCTTTTTTCTAGCCAACTGGAGGCTATAACTCTGTATCGCTCAAGCTGTAAAATTGCATTGGTATTAGTACAGTCATGTAAGGAAGCATGTAAGAAGTGCAAACATTGCTCCCTCTTTGACTTGGATTCCCTTATATTCAGGATGCATGGGTGAGCAGATGGGATTTCTCTGCAGATAAACTACTATTTACTAATCTCCAGAAAGTCAATGTGTCCTTAGTTTGTAGCAAATTGTATGTTACAGCAGATCAATGTCTGGTATAATGATTTCTTCTTTATTAGAAATTTTTAGTTTTCATTTTTTAAATTACCTATGATATGCTAAGCAATATCTACTTTTTAATACTAGAGTAAGTAGTTCAATGCTTTATATCGAAGCAGGATTACTGACCTGAAAGTTACTCAGTTTGCTGGAATTTTTAATCGTTCTTGTTTTCAAGCATCCTGCTATTTGGAGGTGAAGGCAGATAAATAATAGAAATAGGTTTATTTTTACTTGCTGGTTACAGTCAAAGTTGTTAACATTGTTCTTGTGATTTTTCATATAAAGATTATTTATTCACTTTTGAAGATTAACTATAGAAGTTAATGTAAGCATTATTAAGAACCATTAAATATACAATGTTTATTTTAATTTCAATTCTGATATGTCCTTAAAAGAGAGACCAAATGCATTTTGCAACTGCATACATTACTATCAATTCCAGATGACTATTTTTTTACAATCTTTCTAGTAGCTGCATTGTATACTGCATTGTCTTTGCATACTATAAAATATTCCCATAAAAGCCTTGTCTATATTTTGTCAGAGGAAATGAAAGTCATTTGGTAGAGGTATACTTTACTATGTTGAGGTTTTTTTTTTCTATATTTGTAACTTGGCTGTGAATCACATTTATAAATACTGCACTATGAAATGTTTCTTTAAACAATTGATATACATTCATTGACTTAAAATAGAGATTTGACAGTTATTATGCATGTGGAGATGATCCCACTTTATGTAGAAAATATGTATGAGAGATACTTACTAAGCAACTTAATTTTGTAGTATACCATCCTGATTTGAATAGCAAATAGAAATTATGATTTTCCAATTTGGTAATAATGATAAATGAAGATTTTCTCTAAACCCAAACTCTTTGTGCAGTAGTAATAGAATTAATGCATAGAATTGGATGTTTTTCTAGGCTCATGCAATATTTAAGCACCAGAGGTTTCTGTAACTTTAGAATTATAGAATAGAATAGAAAAACAGAGTTGGAAGGCACTTTGGAGGTCTTCTAGTCCAACACCCTGCCTAGGCAGGAAACCCTACACCACTTCAGACAAATGGTTATCCAATATGTTCTTTAAAACTTCTAGTGTTGGAACATTCACAACTTCTGGAGGCAAGTTGTTCCACTGATTAATTGTTCTAACTGTCAGGAAATTTCTCCTCAGTTCTAAGTTGCTTCTCTCCTTGATTAGTTTCCACCCATTGGTTCTTGTTCTACCCTCAGGTGCTTTGGAGAGTAGTTTGACTCCCTCTTCTTTGTGGCAACCCCTGAGATATTGGAACACTGCTATCATGTCTTCCCTAGTCATTCTTTTCATTAAACTAGACATACCGAGTTCCTGCAACCGTTCTTCATATGTTTTAGCCTCCAGTCCCCTAATCATCTTTGTTGCTCTTCTCTGCACTCTTTCTAGAGTCTCCACATCTTTTTTACATCATGGCGACCAAAACTGAATGCAGTATTCCAAGTGTGGCCTTACCAAAGCACTATAAAGTTGTATTAATACTTCATGTGATCTTGATTCTATCCCTGTGTTTATGCAGCCTAGAATTTTATATTCAAATTAATTCATAATATATACAAAAATCTACTTATAAAATAGAAGCTTGCCATGATTTTTGTTACAAGGAATGCATGTGAAGAGAAAGCATATATTAAAATGGTTGATAAATTTCTGTTGATGATCTGGAATGTTTTGCCTTCCTAATCTTAAGTGTGTTTATTGCTGTTTATGATTACTTTGCAGTGGCTATGACTTTGGATATCTGATCAAGATCTTGACAAATTCCAATTTACCAGAAGAAGAGCTAGACTTCTTTGAAATACTGAGACTATTTTTCCCTGTCATTTATGATGTGAAGTATCTCATGAAGAGTTGCAAAAATCTCAAGGTAATTTCTACTGCTATATTTAGAGATTTTATAGGGAAAGAATATACAAATTATTTTTTTCTGTTTTACTTATGAACGGTTTTAAATAGTTATGTTAAGAACCTGTTCTCATAGAGAAACCCATGCAATGGGAACCTCTTGAAAAAGAGATGCCCATGAGAAGGATATTAATGTATCCCAGGAATTTTTAATAAAACTAATAGTTATGTGGATCCAATAACTAAGTCATAGGTTTTGTATACATTGAGAAAGAAATCATAGAACCAGCTTCTGGTCTATAAACATATACTGTAGACTCATGCATTCAGATTTGTGAGACACTCTGGATGTGGCTGTAATTTAAGTATGAAATCAATTCACACAACAGATATATGGAAATATCAGTGTGAAGATTTTGATACAGCCACTACTATTTCTGCACTTGCGTACTCCTAGATAACAGCAGAGGCGAATAAAAGGTTGCAGCTCTTTGTTATTTTATTACGACAAGATGAAACTAAACAGCACTGATGAGAGAGAAAAAGCTGAGAAAAGATGATAATAGCAGTTGTTAGGTCCAAGAGAAATGAGTAATGCAACAGGTTTTTCTCAAGGTTTTATCCAATGCTCTTTCGTTGATTGAATTTCATTTCTTTAGCAATTCTACAATTGAGTAAGCATATAGTTTATTAAGTTGTCAGTTAACCGTATACAGTCAGAAGTATTGAATGTATTAAAACACAGAGGACCGAGTTAATCTCAAATCCTTCACCTATTTCTCTGTACAGAAATCAGTTGGGCTACTAACTGGCTTGTTCTATTAGCTTGGCATCTAAAGGCAAGGCATCTGAAGGACAAGTACATGGAGACATGAAGGACAAACAGCCAAGTGTATTATGATAGTTGCTATGGTTTTTACTGTATACCGACTGCTATTGAGATGACTTGAAGCAAAGGCTGGTTTAATATAAAAAGAAAATATGTTTTTTTGTAAGCAAAGAAGTCAGATAAATTTACTTCTTATTTTGATGTAGCTAAATCCTGGCTTTACAAATAACTGGTCACCAGTGATAATATTAATGAGCCACATATGAACATCATTATTCAGTGAATCTATAGTTATTGCTATGTGTTGTTTGGAGACAGTGGATATTACTTTTAAAAAAAAAATCTGAAAGTCTTCAGTAAGGCAAGGCTTGTGGGGTAGGTTCATAAACCGGCCATACCTATTATATGGAATTATCATTGGAGAAGAAGATGAATAGACATATCAGAATATTAGCATTTCTGCTTTTTCATACTTCGAATGTCATTTGTCATTTTGATTTCCATGGTTAGTCTTATTAAATACATTAAATACATTGAAAGATCATGTTTTAAATATAGTTGTATAATGAAAGCTGGGAGTCTATCTGTATTAAAAGATTAAATATTGTAAATACTCAAAACTATCCAGATTATCTTTTTTCTGATGAATATTTTAATCTAGTTTTTTCCCTGCAAAATAAATTAATAGTTGGCTATCAAGTAACTTCATTATAGCTTGTCACCTTTTAAATTGCTTGTGAAAATTGTGTAACTTAAGGAAGCTTAGTTCTAGGGAAGAAGATGCAAATTACCATATTTTTCGGCATACAAGATGCACCGGAGTATAAGATGCACCAAGATTTTGAAGAGGCAAATAAAAAAAAAAAGTTTTTGCACTTTGCAGACCTCGCAAAAACGGCTCATTTTTCATGAAAACGGGCCTGTTTTTTGTCAAAAAAAGAGGGCATGCATAGCCTTTAAGAGGCTTATAGAGTGCTCCTGGGAGCTGGGGGGAAATGGCCTGTTTTCCGGTCATTTTTGCCCTACCCAGCCCCCAAGAGCACTCTGGAAGCCTCCTAAAGGCTATATATGGCCATTTGTGCAAAGGGGGCAGGGTTTCAGGAGGCAAAAATGCTGTATTCAGTGTATAAAATGCACCCAGATTTTCAGCCCCTTTTTTGAGGGAAAAAGGTATGTGTTATACTCTGAAAAATACGGTATTAGCAAGCTGGAGTAAGGGTTAAATTTTGTTTAGTTCTTATTTTGTTAGTTTTATGTCCTACCTTCTCTCCTTCCCCTTCCCCCTCTTCCTCCTCCTCCTCCTGT
This sequence comes from Thamnophis elegans, assembly GCF_009769535.1. NCBI lineage: Eukaryota > Metazoa > Chordata > Lepidosauria > Squamata > Natricidae > Thamnophis > Thamnophis elegans. The sequence goes on along the minus strand of NC_045549.1, from coordinate 45,584,245 downwards.
TGTTGTTGTTCTTCTTCTTCTTCTTATTAGCAATAGCATTTAGACTTATATACCACTTCACAGTACCGCCTTCCAGCCCCCTCTAAGCGGTTTACAGAGTCAGCATATTGCCCCCAACAATCTGGGTCTTCATTTTTACCGACCTCGGAAGGATGGAAGGCTGAGTCAACCTTCAGCCTAGTGAGATTCCAACTGCCAAATTGCAGGCAGCCGGCAGTCAGCAGAAGGAATCTGCAGTACTGCATTCTAACTACTGTGCCACCTCGGCATTCATAACCTCCTCCATTTATTTTTCACCCACAGCTTTGAGCAAGTCAATCTTTCCCAGCTGGAATTCATTTAGTGAGATGTGGGTGGATATATACCTGGATCTATTCAGTGCCTTAGGGTTCAGACACCTTGAATTCTATCTCCTCTTCAGCCCATCTCACACGCATAGTTTCTTCTTCTCTGCTCACCAGCCCTGATTTATCCTGTATTCAGCGTTCTTCTGCTTAAATTTAAAACTGTCTTTCTTAATTCACATCGCTGCTATTCAAACATGGTAGAAATGTATATGAGATAATGAACGTATGTGTAATAAAAGAGGGCAACATTATATAAGCAAGGATTGTTCACTGGCAAAGTCATGTAAATAGTCTTGTTGTTTAGTTTAAGGATTGAAAATATTTTTTTTTTTAAATGCCTTTGTTTGCCTTGCTCAATTTTACTCATTCTTCAAAACGTTTTGACAGTTCCCATCATAAAAAATTCACACATCATGTGTTTATTTTTGAACCATATAGCACTTGATCTAAATATATTTTGAAAAAGGTAGTGGATTTTTTTTTAAGGAGAAATACTAAGCAGTTCTCTGTTAACAGCTCATCTGGCATTTTGAAATTCCTGCTATGCAAAGAATGGATTAGGAGCCACACCAATTGTAAAAGGTTTAAGCAGAAGACCAAGGACTTCTAACAATTTTGCCCAGTATTTACATACAAAGCTCATACTGCATAATACATTATTTGAACTTTTATGATAAGCAACAGTTGTAAAGGAACAAAGCACTGAGGAAAGTTAATTTGGTTTAATTTTACTAAGCATATACTAAACTAGAGTATGACAGTCATACAACATGAGGATTAGATTGTCACAATGTAACATAGTATATTTGTAATAGGATTAACCTAGGTAAACCTTTCTTAATGTAAGGTATTCTATTTTTCTATTCAGTAGATTATTTCAGGTAATCCGTTTGATTAGGGGTCCTCTTTTTAAGGGATTGGTTTGAATAATGAATTCCATTACTAATTGCTGAAACAGACCGCCCAATATATGGCATCCTTACTTCTTCCAAGTGGAAAACATGCATATGCGCTATAATCAGTGACAGGCCCTCTTTTCACAGTTCCTTTTCCAGGGCTTTTTAAGAGCTTGAGGAAGTGTCATTTTTCACCAGCACTGCCTCCCTGAGGATTTCGCCCTCTTAAGGCTAATGCTTCAACAGTTCAAAACTCAGCCACTTCAGCAAGCAGGAGTATAAGTTACAGATGCTTGTACACATTTAGCACAAAATTGGAAAATCGGGAATATTTAAATCAACTTTCCAAAGTTGTTTTGATAACTTTTAAACCATCTAGAGTCGTTTGATAGTAAGATGGGCAGAATATAAATTTAAATAAATATCCACTGCCGCGTGCACATTTTATAGTTCTCCATAGCAAAATATTAAGTGCTGTTCTTAGCCATTAGAGAGTTGCTCATCCTTTATATGCAGTTGTGCATATTTGTACATTTGATTTTCCCTCCCATCTCCTGACTTGATGAACAACTGTAAGCAAAGTGGAAAGATGGGTGGGATTTTGATTTGAAATACTTTTTGTATTATACAGGCAGTCCTATAACAGTTTGTTTAGTGACCATTCAAAATTACAACAGAACTGAAAAAAGTGTCTTTCCCTGGTGGAAAGGCTTGAATGATAATAAACAAGAATTCTGAAGGCCTTTGCTGTCATAATTTGCTATGGTGTTAAAGAACATCTGACTATGATTTAAACCAAAAGTGTAGATCTTCAAATTGTTTTCTCATATAGGCGAATAGTGGAAAGTAATGCTATTACCTCCTGTCATATTTTCAACTGTTCTAATTATGCTGCAATCTTCCTTTTTAGGGTGGATTACAAGAAGTTGCTGAACAGTTAGAGTTGGAAAGGATAGGTCCTCAGCATCAAGCAGGATCTGATTCTCTACTAACAGGCATGGCCTTCTTCAAAATGAGAGAGGTAGATAGATATATACTGTCTGTGTGTATGATAATATTGATGGCGCTGAAGGAGGAGACTTAGGACGGGTTCTCATAGTTGCCATAGCAGTCATGCGATTGTAATTTGGGTACTTGGTAACTGCTTGCACTTATGACATCACAGTGTCTCACACTGCTGACTTCTGATCAGTAAAATTAATTGGGAAACTGGCTGGAGGTTGCAAATGGTAATAATGTGACTATGAGATGCTTCAGTTGTATGATATTTGCCTTATGACAGCAACTAGAACTTGATGCATTTGCCCACCTAAATCAGTAAGGTCATGTAATAATTGCATTTTATAATCACATTGTTCAGCAGCACTGTTGTTGGTCCCAATTACCATTATTGATGACTACCTGTTTTAGGATTAAATTATTAGATTAATAGTAATGGTAAATTAAATTATAATGTAATTGTGATTTAATTATATTATTATAATTAATAGTAAATTAAATTAGGCCATACTAGAGCCATATTTACTTCCAAGATCAATTTGAAGTGTTGCTACTAACCTTTAAAGCCCTAATGGGCTTAGTATTACATTGCTTCATAGCAGACTGAGGATTATACTTGATGACAAAGAGAATTCTGAGCAATTTGGCAAATGAGCATGAGAAGTAGTAGACTATTCTGAGTTAGTTACAGTTGAGAGATCACTGAAAAATAGTGCCACTAAGTGTTTTCATAGAAACCACTGACATTTTACTTTAGTAGTCTTTTAATACGTAAAGCCTACTTTGCTTTTGACAGTTCTAATTTGTAAGATCTTTTATATTTTTTGGTTTGGTGTTCAGCGAAATGACATGCCACTTTTGATTGATCTTGAAAAGTTAAGCAAGAAATAACTTCGTTAGTAGGAGAGACACCAAAATATAGCATCTAAGCTGCTGCTGGCAAGACGGAGAAGTTTTAAAAAGAACCTTGAAAGAAAATAATGACAAGCAATTTGTATTGTTGCAAGAAAACCATACAGATGTGACTGCCTCTTTTACTTTTGTTTTTTGTTTCATATGCATTACGTTACTATTGTTAAAATCTGATTTATGTGGCAGGGTAATGATTGTGACATTCTTTTCTCGATATACTTCAAGAAATATTAACTGGGAGGTATATTTTATTTAAATTCTATATTTGATCTTAAAATGAGATTTTTTTTGATACAGGTATTTTGAGTAGTGCCTCCAAAAATAGGCGAATTATAATAATTTGTCCTTTACATTTTCTTTAGATGTTCTTTGAAGATCACATTGATGATGCCAAGTACTGTGGTCATTTGTATGGTCTTGGTTCTGGTTCATCTTATGTACAGAATGGAACAGGAAATGCATATGAAGAAGAAGCCAACAAACAATCATGACATGAAATGACAAGGCACTTTTTCTAAGCTCAATATGGTTGTACATAGGTTTTATCTCTGGTTGAATTCCTTGGACAATAAGGCGTTCCTTTCCTCTTTATCAGCACACTTTTCTCTTGCCTTTGTATGTACTAAACCTGACTGTTCCTGTTCCAGTCCTTTGACCTTGATATATAGGCATTTCTGGATTAAATGTTGCCATGTACCTTGCCCATCTGTACAGAAGCACGGGTAGGAACAGTGTGGTAGATAGAAGAGGAAAGCTAAAATGATAATGACATTTCTAGTAAACTTTAATTGGCCTTTGTATTGGTTTATTATCCCTGGCCTTTCCCTTCAAACCTGGACAAACGCTGATTGTAATCAATTTCCCCATTGGATATTAATCCCTTCCGATGTAAAGGGGTTTTAGTTATTCATAATTGTGGACCATCACATTTGCACTTTAGAAGAGTGACTCTGAGTCAGATCCTCTGTTTTATCTGAAGTTCTGAATATTCTTCCCTGAGATAGAAAAAGGGTTCATCTGCCAGTATTGCGTCTTTCAGGTCTCAAATACATTGAACAAAGCCACGTTCATTGCCTGATCTCTCTTCAAACATACAGGTATCTTAGCTACTATGAAACTGGTGTTTCGTCTTCCAAATATTCCTGCCAGCTCTCTGATGGAAGCAACTAAGTGGAATCAGGAGGAATCTCTCAAGGATACTTCTTGAATTGAGAGTCCCTTTCATGGGGCCTAAATTTGCTGGGCAGTTTTTATGAGGTGTGATTAGGAGAACATTGTGTATTCTCCATTTAAAACAAGCCTTCTCCTCTATGTTGCAACCTTCAGGTTTATTGGACTATAACTTCTAAAATGTGTGGAATATATAGAAGTTGATAGCCAAATATTTAAAGGGCACCGGCTTGGGGTGGAATGGGGGATGCTGCTTTGCAGCCTTATGGAAGGTAGGTGTATCCTTTTATATGTTTGTGTCTGAAAGGAATAATTGAAAGATGGAATGCTGCAGTTAAAATAACAATTTAAAAATTGTAAACCATTTCATTATTCCCGTTCCAACGAGTTATAGCCTAATACTTTTCTATTTTAAAATATTAATTTATTGTATACATAAATGGATGAACACAATGTAAGTAAGTGATCCAAAGATAAATAGGAAGATATGTCCTTTTTGGGAGCTGCAACACAAGATATTTGTTGTCAAACAACAAATTTATTTGTACCTAATAAAGTTACCTAAGGCTTGTAAGGCTAGTTTATTTTTTGAGTCTATCTTAGCAGTATATTTTATAGGTGTTTTACTAAAGAACCACAAAGTACTTTCCTGACCATGCAGAGCAGGCTCATAAAAAGCAATTGTGAAGGAAGACTTTTATTAGTATGGAATAGCTAAATCTTATCCTGAAATTATCGATAGAGTGCTGATGGCAGCATTTGGCATGTCATCTACACTGAAAATCAATGAGAGTAAATCTTAATGTACAGCAAATTGATATAACTACCATGTACTTTAATATGTTTTCCTTTATCCTCATAAAGTTACAATAATGTAACTGGGCAGTGATTTTTCTTTTAAGGAAAAATTACAAAGACATTTGGATAAGAGGGTATTTGTTTTTAAAGCTTTTGTAAATAAAGGCTTCAATAATGTTTTCTTACATAAGAGATTTGTGGTTTTGATTTGAAACCCCACTGGTATGTCTGTGTACCTGTCTAGCCTCTTACATCTTTGTCATCTTAATTCAGTGTGGTCTGTTAGTCATACTTTGGCTGCTCCAAGTATCATCACTATAGTCACTTTAGAGTGCTCAAAATGTGGTTGAATATAGCAAGAGCAAATCTTTAGATTTTCATGCTTGTTAAGAACTGGCTATAATGTGTTTGCTGCTCATCAGTGAAGTGGGAAGGACCTGAAAGTCAAATCTTGTGCTCAGGTGTAATTTCTCATTCAATAGCAATAACCTGCCTTACTAAGAAGCTTACTTGAATTTATGCAGTCCGGCAAGTAGGGGAGAAGGTTAACATGCCATCAGATATTTTTAAAGACTAAATATTGTTTTTCATGTACCTTGTTGGCAGCTACAGACCCTAATATCAGCTGCTTGCGATTTGCCAAGTGGACAAAAACTCAACTATGCTGTAAACATAGCAGTTCTGTAGTTAGTATTCCTGCTGCTGGGAGATTTGTATATTTAAGTTCAAGTAATGACTGGACTATTTTATACTAGGTTGACAATAGATTGTGCCTTGATGAATTACTAATCATAAATGCCTCTTGTCCATCACACTGTTGAAAAAAACTCACTGAATTCCACCCAAATCAATATCTGAACTATGCTATATTGGACTTATTTTATCATGAGGTAAATAATAGTGGATTTTTTTCACTGACCATACCTTTTATGATGTTGGCAATGGAATTATTTACTGATGTTTTGTACAAAAGCAAGGAGAAAATAAAATAAACTCATAATTCATACAATGGAACTTAGCTGCAAATACTTCACAAGGCTGTTGAATAAAATGAGAAGTAAGCTGCTTCAAATAGAATCCTTCAGTTGTCATCCCTTTCAGGAACCATAATGAGTTAAAATAGCTTCTTATTGCTCTTATAAGAACTTTCATTTATAGAGGGCTGACACTTTTTTTGTTTATGCATTGTGAGACTCTCATACCTCCAGTCCTTATGGGCCACAATGGGACCCTTTCATATTAAAGGGGGTATTTTAAAAAGTGTTCACCACAAGAACAGATCTGAAAATGAGCATGTTGGCTGATTGAGATTGAATCCTACTCTCTTTGTGTCAGTCTTATTGTTCCTTCATAATCTGAAACTACAATTTAGATGTGTTGTTTGCAAAATGGACATAATGTGGTATACTACGTAGCATGAATTTACAAGCTTGCAACTTCTGGTTCTGTCACTTTTCTCAAAATGCAGATCCAACTTTGGCCATGCGCTGTATAAACCTTTCCTTTGAAAGCTCTGTAATGTGGTATATCATGGCTTCAACTTTTACTTCCAATTATGTTACATTGAGATTTACTCTGGGATGAGTTATAGCCTTTGTGTTCTATAATATATATTAAGCTTCCTCGCTCCTCTACTTGAATACTTTTTGCTCTGGGATTAAAGTGGGGTAGATTCTGCAGTAGGTCTTTCAGTAATTGCCCCGTTTAAGTTTCATGTGCTAAGAAAATTGCAGATGTTTCACTGGCTGTATAGCCTCTAAGCCAGCAGAATAGTTGACTTATAAGTCAACAAAACCAATGCTTTGTTGCCCATGCACTTTTTGAATCTGGAATTTAAATCATGATTGGTTTGCTTGAAAGAATTCATTTTCCCCCCAGAAGTTAACATAATACAAAAATACACAGTATGTTTTTGAAGAATACAAAAGAAAGCAAAACAGAAGCACTTCTACACTGTAAGACCTGCACTTTTATGTACAATCTGGCATTTGGCCAATATTTGAGAATATTTTCAGTTTGGAAATGTTAAATTTAAAAAAAAAGTTATTTAGTTTTGAAAATCTTGCTATTATTAAACAAAATAGGAAATCATACATAAACATAAAAGCCATGAAGGGCATAAATAATAGAACAGTTAAATCTATGTCTTTGATCACGGATTCCTTGTAAATGAAATTGGTCTAATCTAATCAGAGTACCCTGAGGATTTTAAACAGCTAAAATTTGCAGCAATGATTACAGTAATTGTCTCCACATACTATAACTGTTACATAATTGAGCTTTGATAGTCATGTAAAATAATGCACTATAATAATATAGTAATTACCGTATTTTTCGGACTATAAGACAGTATAAGACACACCATGATTTTGAAGAGGTAAATTAAAAAAATAAAGTTTTTGCACTCTGCAGGCCTGCCAAACCCTCTGCACGCCTTGTTTTTTGCAAAAAGGGGGGGGGGGCATGCAGAGCTTTAGGAGGCTTGTAGAGTGCTCCTGGGGGAGGGCAGAAGAGCAAAATATAGCAGTTTTCTACAAAAATGGGCTGTATTTTGCAAACAAAGGGGGGCATCTAGAGGCTTTGGGAAACTTGTAGAGTGCTCGGGGGGGGCAAAATAAAGCAAAAATGGCCCATTTTTTGCTCATTTTTGCCCTTTCCAACCCCCAGGAGCACATTGCAAGCCTCCCAAGCCCTCTGCACATCCATTGTTGCAAAGTGGGCGGGGTTTTGGTAGGCCAAAAATGCTGTATTCAATGTAGAAGACGCACCCAGATTTTTTTGGGGAAAAGGTACATCTTATACTCCAAAAAATATGGTAGGTCACTAAAGTTAGCTTGGTGTGCAGCAAATGGACATTTTCTTATTTTCATAAACTGCATTGGATTTGATGTTTAGGATGCAAAAACTGGACTTGTTTAGGTGTCCAAAAGAATTAAGATGACTCATCCTCTTCCATTTCAAGGCTAATCTAATGTTTATGACACTGCCCTTTTATTTCTTCAAGGTTATCTTCATACAGCATTAGGCACCATACTAATAAAAAGTATTTAATCCCCTTGGATTTTGGAGATACTTTTCACTCTTTATCCCTTTCTGCACTGTTTGAATATCTTTTTTGTGCACATTTTTTGAGAGCCACGATAACTACTGTTTCTGTATTAACAACAAAACGATGGTCTTGACAATCATAACAAGCATGAGAGTTAGGCTGTACAAACATCCCACCATGGAAGATTCCATCCCCAGAGTGTTCCAGAAATTATTTGATTTTAGAAAAGTGTTCAATCTTGAATGAAACAGGCTGGTTTCCTTTAAAGAAGTTGGATTCTGTTTTGCAAACTCAAGGTGGAATTCTACTTGCATTACTCTATGAGCAACATATGAATTTTTAAAAACTAAGACTTCAAATCTTCTATGTAAAACTGGAATATTTCATGTTGATTCCAACTGTGTTCTGTTCTTTTGATTTTAAATGGTACAGCACTTCTGATAATTATGCAGAAAGACAAACTGAAGAAGGTTGCTGTTATAATATGATTACTTTCTTATTCAATCTGCCTTTGGATTATGGATTTCCCGTTTGGCCGCTCTCAAAGGGTCAGATTAGGTAATCATCTCTTCAGCCTTTATTCTTAACACTGGTACCCCACAAGGTTGTGTGTCAAATCCTTTACTCTATACCTGTAATGGCGAACCTATGGCATAAACCTATTTCACAAAGGTAATTGATTAGTTTTGACTGTGTGCAGTTAACTAAAGTCTACGTTTATGGATTTTAATTCATTTGTACAATGCAGAGTGAGTCCTTTTAGAAATCAGACAAAATTATGATTAAAACATTTTCAGTCAATAGGATTATCATCTAACTGCAGTTTTGCTGTGGAAATTTCATAGTTGCTATGGTTTCACCAAAACATACTGTTGATAATTAGTATTCAGAGTTTGAATACTGCTATGAAAGGTGCAGGAAGAGTTAGGAAAATGTAGTTGGAACATAATTATTTGTTCAGGTAGTCCTCGACTTAGGAATGTAATGTAGTCTGTCCACCATGGTCGTAAATTGTAATAGCTATAAAATGGATTAATCATTTATCAGCCCAATTTTATCCTTTTTCTGGCAGTCATTAAGTGAACACTTCTTGTGGAGCAAATACCACAGTTGTTAAGTGAGCCAATCATTCATTATGAGTGTGGTTTTCAGCAAAATTGCTGTAAAATGTCTTGTGACCATGGGATGTTGCACATAGCCATACATGCAGCCTGGTTGCTGAATGCCCAAAGTGGTCATGTGACTGCAGGCCCAGGAGGCAACCATTGGAGCTTTCAGTCTGGATCATACAGCCACTGTAACTGAATAGCTGCTAAACAACCATTTGTAAGTCAAGGAGTATCTCTATCATTTTTATAGCAGCTGGATTTTCACTATCAACTATTCTGGATTCCAGTTAGTAGGATGAGATAGCTACATTTTCTAAGTGCAAAAGGAATGTTTAAAATCTGATGAAATAACACTGAAGAATTCAAATCAATTTGTTCAGATTTTGCTATAATTAAATATTTTGCTTTCTACTTTTAGAAAAAAATATATGAAAAACATAGAATAAATCCAACAATGTGTACACGGTTGTGCTATAGGCATTTTAAAAGATCCTTGCTTAATACGGCAATACATTTCTAACACAAATACTTAAGATTCTTTCTGCTGTATTCAGCTTCTACAGAAGCATTTCTTTTTTCTCTTGCATGAAGCAATGTCTGCATCATTTAAGGTATTTTTTCCCCTTCAGAACTTACATTCATCCCAAATCACAATATACCCACTTACCAAATTTTTTAGTGCACATGTAACACAGGAATCAAATAAAACTATAGTGGGAATCCTAAAACAAGTGAAACACAATGTTAGAAAATGACAAGGCTCTTCCCTGCCACACATTCAAACACACAAAGATTGCCCACCCTAGCAATAAACCAATCAAGCAAAAATGATGTAATTGATTACAATTAATTGTCTTTAATCAGGCAAGATCCCTAGTTTTCAGTTCATCAAAGTTGTGGTTTCCCAAATGCAAGTGTATAGCAGATAATGTGCAGAATCCTTTTCCCCACACAGTTGCAATGGGAATTTGAACAAAGCTGATTGGAATACCAAGTTGCAGAGATGTCTCTTCTTTTTCTTTATTGTGATTGCTATCTCACTACTCACTCCAATCCCAAACCTTTTATTGGAAGTCTCCTGATTGTAAAAGTCAATAGCATTTACTTCCAGAGCAAAATAGAGATAGTTGTAATGTGAAGAAACAATTTAATTCTATGCCCAATGTATTAAAAGAAGATACATTATTTTAAAACCTCATATCTACCATAAACTCTTCTCTAGTTTTACATGGCTCTTACAACCTGAATATGTTCAAGTGTCCCTTCCCTGCAAAATTTTGGCATTGGACAGCTGACAGTCTGTTTTCATGAAGACATGCTGAGAGAGACATGTCTGTTCCGTTATTTTGAATTTTACTGAAAAATACTGTAAGATCTTATATCTAACAAGTGTATGAGAACTGAATTGCAAATTTTCCCCTTCAATTTACACATATTTTAAAGACAACCCAACAGAGCAAAACATTTCACAATGTACAGTATATGATGATTAAACAGTATAAGGAGTATTCTCATTTTATTCTCATCACTTCCGTATCTAAATATAAATAATTAGAACATTGCTATGAAAATGAATTGTCAATGCTAATATATGTTGTGTAAAACTATAAACTAGAAGTACACAACCTTTTCAAATATCCCAAATTTTATGGGTCATATTCTGGCACTTTTGGTGATTAGATCCTACTGAGATTTTTCAAAGATTAAAATATCAGGGAAAAATCCAAATCTACACTATTACAGTTGTAATAATATCATCACAATATCATCATGCTATCTCATTTATTCTCCACAAGACCATTCTGAAATATTTAAAATCTATTCAGCTACAGAAAATAATGTGCTTTTAAAAAAATATTTGAGACAACTGCAGCTGAGGAATGTCATTCAGTCAGATCTATGCGTAGTGCCTGTTTAGAAGTCTAAAGTCACTTCCAAAGTGATTCCGAAAACATTTTTTTTTGTTTCTTAAATTCTTTTTGGTAAGATGTACAATTTTCTCATATTCTTCCCTAACCAAACTGTTTATGGACCATTTTGAAATTGATTATAACCTATTTTATGTAAACAGCATATTGTATTATGTGCAGCTTAAATGTATTAATTTCATCTTCCACTGTACATGCAAAGGCACTGATAAAACCAGTTCTATGAAACTGTTAAGTTCCTTGGCTTCCGAAATTTCATAAGTTTTAAATTTGGTTCTTAGATCATATAAAATTTCATTAAAGCCTTCATTTAAAGTTTGTCTCTGCTAGATCCAGTTATCTTATTAAGAATATAATCTGAACCACAGTAAAAGTATGAACATGACTGTTACATGATATTTACATCTCTTCATATGTAAATCACCAGGGTAATAGAAATGCAGCAATTTAAGGATGCTCAGATACAACAAAGCCTCTTATTGATACAAACTTAGGTCAAAGTTTTAAATTGACCGTTGTCAATTAAAAAAAAAATCATTTCAAGTAAGATTGAGTAACTGAATTCGCTATCATAAAGTTTCAAAAAGCCTTACTCTGAGCATGGTTCTAACTACCCTCCTTATTTTTACATATATAAATAAATGTGAAGTTTGTTTTGGTCTCAGTTATGAAATAAGAGAAATTATAATCTAGCCCTTATATAAAGGTATGCATGAGCATGATTGTCCAACCTGAGGCTAGTTTATAATTAAAACAGTTTTGCTAACTCAACTGAAGGCAGCAATCAAAAATATCTTTTGCTCATATGCAATCAACAAACAAGCTACTCAATGAACTGAGAAAGCTTTCTTTATAGTCCAAGGAATAAAAGTAGTTTGCAGGTGGAAATCACAAGCAAGATTTCCATTTAAAATTCAAGAACTGCTTCCAAAAGTGTGTTTAGATTATATATAAAGTTTATGCTCACTTGAACTATAAATGTTGATCCAAAACCACGCCTATTATCTCTAAAGGATTAACACTTGTCCTGTATACATTAAGATTTCCATCATTCCCAATGTGTCATTTTCAAGACTTCCATTTTGCACGGTAACCATATTCTATTTTAGCCAAACCATTATTTTTATGATAATCGAGGTGTCCTCAGATATTTCAAGGGATGATGCAGAGACAGCTAATTAGGCCTTGAGATTTTTCTGAGCACATCCATGTAGTAGTGGACTGAGTAGTTGGTTGATGAATGCTGATATAGTGAATGAATTCTTCATCCTTTCATCAACAGTGCTTTTTCTACAAAAAAGTATTATGTGAAAAATAATTTGATTAATGGCTTCATTCTACATGATTACAGAAATTACAAAGTAAAGCAATGTTTCTCAACCTTGGCAACTTGAAGATGTGTGGATTTAACTCCCTGAATTCCCCCGCCAGCATACATCTGTGTGTTGCCAAAGTTGAGAAATACTGAATAATTTTATTAAATATGAAACAGCCATCAAAAAAAAAACTTACTTTAAGACCCAATGTTGTTTTCTTTACTTGCAAGATTAGATTTCATTTTCCATAGATAATGCAGGATTGCTCATACCTTTAAAAAAAATATTGTCTTAAGCAATGATTTCTTTGTTTTAAATATATTACACCTTGAAGCTTACTGACAAATAAGAGCAGAAGCATTGTCTGGGTAAACCAAAGGGCACTAATAACCACTCACACTGCTTCTTTCTGTATTTGTGTACCTTCTGAGTGGTGTTCATGGCAGCCCGTGTAGAATGTGTTGCAATAATTCAACTGCATAGTGACTAAGGCATAAAAATTTACAACTAAGGAAAGAACATCACTGTGCACAATGCAGATCTATGCAGACACTCCTGCTGTGATCATCATTTGGGGAAGTGCAACTAAAATTGGAAAGTCCTCAGAAATGGGATAGCCAAAAACCCTGCCACTCTGTCTCACTGGGTTTAAATTTGACTCTTGTTTCTCCCCACCTAGACCCTAACAACATCCATATATTAAGACAGCAGCTTTATATCACTTGGGCAGTCATATATAATTGAGTATCATCTGCAGGTTTATGGCACCTGACCCCATGCTGGCAGATGACCTTGCCTAGCAGCCTTGTGTTAAAGTCTTAAACAGTATTCAACTCTAAGAAATCCTATAAAGAAGGGTCAATTCTCCTCCATTCCCTCCAAGCACCCTGAAATTAGCCAGAGAAAAGAGTGGGATGACTATAAAACAATGTCTCCGCCTTACAACCCCTGGAATCAGTCCAGAAGGAAAACACAATCAATGGAATGGAAGGCAGAGCCCAACATTTCTATTGCTAACTGAGACAGTTAGGTGAATTTTGCGCCATTTTATAACCTTTCTCGCCACAGTTGTTAAGTGAATCACTGCAGTTGTTAAGTTTGTAATATGGTTGTTAACTGAATCTGTCTTCCCCATTGACTTTGCTTGTCAGAAGGTGACATGAGCCCAGGACAGTGACATGGCAACTGTCATAAATATGAATCAGTTGCCAAACATCTGAATTTTGATCATGTGACCATTAGGATGCAGTCACATTGGTCATAAGTGTGAAAAACAATCATAAGTCATTTTGTTGGGTGCTGTTGTAACTTCAAATGGTTACTAAAATAATGGTTGTAAGTTGAGGTCTACTGTACCAAGATATGTGCTCAGTCCAAACTTTCAGCTTGTGAACCTAAAATGTTCTCATTTTATCTTTGGCTGAAATGATCTGATTTGATGCCTCAGCCTAACAAGATACTTTTAAAACTTACTATAAAAATATTGTAATTATTTCTTACCTAGTTTGTTCTTTTCAGTATCTGCACTAGTTTCTCTCCAAGATTGAGGATCAGTAAGAAGGTGGCTCTGAGAATCTCGTAATGTCTTAGCCGGAAAATGGTGACTATTCTCACTGTTTTAAAAAATGGTAAAAAAAAAGTTGAATGAGAAGCAATTCCATGAACTAAATTACTGATCAGGGTAGTTGGGGAATATAGCTTTAGTTGAGTCTGACTCCTAATAATAGCAGGGGAACGCCTATGTTATTTACTTGCCAATGAGGGAGAGAGTTTGCCATACGGTAAGGAATTTCTGTGATGACTGCCCCTGATGCTTCCCCAGATGCCTTTCCAGATGTCGGTTTGGAGGGGGATGAGCCAGTCCCCAGCACATCAGGAAGGGAGTCAGCTGATTGCTCCGAGATGGGGATTATGAGGCCAAGTGAGATAAATGGTCAACGGGAGAGTGACCGGATGAGCAGATGACTGAGAGTGGTTGGCTGAAGCACAGCTGAAGCAGGAAAACCCCTGAAGCTTCTGGTGGGGAAACCACAGAACTGCAGCTGGTCAGTGATTAGAAAGAGGAACTGCTTTCTCCACCTGATCTGAGAACAGGAAGGGCAGCGAAAAGGCAGGAAAAGCAAAGGTTAGTTTGGCTACTCATGAGGCAGCAGCTTCATCCCTCTTGATGGGCTACACCGGAAGCTGGCAATTTAACACAGGAGACAGATGGAGATGATACTGAGAACAAAGTGTTCAGTTTCTTGGTCATTGTGATTCCTGCTTTGTTTTGGACTGACACTGTGCCTTGACTTTGGATCATGCCTTGTGGATTCTGGATTCTTGTCTCATGAACCCTTTTGTATTGCAGATTTAATTTGTCTAGTGGACTTAGCTTGTTTGGGAACTTTCAAGCACCTTGTGGACTTGTTGGCCATTGCTCTGTGGACTAGCATTGGTTTGTTTTTGGCTAAATTTAATGGGGACAGTTGGGTTTTTGGTGAAGGGAATTGCTGAGAAATATTAATAAAACCATCACAACCATCACCATGTGTGAGTGAGCAAGACAGCACAATTTCTTTGTGTCAGTCTATACTGATTGTATAGACTGGTTATTTTTTCCTTTAAGGTTTCCAGGAGAGAAATACTTTACTTATTTTGCATATTTATTGCCAATGCATAATCACACAATTAGTTAAATCAAGGCATTTGTAGACTAGTGGGTTGGATATAATGAATGAGCTTATGTTTTCAGTATTTCAGTATATACATAAGCAGAAAACTGTTGCCGTATTTTAGTGACAATCTCTTGCAATCATGCAAGAATCTTGGAAAATAGATTGCTGACAAAAACCCTCAGAACACTAATATAGACTGTTGAAAATTTATTGTCTCACAAAATGGTGCTTGCTATTTTACTTCAGCTTCTCTTTGCTTTCCAGATCTGCAAAGGCTATAAATGTGACGGTTGGTTGTATCACCATTGTAACTGAAAATAGTTGTTAAATGAGGCATTCACTAAACAAAGACTGTTGTCATTGTCTTTTGGATTGTTAATTTTTATTTTTTGGGTCAAGAGCATTCATGTGTCATTGTGCAGTGTGGCTTGTAACAGCAACTCCTGGAAGCATATCCAAATAACAAAACATGTCATCTCCTTTTATGTTTCATCATTTGCAATAACATAGAAAATATTTTTTACAAGCACATGTCCAATTTTGAGGGCCTACAGCAGAGGTGGGTTCCTACCAGTTCGCACCTATTCGGTAGAACCGGTTCGTCAAATCTACCGAACCGGTTAGAAGAGGTTCCAACAGTGGACCCGGAAAGCAGGCCACACCTACAGAAGAGGTTCCAAAATTTTTTGAAACCCACCACTGGTCCTTGGATATGATGGATATGCTCATATTTATAAAACTCAGTGCCTCTGTGAAAGGTAAGGATGACTACTGCGTTTGTGGTGCAATCAGAACATTGCTTGTGTTGAAGTTGTTTTAACGCAAGCCAAAGATGCCTTTTAAAAAACAAGTTTACATCATATTCTTATGCATGCCAGTGCTGTGTGAGAGGTAATTTAAGGTGGTTCTGACAAGTGTTGTCGGCATCTTCATATCTGGTCACATAGGCGGCAAGCCACTCCCATCCGGTCACATGGGCAGCAAGCCACTCCCACAAAGGAGGCCACACTCACAGAGTAGGTTCGAACAATTTTTGAAACCCACCACTGGCCTACAGTCATGTAAAAAAGTAAGTACACCCACTTTGAGTTCTATGGCTGTATACATCAGGACATAGTAAAAATCATCTGGTCCTTAACAGTTCTTAAAATAGGCAAATAGAACTTCGGATGAACAACAAAATGTGACTTATTACACAATGTCATCATTTATTTTACAGCAAGAAAGCTCGAATGGAGAAGCCTGGTATGAAAAACTAAGTACACCTTATACAGTAGCTTGTAACAGCTATAATTGGAAGTAATCGTTTTCTGTATGACTGTATCAGTATCTCACATCATTGTGGAAGAACTTTGGCCCAGTCTTCTTCACAACATTGCTTCAGTTCATTGAGGTTTGTGGGAATTTATGTACAACTTTTTTGAGGTCTCACCACAGCATTTCAATCAAGTTGAGGTCTGGATTTTGACTGGGCCATTGAAACACCTTGGTTCTTTTCCTTATCAGCCATTCTGTTCTAGATTTGCTGATATGATTGGGAAGGTTGTCTTGTTGTATGTAACCCAATGTCGGCCAAACTTTAGTTGTTGGACAGATGGCCTCATACTTGACTCTTGAACATTTTAGTATACAGAGGAGTTCAGGGTCAACTCAATAACTGCAAGGTGCCCAAGTCCTGTGGCTGTAAAACAAGCCCAAATCGTCACTCTTCCACCACTTTAATGAGATGTTTGTGCTGATATGCTGTGTTTGATTTTTGCTAAATGTAGCACTATATATTATGGCCACAAATCTTCACTTTGGTCTCGTATGTCAAAAGGACAGTTATTCCAAAGGTCTTGTGATTTGTTCAGATGCAACTTTGCAAACCTAAGTTGAGCTGCCATGTTCTTTTTAGAGAAGAGGCTTTCTTCTGGCAACCCTTCCAAACAAACCATACTTATTCAGTCTTTTTCTAATTTTACTGTCATGAACGTTAACATTTAACATGCCTGACTTCCTGGGGGCGTGGCCTGTTGCCGAGGAGGGCTCCACCGAGCTCCTCAGAGATCTGGTCTGTATATCTAAATAAGATCATAGATAGCACCCCTTTTTGGCAAAAAAAGGGGCAGGGAGTAGCTCTGTAGGCGAGGGTCTATTCGTAAGCCACAGCCCTTTTCTTTTTTTTGGCTGTGGACAGAGATTAGATCCAGCCGGAGCAGAGCTTTTATCTCCAGCCAGTTCTTCTCAGCTGCCTTTTTTTTTTGGCAGCCCCAGACAGGCTAGCCCCCCCCAGGACAAAACAAAGTTTTTTCAAGCTAGAATTGATACGGGCGGGTCCCACCCCTGTGAGATTTATGCTTTTATTACTATCTTAAATACCAGCACCATTTGTCTTAGAGACTTCTTTGTCTAAATGGACTTCAAAATGGCGATTTCTCTCCGTGGATGATTGATAGTGGATGTACTTAGCCGGTTTTACCTTCCTGCAGACCGCTCCTTAACAAAATAAACTCTTCTTCTTTGGAAATAGAGGGGAGCAAAGCGCTGCTTACTTGTTTATTTATTATGGCACCCAGGTCAAAGAAGCGTCTTGCTACAAATATGTCTAAAGAATTTAAAGAATTTTTACTGGAACCACAGCCTTTGTCTCCTATGCCCTCTACTGGAGAATTTCTAACACAGGAATATTTCTTTAAAATGTTTAATGCCTTTAAACAAGAAATTAAGGAATTTGTATTGGAACTATATGATGATTTAAAGTCTAAAGTTAATCAAATGAAGGCGAATACGTTTGCAGCCGTGTCTGCCCTGTCAGATTACTCTGCTGAAATAGAGAACAAATTGGAAAGTTTGGAGAAGGCTAATTTTAATTTGACTACCAATATTCAAATTTTACAACAAAAAATTAGAGACAATGAAGAACAGCTCATGATGATAAATTTTAATAGGAAGGCATTTGCAATAAGAGTCAGAGGATTCCGTGAAAAGGAGCAAGAGAATTTGAAACAGACCTTTGCTGAAGCCTTCAGCTATGCGGTGGGAAGCCCGGGACTTAACTTTGATTGGCAGATTCGGAAAATCTATCGCCAGAACTCATTGATAGCGGAACAGCGACAGCTCCCGAGGGACATAGTTATACATTTCTCTACAAAAGAATCTAGAAATGCGATTGTGCAAAAGTTTTATAATAACAGTCTCCGAGTTGATGGCCAGAACTTGATTGTCTTCAAAGAAATACCTTTCCAGATGTTAAAGGCAAGAAGGGACTACACCTTTTTAACTAAGGAGCTTAGGAGTCAACAGATTCGATACAGATGGGAGGCCCCTGCCGGCATCACGGTTACATTTGAGAATCAAAGATTTCGTCTTAACTCTGTTCGGAGGCTCAAGATTTCTATTGCAGGATTCTGAAGGCGGGACTTCCTGACTCGCTTGGAAGAGAGGAGAGACAAGCGGAAGGAGAAGGCAAACGGCAGGCCATGTGGTTGCAAGATGGAGGGGGTAGCCCTTCCTCCCTCGGAGAAGCAGAAAAACGGAGATCGAGAATTTAGACATTTTAAAATACTCGCCAAAGTTGAGGACTGAATGAGGGTTTGAGACCTCTCTCCGGTAGAAAAAGCGGACTAATTCTTATTAGAAGGGAAAGCTGGGTGAAACTACTTTGAGCTAGATTTTAAATTAACGTTAGCATAAATTTGATAGTGGTAAACATCAGACAAGCAAGGGATGAGGGTAAAATATATGTGGAATGATTTACGTTGTTTAAGGCTTATTAGAACAGAAAGCCGGTTGGGATTATCTTAAGATAAGTATAAAAAGAATGCGGAATGATTTATGTTGTTTAAACTTTGTTAGAAGGGACTATTTTAAAACAGAAGGTTAACTGACTCTTGCTGAAAGTATTGTTTGAATATGTGGAATGATCCATGCTATTTAACTTTTATTAGAAGGGAAAGTTGGTTGAAATTGCTTTGAGTTAGATTTTAAACAAATGCTAGTATAAATTTGATAGTGGTAAATATTAGACAAGTAAGGGATGAGGGTAAAATGCATGTGGAATGAACTACGTTATTTAAATCCTATCAGAAGAGAAAGTCGGTTGGAATTATCTTAAGATAGAAATTGATTTCTGTGTAAAGTAATATTTGATCTACGCTGCTTAATTTTACTAAGAAGGGGAAGCTTGGCTAGATTATTTTGAATTACTGTTTGAAAAGGAGGTTAAGAAAGATCACTTACGCTGTTTAAATTTTACTAGAAGGGAAAGTTTGATTACTCTTCTGTAAAGTCATATTTGAATATGTGGCATGAACCACGTTGCTTAAATCTTATCGGAAGGGATCATGAGGTTTAGGAAGAGGAACGGGAGAGTCTACAGAAGGTTGGGGTAAATAGCAAAGAAGTAAGAGACGAGAATAAAATATAGATAGAATGATTTATACTATTTAAGCATAGATAAAGATGGGGGGCTGAGATCAACACAAAGAGTGGTTTCTTTTTCTTTTTTTCTTCTTTTTTCTTTTCTCTTTTTTTTCTCTCTTCTTTTTTTTTCTGTTTTTCTTTCTTTTGACATATTACTTTTATTTTTTAATCCATATGTATACAAGATATTTTAGACAGAAGGTAGTGCCAGGTGTGGGCCCTGGGAAGTCGGGAGGATTGGGGATGGGGATTTGTGGGGGGGGGTGGGGGGGTGTTAAAATAGTCTTAATAAGAATAAGAATGTATTTATATACGGTAGTTTTTTCTTTCTTTTATTTTTTTATTTTTTTATTTTTTCCCTTGGTTCATTTTACTTTTATCAGATCAAACAACACTCGAATAAAGGCATACACCAAGGAGGGAGGTAGAGGGAAAGAAGAGGGAGGAGTAAGGAAGGAGTAAGGGGAATGTAAGGAGGGTGTCTGGGGAGTAAGGGGAGAAAGGTTTGTGGGGAAAGGGAAGTAGGAGGGGAGTGTTAGAGGGAGAAAGGAAAGTTGGAGGGGGTAGATGGGGTGTATGGAGGATGGAAGGGTTAGGTGGGGTTGTGAATGATGAGTTGTGTTTCCTTTTTATTTGTTCGTTTTATTCCCTTTTTCTTTTTTTCTTTTCTTATAGTAAATACCCTGTATATAAGTGATTGCAAATGGAATGTGAAAAATGAATAAAATATATTTAAAAAAAAAAAACATTTAACATGCCTGTAGAATCTGAGATGTAACTCGTGTATATTTTTTTGCAATTTCCCTAAGCATTGCATGCTTTGACCTTGGAGTGAATTTGCTGAGACATTGAATCCTGGGTAGGTTGGCAACTGTCTTGCTTGCTTTCCACTTGTGAATAATCTTCCTTACTGTAGAATGATGGATTTTTTATTTTTTTGGAAATGGCCTATAACCCTTCCCAGATTGATGGACAGCAACAATTGCTTCTCCGAGATCACCGCTGATGTCTTTCCTCTTTGGCACTATGTCAATACACACCTCAATGCTGGAGAGTAGTAAACTTCTAAACTTCAGCTTCTATAGAGGTAGTCATACTTGGCAATCATCAGTTGATCGAGGGCACTTGATTAGCAGCATCTGGCTACTACTTAACTTCTTCATACCTATAGAAGCAGTAAGGGTTTTGTTCTGACCCCCCCTTGCACGGCTTGTTAACAAACGCAGGCAGACAAACTTAAAAGGACTTCTGTCTTTATCAGTTTTCAGTTCAAACTGGCTTCGAGCCCAGAAAATAACATAAACACAAAAACTCCGATAAGAATTCAAAACAAAACTCTTACAAGCAATATGCACTTCTTCCAAAGTCTTCACGGATCAGTTTACAAGAAACACCAAAGCACTTGTCCAAGTGTAACAGGCATAAATCACGATTAGTAATCAAACAATCTTTTACCAAACACGGAACACACTAAGGAACGAAGGAACGTATGTTGACTCCAGCAACTGGGGCATGGCAGCATCCGTCCTTTTATCTCCAAACTTGCTTCTAACCACTCCCAGCTGCCTAATGAATCTTGATCCCGAAAGAACTCTCAGCAAAACTGCTGAGTCACAACAGGTTTACTTAGTTTTTCCCACGTGGCTTCTCCATTGTGGCTTTAGTTTTGTAAAATAAATGATGATATTGTATAATGTGCTAAGGACCAGGTGATTTTACTATGTCCAGATATGTAAAACCATACAACTCTAAGAGGGTGTATTTTCTTTCCACATACTTGTAAATAGTTTTGGTGTGTGAACAGATTAGCACCTGAGAAAAGACTATGAGAAAATGAAACATCAGCTATATGTAAAGATTGCATGGTAAAAAATGTTTTAAGTTCAATTTGTTGAACCCCCCCCCCTCCAGCCCCCCGAGGTCTTATTTACCCATTACTAGGTTATAATAGATGGGCTGTGAAAGAGATGCAAGTTAGGTTTGCTGCTTTTGTTAAGATAGAAAGATACAGAACAGAATTGGATGAAAGGCAATTATCATTTAGTTATTTTAGACATGACTTAATATTTGTTATGAGCTACATGAAGGCCATTATGTGCTTCCCTAGGAGTTGTACTACTGTGCTTGCATACTGAATGTATGAGTTTTCTGAGTGTATCTGAATGGCAGATAATCACTATTAATGTGCCTGAAGTATAAGGTGATTATTTCTATACCCAATAATACACACAATAATATAAATCTTACATTGGGCCTGGTTATCTGAGACACCACTTATTTCCAACTGTTTCTGCCTGACCATTACATGCAAGCAAAGTGGGTGTGATCCAGGTCCCCTCCATTAAATACTGCCATTTTGTGGGGCATAGGAAGTGTGACTTTCTGTTGCCCCTCTCCAATTGCTCCCAGAAGAGCATTCCTATAGAAATAAGATTGCTTCTCCCTCTCCTGGTGTTCCGGAAAGTTATGACAATCTGCTCTGGTGCCAGACCTGGGATTGATATTTATTATTTGTTCAATTGTTCAATTTTATTTTGTTATTTCTGCTGTGTATTAGATTATTTTGTCTCTGTAATTCAATGTTTTTAGATGGTATAGGTTTTCCCTAGCTTTGTACAATTCTCAGTCTACCAGAGCTGGATGGCCAAGAAATATAAATAAATAAATGCACACATACAGTATATAAATAATAATAATAATAATAATAATAATAACAACAACAACAACAACAACAACAACAACTCCGCCGTTGCCGGTCCCAAGCCCGGATGAGAAAGGAGGAAGGTTGGGATCAGGTTGGCATCTGGTCCCGTAAAAAAAAAACCCCGCCAACCCATACAATATGGTGAAAAAAACGAATAAGAATTCCATACCGCATCGGTCGTCGCGCGGGTTAACAAGGGCCGCGGCGGATGTTGGGGTCCCTGGACATCCGTCGACAAGTGGGCAACAAGTGGACCAGCCAACAAAACGACAAAAATATAGTGCAAATGAAAACCATGCCATAATTGCCTGTTACTACAACTCAGAGCCAGAAAAAAGAGGATATTTAAAGCGAATGTATGAATTATGGAAACAACAATATCCAGATTCAAATGTTAGTGAACAACGACTAGCAGATCAAAGGCGATTTATTATACGGAATAAAGTGTTTAGTGAAGTTGAACATGAGGAAATTCAGGCAAATTGCAAAACCCAAAAAACAATATCACAAGCGGAAATAACTGATATTCAACACACAACTAAAGACACTATAGTAGAACTCCCAGAAGAAGCTCTCGGGGAGAAAATAACATCACCACCACTAGAACCAGTTATCACTGAACCAACTGATGAACTAACTCAAAAACAAAAAGAATTGAAGGATAAGATCTTGGAGCATTTTCTGCTTAATGAGGAAAGGCAACGTTTACCATCACTAAAAACTGTGCCTAAGAAAATGTTGGCCCCTATCATGAAAATGGTTAATGCAGTGTTTTCAACAATTGAACCAGGATCCATCTTGGAAACAAACCAGTTAATGTACAGCGCAGCTGTAATAGTCACTAATGAACTAGGCATTAAAATTAAAGTACCTAGTCACACAACAGAAAAAGCAGTAGGGAATGAGAGCTACGGAATGGTTAATATCAAGCGAGGAATTTTCCAGGGTGATTCACTTTCACCTCTTCTCTTCATCATCGCAATGATCCCACTATCAGTAATCTTAAAAAAAATGAAATTAGGCTACCAAACAGCCAAAAAAGCTGAAAAAATTTCGCATTTACTATATATGGATGATTTGAAACTCTATGGAAAGTCAGAAATAGAAATCCAATCATTGACAAATACAGTCCGAGTATTCAGCACCGATATTTCAATGCAGTTTGGCATGGAAAAATGTGCCACTGTATCCATAAAAAGGGGCAAAATCACTCCATGTGAGGGAATTGAAATGCCCAATGGCCAACTAATTAAATGCAAAGAAAATGAAGCCTACAAATACTTAGGCATTCTGCAGTTGGATAACATCAAGCATGGAGAAGTAAAAACTATTGTCAGACGAGAGTACACTAACAGAGTTAGGAAAACTTTGAAATCTAAATTGAATGGTGGAAATACAATCAAGGCCATAAATACCTGGGCAATACCAGTTATAAGATACACAGCTGGCATAGTTAACTGGACACAAGCTGATTTGGACCTTTTGGACCGAAAAACCAGGAAACTAATGACAATGCACTACAGTTTACATCCACGTGGTGATACTGATAGACTGTACCTGCCCCGAAAATCAGGTGGCAGAGGATTATTACAAGTGAAGCAAACAGTTGAAGAAGAAAAACATGCACTGGCTGATTATTTAAAAGAAAGTCAAGAACATCTATTAATCGAAGTAAAGAACAAAAATCTACTGAAGGCCCAACAGACAAAACAAGAATACAGAAAAGATGTGATAAAATCAAGAATGGAGAGTTGGCAGAACAAAGCACTGCATGCTCAATTTCTGGAAAAAATAAAAGATAAAGTGGACAGGGAACAAACTTGGTTATGGTTAAAAACAGGTACATTAAAGAAAGAAACAGAGTCACTAATCCTGGCTGCGCAAGAACAAGCTATCCGCACAAATGCCATTAAGGCCAAAATCGAAAAATCCTCTGATGATGCCAAATGCAGACTTTGCAAAGAAGCTGACGAAACTGTTGATCACATACTCAGCTGCTGTAAAAAAATCACGCAGACTGATTATAAATTGCGGCACAATTCAGTAGCACAAATGATCCATTGGAATTTGTGCAAAAATTATAATATTAAAACAGCAACAAACTGGTGGGAACATCAGCCTGAAAAAGTCACAGAAAATCAGATGGTCAAGATCTTGTGGGATTTCCGTATACAAACCGACAAAATACTGGCGCATAATACACCAGACATCACACTGGTTGAGAAAAATAAGGTCACAATCATAGACGTCGCAATACCAGGTGATAGCAGGGTCGCCGAGAAGGAACATGAAAAAATCGCAAGATACCAGGACTTAAAAATCGAAATTCAATGACTATGGCACAAACCAGCAGTGGTAATTCCAGTGGTAATTGGCACACTGGGTGCTATTCCAAAAGCACTGGAATTACATTTAAAACAGTTAAAAATTGACAAAATCACCATCAGTCAAATGCAAAAAGCCGCACTGCTTGGATCTGCACGCATATTACGAAAATACGTTACGACGTCCTAGGCCCCTGGGTGGGGCCTGACTAGTAACCAATGCCAAATCCGGCGAAACAACTGGCCACTGTGATACAATTGTACAATAATAATAATAATAATAGGTCACAATCATAGACATCGCAATACCAGGTGATAGCAGGGTAGCTGAGAAGGAACATGAAAAAATCGCAAAATACCAGGACTTAAAAATTGAAATTCAACGACTATGGCACAAACCAGCAGTGGTAATTCCAGTGGTAATTGGCACACTGGGTGCTATTCCAAAAGCACTGGAATTACATTTAAAACAGTTAAAAATTGACAAAATCACCATCAGTCAAATGCAAAAAGCCGCACTGCTTGGATCTGCACGCATATTATGAAAATATGTTACGACGTCCTAGGCCCCTGGGTGGGGCCTGACTAGTAACCAATGTCAAATCCGGCGAAACAACTGGCCGCTGTGATACAATTGTACAATAATAATAATAATAATAATAATAATAACAACAACAACAACAACAACTCCGCCATTGCCGGTCCCAAGCCCGGATGAGAAAGGAGGAAGGTTGGGATCAGGTTGGCATCTGGTCCCGTAAAAAAACCCCCGCCAACCCATACAATATGGTGAAAAAAACAAATAAGAATTCCATACCGCATCGGTCGTCGCGCGGGTTAACAAGGGCCGCGGCGGATGTTGGGGTCCCTGGACATCCGTCGACAAGTGGGCTACAAGTGGACCAGCCAACAAAACGACAAAAATATAGTGCAGATGAAAACTGTGCCATAATGGCCTGTTACTACAACTCAGAGCCAGAAAAAAGAGGCTATTTAAAGCGAATGTATGAATTATGGAAACAACAATATCCAGATTCAAATGTTAGTGAACAACGACTAGCAGATCAAAGGCGATTTATTATACGGAATAAAGTGTTTAGTGAAGTTGAACATGAGGAAATTCAGGCAAATTGCAAAACCCAAAAAACAATATCACAAGCGGAAATAACTGATATTCAAGACACAACTAAAGACATTATAGTAGAACTCCCAGAAGAAGCTCTCGGGGAGGAAATAACATCACCACCACTAGAACCAGTTATCACTGAACCAACTGATGAACTAACTCAAAAACAAAAAGAATTGAAGGATAAGATCATGGACCATTTTCTGCTTAATGAGGAAAGGCAACGTTTACCATCACTAAAAACTGTGCCGAAGAAAATTTTGGCCCCTATCATGAAAATGGTTAATGCAGTGTTTTCAACAATTGAACCGGGATCCATCTTGGAAACAAACCAGTTAATGTACAGCGCAGCTGTAATAGTCACTAATGAACTAGGCATTAAAATTAAAGTACCTAGTCACACAACAGAAAAAGCATCAAAGCCAAAGTGGAAAATCCGTTTAGAACAAAAAATAAAAAAATTAAGGGCAGATGCTAGTAACTTAAAGAACATGCATGAGCAATGGCTTAAAAACAACAAAATCATAGATCGGCTAATCAGGAGATATAGATTGGATACAAGAAACATCAATGAAGCTGTAGAGATTGTAAAACAGCAGATAACAGCAACAGCTACAAAAATTGAAAGATATGAGGCACGAATCATCCAATATAAACAAAATCAGCAATTTCGATCAGACCAACGGCGTTTTTATCAAAGTCTTAATGTAAATGGTGACACCAAAAGTGAAAAACCAGAAAAACAGGCCACAGTTGAATTCTCGAAAGAATTGTGGGAAAATGCAAAGGACTACAACAAGGAAGCAAAGTGGATACATGACTTTGAGAAAAGCATTGGCAACAAACAAATGCAAGTATTAGAAATAACAACTGAGATGGTCAAAAATCGAGTTAAAAAGGTAAAGAATTGGACATCACCTGGAAAGGACCAATTACATGGTTTCTGGCTCAAATATCTGACCAGTTTACATGCAATATTGGCCAGGCAACTGAATGAAATTTTACAAAAGGGCCAAATTGATGAATGGTTGACAACTGGAAAAACATACTTGATTCACAAAGAAACTAAAGGAACAACACCTGAAAACTATAGACCAATAACATGCTTGCCAACAACCTTCAAATTACTCACAGGCATTATTGCAGATAACATGATGGATTATTTGGAAACAAACAACATCTTGCCAGTAGAGCAAAAAGGCAACAAAAGAAGGAGCAGGGGCACAAAAGATCAGCTTCTAATTGATAAAATGATATTAGAAAATTGTAAGAACAGAAAAAACGAACTTGAATATGGTCTGGATTGATTACAAAAAGGCATTTGACTCACTGCCACATAGTTGGATCATAAAATGCTTAGAAACAACTGGCATTAGCAAAAATATTACATCCTTTACTGAAAAGGCAATGAAACAATGGAGAACTGAGTTGGCAGTAGGGAATGAGATCTACGGAATGGTTAATATCAAGCGAGGAATTTTCCAGGGTGATTCACTTTCACCTCTTCTCTTCATCATCGCAATGATCCCTCTATCAGTAATCTTAAAAAAAATGAAATTAGGCTACCAAACAGCCAAAAAAGCTGAAAAAATTTCGCATTTACTATATATGGATGATTTGAAACTCTATGGAAAGTCAGAAATAGAAATCCAATCATTGACAAATACAGTCCGAGTATTCAGCACCGATATTTCAATGCAGTTTGGCATGGAAAAATGCGCCACTGTATCCATAAAAAGGGGCAAAATCACTGCATCTGAGGGAATTGAAATGCCCAATGGCCAACTAATTAAATGCAAAGAAAATGAAGCCTACAAATACTTAGGCATTCTGCAGTTGGATAACATCAAGCATGGAGAAGTAAAAACTATTGTCAGACGAGAGTACACCAACAGAGTTAGGAAAATTTTGAAATCTAAAT
Source organism: Thamnophis elegans (assembly GCF_009769535.1). Taxonomy (NCBI): domain Eukaryota; kingdom Metazoa; phylum Chordata; class Lepidosauria; order Squamata; family Natricidae; genus Thamnophis; species Thamnophis elegans. The sequence continues at coordinate 45,556,585 of NC_045549.1, read as the reverse complement.
TGAATGGTGGAAATACAATCAAGGCCATAAATACCTGGGCAATACCAGTTATAAGATACACAGCTGGCATAGTTAACTGGACACAAACTGATTTGGACCTTTTGGACCGAAAAACCAGGAAACTAATGACAATGCACTACAGTTTACATCCACGTGGTGATACTGATAGACTATATCTGCCCCGAAAATCAGGTGGCAGAGGATTATTACAAGTGAAGCAAACAGTTGAAGAAGAAAAACATGCACTGGCTGATTATTTAAAAGAAAGTCAAGAACATCTATTAATCGAAGTAAAGAACAAAAATCTACTGAAGGCCCAACAGACAAAACAAGAATACAGAAAAGATGTGATAAAATCAAGAATGGAGAGTTGGCAGAACAGAGCACTGCATGCTCAATTTCTGGAAAAAATAAAAGATAAAGTGGACAGGGAACAAACTTGGTTATGGTTAAAAACAGGTACATTAAAGAAAGAAACAGAGTCACTAATCCTGGCTGCGCAAGAACAAGCTATCCGCACAAATGCCATTAAGGCCAAAATCGAAAAATCCTCTGATGATGCCAAATGCAGACTTTGCAAAGAAGCTGACGAAACTGTTGATCACATACTCAGCTGCTGTAAAAAAATCACGCAGACTGATTATAAATTGCGGCACAATTCAGTAGCACAAATGATCCATTGGAATTTGTGCAAAAATTATAATATTAAAACAGCAACAAACTGGTGGGAACATCAGCCTGAAAAAGTCACAGAAAATCAGATGGTCAAGATCTTGTGGGATTTCCGTATACAAACCGACAAAATACTGGCGCATAATACACCAGACATCACACTGGTTGAGAAAAATAAGGTCACAATCATAGACGTCGCAATACCAGGTGATAGCAGGGTCGCCGAGAAGGAACATGAAAAAATCGCAAGATACCAGGACTTGAAAATCGAAATTCAACGACTATGGCACAAACCAGCAGTGGTAATTCCAGTGGTAATTGGCACACTGGGTGCTATTCCAAAAGCCCTGGAATTACATTTAAAACAGTTAAAAATTGACAAAATCACCATCAGTCAAATGCAAAAAGCCGCACTGCTTGGATCTGCACGCATATTACGAAAATACGTTACGACGTCCTAGGCCCCTGGGTGGGGCCTGACTAGTAACCAATGCCAAATCCGGCGAAACAACTGGCCACTGTGATACAATTGTACAATAATAATAATAATAATAGGTCACAATCATAGACATCGCAATACCAGGTGATAGCAGGGTAGCTGAGAAGGAACATGAAAAAATCGCAAAATACCAGGACTTAAAAATTGAAATTCAACGACTATGGCACAAACCAGCAGTGGTAATTCCAGTGGTAATTGGCACACTGGGTGCTATTCCAAAAGCACTGGAATTACATTTAAAACAGTTAAAAATTGACAAAATCACCATCAGTCAAATGCAAAAAGCCGCACTGCTTGGATCTGCACGCATATTACGAAAATACGTTACGACGTCCTAGGCCCCTGGGTGGGGCCCGACTAGTAACCAATGCCAAATCCGGTGAAACAACTGGCCGCTGTGATACAATTGTACAATAATAATAATAATAATAAAAACTCTGCCGTTGCCGGTCTCAAGCCCGGATGAGAAAGGAGGAGGGTTGGGGTCAGGTTGGCAACCTGGCCCCATTAAAAAAACCCTCCAACCCATAAATATGGTGAAAGAAACGAATAAAAATTCTATACTGCATCGGTCGGTGCACGGGTTAACAAGGGCCGCGGCGGATGTTGGGGTCCCTGGACATCCATTGACAAGTGGGCTACAAGTGGACCAGCCATCAAAATGACAAAAATATAGTGCAGATAAAAACCGTGCCATAATGGCCTGTTACTACAACTCAGAGCCAGAAAAAAGAGGTTATTTAAAGTCAATGTATGAATTATGGAAACAATAATATCCAGATTCAAATGTTAGTGAACAACGACTAGCAGATCAAAGGTGATTTATTATACAGAATAAAGTGTTTAGTGAAGTTGAACTTGAGGAAATCCAGGCAAATTACAAAACCCAAAAAACAACATCACAAGTGGAAATAATTGATATTCAAGACACAACTAAAGACATTATAGTAGAACTCCCAGAAGAAGCTGTCGGGGAGGAAATAACACCACCACCACTAGAACCAGTTATCACTGAACCAACTGATGAACTAACTCAAAAACAAAAAGAATTGAAGGATAAGATCATGGACCATTTTCTGCTTAATGAGGAAAGGCAACGTTTACCATCACTAAAAACTGTGCCTAAGAAAATTTTGGCTCCTATCATGAAAATGGTTAATGCAGTGTTTTCAACAATTGAATCGAGATCCATCTTGGAAACAAACCAGTTAATGTACTGCACAGCTGTAATAGTCACTAATGAACTAGGCATTAAAATCAAAGTACCTAGACACACAACAGAAAAAGCATCAAAGCCAAAGTGGAAAATCTGATTAGAACAAAAAGTAAAAAAATTAAGGGCAGATGCTAGTAACTTAAAAAACATGCATGAGCAATGGCTTAAAAACAACAAAATCATAGACCGGCTAATCAGAAGATATAGATTGGATACAAGAAACATCAATGAAGCTGTAGAGATTGTAAAACAGCAGATAACAGCAACAGCTAGAAAAATTGAAAGATATGAGGCACGAATCATCCAATATAAACAAAATCAGCAATTTCGATCAGACCAACGGCGTTTTTATCAAAGTCTTAATGTGAATGGTCACACCAAAAATGAAAAACCAGAAAAACAGGCCACAGTTGAATTCTGGAAAGAATTGTGGGAAAATGTAAAGGACTACAATAAGGAAGCAAAGTGGATACATGACTTTGAGAAAAGCATTGGCAACAAACAAATGCAAGTATTAGAAATAACAACTGAGATGGTCAAAAATCGAGTAAAAAAGGTAAAGAATTGGACATCACCTGGAAAGGACCAATTACATGGTTTCTGGCTCAAATATCTGACCAGTTTACATGCAATATTGGCCAGGCAACTGAATGAAATTTTACAAAAGGGCCAAATTGATGAATGGTTGACAACTGGAAAAACATACTTGATTCAGAAAGATGCAACTAAAGGAACAACACCTGAAAACTACAGACCAATAACATGCTTGCCAACAACCTTCAAATTACTCACAGGCATTATTGCAGATAATATGATGGATTGTTGTTGTTTATGTTGTCTATTAGTTTTGTATGCCGCCCACTCCCGAAGGACTCCAGGCGGCTCACAATAAACAGGGAAAGGGAAATAAATAAGATAATACAAAGAATTTAAAAATGCACAACATTCACAATTGAGGTGGGGCTGGATATTTAAACAGCCCCCAGCCTGTCGGAACAGCCAGGACTTGGTAGCTTTATGGAAGGCCGGGAGGGTAGTAAGGGTCCGGATCTCCACGGGGAGCTCATTCCAGAGGGCCGACGCAGCAACAGCGAAGGCTCTCCCCCAGGGGGTTGCCAGCCAACATTGGCTGGCCAATGGAACCCGGAGAAGGCCAAGCCTGTGAGATCAAATCAGTCTTTGGGAGGTAATTGGCAGGAGGCAGTCTCTCAGGTACCCATGTCCGATGCCATGCAGGGCTTTGTAAGTAACGACTAGCACCTTGAAGCGTGTCTGGAGACCAATGGGTAGCCAGTGCAGCTCGCGGAGGATAGGTGTAACGTGGGTGTACCTGGGTGCACCCACAATCGCTCGCGCGGCTGCATTCTGGACAAGCTGAAGTCTTCGATCACTTTTCAAGGGCAGCCCCATGTAGAGCGCGTTCCAGTAATCCAGTCTTGAGGTGACGAGGGCGTGAGTGACTATCTGAAGTGCCTCCTGGTCCAGGTAGAGTCACAATTGGTGCACCAGGCGAACCTGGGCAAAGACCCCCCTGGTCACAGCTGATAAATGGTGATCTAAAGTCAGCTGTGGGTCCAGGAGAACTCCCAAATTGCGAACCCTCTCTGAGGGGCGTATAATTTCATCCCCCAGCCTGAGAGATGGAATAGTTTGCCAATCTTTGGGAGGGAACATCAATAGCCATTCAGTCTTGTCGGGATTGAGCGTAAGCTTGTTCGTTCCTATCCAGACCCTAACAGCCTCCAGGCACTGGCACATCACTTCTACTGCTTCACTGAGTTGGCAGATACAATTGTGTATCGTCCACGTAATCCCGTGCCGCCGTATGATCTCACCCAGCGACTTCATGTAGATGTTAAATAGGGGGGACAGGACCGAGCCCTGCGGCACCCCATAATTTAGGGGACTAGGGGTCGACCTCTGCCCCCCAACCAACACCGACTGCGACCTGTCCGAGAGGTAGGAGGAGAGCCACCGAAGAACGGTGTCTTCCACTCCCACTTCCTGCAACCGTCGCAGAAGGATACCATGGTCGATGGTATCGAAGGCCGCTGAGAGGTCAAAGAGCACCAGGATAGAGGACTGACCCCTATCCCTGGCTCGCCAGAGATCATCTATCAGCGCGACCAAAGCAGTTTCCGTGCTGTAACCAGGCCTGAAACCAGACTGAAAGGGATCCAGATAATCGGTTTCATCCAAGGACCGTTGGAGTTGAGAGGCCACCACTTTCTCAACAACCTTCCCTACAAAGGGAAGGTTGGAGCCTGGATGATAGTTGCTCAAGATGGCTGGGTCCAAAGACGGTTTCTTCAGGAGGGGTCTCACCACCACATCCTTTAGGAGGAGCGGGAAGGATCCCTCCTGGAGAGAGGTATTAATTATCATTTGGATCCAGCCACGTGTCACCTCCCTGCTGGTCGAAACCAGCCAGGAAAGGCATGGGTCCAGTATACAAGTGGAGGCACTCACCGCTCCCATGGCCTTGTCTACTTCCTCAGGCGCGACAAGTTGAAACTCAGCGCATAAACTCTGCTCAAGACGAGCGACTTTATCCGTTAAATACTGAACAAATTCCTCAGCTCTACCTGTAAAGTTTCATCCACATCTCTCCCTTTCAGGAGGGAGCGGGTTATCCTAAACAAGGCGGCCCGGCGCGATTCAGCGGATGCAATAAGAGCGGCAAAATGCGAACATTTCGCTGCCCGTATTGCCACGAGATAGGCTCTGATATAGGCTCTCATCAGTGCTCGGTCTGACTCAGATTTACTGGCTCTCCAGCAGCGCTCTAGGCGTCTCTTTTGGCGCTTCATCTCCCGGAGTTCCTCGGTAAACCAAGGAGCTCTCCTGGATCCGCTACCTCGGAGAGGCCGCAAAGCTGCAATCCGGTTTAGAGCCTCCGTCGCCGCTGTATTCCAAGCAGCGACTAAGGACTCGACCAGACTGTGGACGAGAGTGTCAGGTATCACCCCGAGCACCATCTGAAAACCCATGGGGTCCATCAGGTGTCTGGGGCAGAACCACCTAATCAGTTCCTCCTCCCTACAGTGGGAGATTGGTTTCCGAAAGTCAAGCCTCAGTAGGAAGTGATCAGACCATGACAAGGGCAAGATCTTGATACCCCTCAACTCTAGATCATGCCTCCACTGCTCCAAGAGGTATACGAGGTCAAGTGTGTGAACCGCTGAATGAGTCGGACCCCAGATTAATTGGGTCAAGTTCATGGCTGTCATGGAAGCTATGAACTCCTGCGCCCCATCAGAGCGTTCGCCAAGCGTAGGCAGGTTGAAATCCCCCAGCACCATAAGCCTGGGGAACTCTACCACCAGCTCGGCAACCGTCTCGAGCGAGGGGAGGGCTGCTGTAACGCTGTTAGGAGGTAGGTACGTTAACAGCAAGCCCACTTGACCCGCAAGGTCCAACTTCAACAACAAGGACTCACACCCGACAAGCTCCAGAGCAGGGATCCTATGAGGAACTAATGACCTTCGGATGATGACAGCCACTCCCCCACCCCTTCTCTGGGGTCGCGGCTGGTGGAGCACCTGTAATCCCTCTGGGCACATTTCAGTGAGGGGGACTCCTCCCTCCGGGCCCAGGCAGGTTTCAGTAATACATGCCAGATCTGCCCCCTCATCTAATATTAGGTCCCGGACGAGGGGAGCTTTATGAACCACAGACCTGGCATTTAGCAACAACAGCCTGAGACCAGGGCCCTGACAATTCTCGCCATCTGGCCCTGGAGTGGAACTAGCAGGGCCGGAAGGAGGGATCGCTGTGACGTAGCGGACCCTCCCCCGGTAATGGCTAGCCCTGAAGTTCCCGTCATACCTGCCCCTCCCAATAGTGATCGCAATGCTCCGGCCCACCCCCGCAACCGTAGACCCCACTTCCCCTCTCACGGCCTCCGCTCCTTCTGGTAGGCTATTTATACCAGTCATTCTAGGATGGGAGATAGACCTGGGCCCCCCTACCACTTCTGCAATCGCACTCAGTGGAGGAGGCACCAGGTTATGATCCCAATCCTAACATACATACACAAGCACTCACCCATACAGTCCCCACAGAGTCAATTAAAACACAAAAACTACAACAAGATTTAAAAGTTGGTACAGACATCAAACAAGCACACCATCCACACCACATTCATAAAAATTAGTGGAGCACTGTGCAAGTGCAATTTAAAACAATGATGGAAGAGCTCCGCTCCTCTCCCTTCCTCAAGTCCCAGGAAGACACCCAAGGCCAAAAGTCCAAAAGTCTGTATTGTGCTAGGTGGTTGTGGCTGGAAGGGGGCAAGGCATAAACGCCAGATGTTAGCGAGCAACAGCTTCGCAGTCCCACACCCTCCAGATCCGAGGCCAGGGGGTCCAAAGTCAGGGGGTGGCTGGAACAAATCAAGAAGGGGGAAAGGAAAGCGCCAGTTGTTAGGACGTCAAATCCTGGAACTATCATCCTCTATCGCTCCTAACCCTAGCCCTAACCCTACCCCTAGTCCGAAACCTAACCGTAGCCCTAACCCTAACCCAACCCTAACTCTAACCTCTATCACTCCTTCCCACAGACCGGGTGCACCATCAGATGGACACTGCCCAGGTACCTATACCTATAAATCTATCTACCTATACTTATCTATACCTATCTATCCTATCTATACCTATCTATACCTATCTATCCAAGGGCAGTAACGGGTGGCGAGCGGTCGAGGACAGCTGTTTATTTGGAAACAAACAACATCTTGCCAGTAGAGCAAAAAGACAACAAAAGAAGGAGCAGGGGCACAAAAGATCAGCTCCTAATTGATAAAATGATATTAGAAAATTGTAAGAACAGAAAAACGAACTTGAATATGGTCTGGATTGATTACAAAAAGGCATTCCACTCATTGCCACATAGTTGGATCATAAAATGCTTAGAAACAACTGGCATTAGCAAAAATATTACATCCTTTACTGAAAAGGCAATGAAACAATGGAGAACTGAGTTGGCAGTAGGGAATGAGAACTGCAGAATGGTTAATATCAAGCGAGGAATTTTCCAGGATGATTCACTTTCACCTCTTCTCTTCATCATCGGCATAATCCCACTATCAGTAATCTTTTTTAAAAAAATGAAATTAGGCTACCAAACAGCCAAAGAAGCTGAAAAAAATTCACATTTATTATATATGGATGATTTGAAACTCTATGGAAAGTCAGAAATAGAAATCCAATCACTGACAAACACAGTCCGAGTATTCAGCATCAATATTTCAATGCAGTTTGGCATGGAAAAATGCGCCACTGTATCCATAAAAAGGGGCAAAATCACTACATGTGAGGGAATTGAAATGCCAATGGCTAACTGATTAAATGCAGCGGAAATGAAGCCTACAAATACTTAGGCATTCTGCAGTTGGATAACATCAAGCATGGAGAAGTAAAAACTATTGTCAGGGGAAAGTACACCAACAGAGTTAGGAAAATTTTGAAATCTAAATTGAAGGGTGGAAATACAATCAAGGCCATAAATACCTGGGCAATACCAGTTATAAGATACACAGCTGGCATAGTTAACTGGACACAAGCTGATTTGGACCTTTTGGACCGAAAAACCAGGAAACTAATGACAATGCACTACAGTTTACATCCACATGGTGATACTGATAGACTATACCTGCCCCGAAAATCAGGCGGCAGAGAATTATTACAAGTGAAGCAAATAGTTGAAGAAGAAAAACATGCACTGGCTGATTATTTAAAAGAAAGTATTAATCGAAGTAAAGAACAAAAATCTATTGAAAGTCCAACTTCCTGGGTGGGACCTTGCTGATGGTAGCAGCTTAACAGAGCTGCTCCCGAGTTCCTGGTCGCGTTATCTGTCTAGACATCTGACAGGTACCTTATCTTTCAGGGAAGAAGGGAAGGAGAGAGATCCAGCTGGCAAAGTTCCTTTTTAATCTTTGCAGCTTTTATGTCTGCGAAGAGAGGGGGGCCAGCCGAGGCTGAATCATTTCCGTGCTGGAATCTACAGCTGTTTTTTACAGCCCAAAGTAAGATCCTCCCACTTAGAACAACATTTCAACTATTTGATTTTAATACAAGCAGAGCCCGTATCTGAGAACTTCATTTGCTTATTTGCTTCTTTAAATTCTAGCTTCATTTTTTTACAAGATCTTCCTTCGTTAATTTGGCTATCTAAAAAAGCTTTTAAAATGGCGACTGTGAATTCTCCGTAACAACGCTCACCTTTTTAATCTTCTTGCAAAGAACAGCTATAAAACTTCAAAGGAAGGGAGTGATTCATCACTCTGCCTTATAGCCGGCCAGCAGATTTTTATTAATTAGTTTCACTTCTACAAGATTCTACAAGACCCTTCTTTTTTATCAATTTTGCTAATATATATTTCTAATATAGAGAAGTCTAAATTGGTGTTGAATATGCTGAGTTGTTTCGTTACAATGCTTTTTTTCTGAAACTTTCTGAAAAGTCCTACGGAGCTAATAAAGGGGTGTTTTAATACCTTTTTTCGTAGCTGCATAGCGGGCCAGTAGAGTTTGATTAATTGCTTGAAGATAAGACTTGGAATGGCCTCAAAACTTAATCCTGGGAAACCCCCTCCTAGAAGTACATCCCCCAATACCTGGCACAAAGTCGCAGCCTCCATCCTCTATGCCCCCTACTGGAGATTTGCTAACGAAAGAACTTTTTTTGGAAACTTTTAGAGATTTTAAATAGGAGATAAAAGAGGAGATAAAAGAACTTAAGGCAGACTTGTATGATAAAATTGATACTAGGATTGCTAAAGTGAAAGATGATATGCTGGGACTTGTAACTGTACTGACAGAACATGTTTCTGGAATTGAAGATAGTCTAGAGGATCTTAACGAAGCTAATACCAATTTGATATCCAAAACTGAGGTGGTGCAACAAAAAGTTGAAAACACTGAAAAACAAATTATTATGATACAGTACAGGCAGATGGAGCTGGCATTAAGAGTAAGGGGGTTGCGTGAGGATAAACAGGAGAATTTGAAACATATTCTTTCAGAAGCCTTTGATTGTCTGGTGGGAAGACCGTGGTCTAACTTTGACTGGCAGATCGATAAAGCTTATCGCATTAATTCTTGGATGGCAAAACAGAAGCAACTTCCCCGAGATGTAGTTATATATTTCACAACAAGGGAGTTCAGAAACATGATATTACAAGAGTCCTATAACACTAGGCTCCAAATTGGGGGCCAGGATTTGACTGTTTTAAAAGAAATACTACCTCAAATGCTAAGAGCCAGGAGAGACTATGCTTCTTTAGTGGAAGAACTCAGAAACCGTCAGATACAGTACAGATGGGACACACCATTTGGTATTATATTTACATTTGACAGGCAAAGATATCATCTCAACTCCGTATGGAAAGCTCGAGATTTTTATCACAATATTTTGAAGGCGGGACACCCTGCACCATCTGGATCTGGAGAAAGACCACAAAAAGGACAAGACAGACAGCAAACCACACAACTACCAGACAAGATGTACCATCTCCCCTCCCCAGAAGGGCAAGGTGTTATGGAACAAAGACCTAGCCGTATGACTACCAGACGAATGGAAAAACAAGCTAAAAGGCAACAACCTCAACAATCACCGGCCATCGATCAAGGAGTTACAGCAACAAGCTCAGAAGCCATAGGAGGAGCTAGGCCAAAGGTTAAACAGGCCATGCAGGAGGCTCTAAAAAAGCTTCAGGTAACCAAAGATGACAACTAAGATCCTAACATGGAATGTCAATGGACTGAATTCTCCACAGAAGAGAAAGAAAATATTTCACTATCTTAAACAGTTTAAGAATGATATAATTTGTTTGCAAGAAACTCATATCAAATCAATTGATCAAAAATATTTGATTAACCCAAAACTTGGTCAACATTTTGTAGCTTCTGCTATGGAAAAGAAAAATGGTATAGTTGTATACTTAAGAAAAGACATCAAAGCTGAATTAATTGAAGCAGATCCCTTTGGAAGATATATTGCGTTACATCTAATCTTAGAAGGGAAAAAGATATTACTTTTGCGAATTTATGCTCCTAATCAACAGCAAGACGGATTCTATAGAAATCTTCATGCTAAATTAGTACAGTGGGACTATAGGTCTTGTATACTATTGGGTGATTGGAATGGTGTGATAGACACTAAAAGAGATAAGAAGACCTCTCGCCCAAATACTAAGATGCGAGCAAAGCTACCCAAACCTTTTTTTGACATGATGGACGACTTTGAATTGAGAGATATTTGGCGAGAAAGAAACGCAGAGGAATATGATTTTTTACTTTCTTTTCTGATAGACATCAATCCCTTTCAAGGATTGATTTTATACTAATCACTAATGATTGGCTTTCTAGGGTGAAGAAGACAAAGATTGCGGCTAGGGTCCTTTCGGATCATAACCCAGTTTGGATGGAATTGGGAAGGGCAGTGCAGGCAAGAAGGTCTTGGAGATTGAATGAAAACTTATTTAGATATGAAAAGTATATTAATGATTGTAAAAAATTGTTATCTGAATACTTTGTTTTGAATATGAATAAGGGTACACCTATGGAATTCGTATGGGATGCAAGCAAAGCGTATATGAGAGGAGTGCTGATGAATATAAATAAAACACATAGATATAAACAAGGGCTAAAACGAACAGAATTGGAAGAGGAAATTAAGAGGAAAGAGTTGGAGTTAACAATGAATCCAGGCAATACAAAGTTTAAGGAAGCAATCATGATATTAAAATCTCAATTTAACATGTTGATCTCTGACCAGGTAGCCACTAGTTTATAATATGCAAAACACAATACTTTTTGTAACGCAAACAAACCTGGCAGATGGTTAGCTTATCAGATTAGGAAAAAAAGGAAAACTCAAAATATATCTAAACTGGCTTACAGAGGGAAGGAGGTGTTTCAACAGGAGGAGATTTAAAAGGCATTTCGGGAATTCTTTACAGAATTGTATAAAGTGGATAAAATTAATGGTTTAGATATAGATGAATATTTGGATAAAGAGAAAATACCTTCAGTTAGAGAAGAGCACAGGCAAAAATTGAACCAACCAATAACCTCGGGGGAAATTTTGCAAGTAATTAAGCAATTAAAGTTAGGGAAAGCACCAGGTACAGACGGTTTGACAGCGGTTTACTATAAAAATTTACAGTTAGAAATGGTAGAACCTCTTAAGAGAATTATTTAATAAGATTCAAACGGAGGGTAAGGTGCCTCCATCTTGGAAGACAACGTTTATATCTTTGATACCCAAAGAAGATCAAGATACTACCCAACCAAAAAATTATAGACCTATCTCATTACTTAATGTAGATTATAAAATTTTTACTAAAATACTAGCAAATAGGTTAATGCTGGTTATTCAACAATTGATACACACCGACCAAACAGGTTTTATACAGGGGAGACAGATGAAAAGTAATGTTAGATTAATTATTAATGCATTAGAATATTTGGGAAAGAACAACCAAATTCCTGCTGCGTTCATATTTTTGGATGCTGAGAAGACCTTTGATCGAGTTAACTGGCAATTTCTCTGAAGATATTGCAAAAAATGCAGATAATCAATTAAAGCAATATACCAACAGCAAACAGCACAAATCATAGTCAATGGAAGTTTAACAGACTCTTTTCAAATCGGAAAAGGTACAAGACAGGGCTGTCCTTTGTCCCCACTATTGTTTATTATAACTCTGGAAGTATTGTTGAATAAAATACGGGCTTGGATGGTCTAAAAGGGATCAAGATTAGGCAGCAAGAATACAGAGTGCGCGCTTTTGCAGATGATTTGGTCATAATATTGGAACAACCACAGGAATCCAGTATGGTTTTAATGAATACGATTAATCAATATGGTCAAGTGTCCGGCTTTAAAATAAATTTAGGAAAAACAAAAAATATTAGCTATAAATATGAATACTAAACAAAAGGAAGAACTAGGAGGGATGCTAGGATGTGAGGTAGTCAAAAAAGTCAAATATCTTGGAGTTAATATTTTAACTTCAAATGGGAAACTATATAAGCATAATTATGAACCACTTTGGCATAGTATACAGATAGAGATGAAAAAATGGGAGAAATTGCACTTATCTTTGCTGGGTAGGATAGTGGCAGTGAAAATGAACATCTTACCAAAATTTTTATTCCTCTTCCAAATGTTACCCATACTTAAAAAAGATGCGAATCTTTTAGAATGGCAGAAGGGTATCAACAAATTTGTATGGGCAGGAAAGAAGCCGAGGGTAAAGAGGAAAATAATGCAAGATGTACGCGAGAGAGGAGGCTTGAAATTACCTAACCTAAAACTATATTATGACGCAGTGGCGCTATCTGTAATTAGTGATTGGACTCATTTAACTAATGATAGAATACTGAATATTGAGGGACACGATCTGGTATATGGTTGGCACGCTTACCTGTTATTCAACAAAAAATTGGACAAGAATTTTAAAAGTCATATTTTAAGAAATGCTTTACTGCGGGTCTGGAAAAAATACCAATATAAATTAAATGACAAGATACCCATGTGGGCAATTCCTAGACATGCAATTGAAAATATGAATATAGCACAAAAACAGGATAGAATTACCTAGACAGCTTCTCATTTTGGAAAGGGGGGGTACTACAACTAAAATCTTTAGAGGTATTAAAAGAGGAGAAGGTAGTTCAAACATGGTTCCAGTATGGGCAATTACAGGCCAGGTGGAAAATAGATCAAAAAATTGGTTTTATCCAAGTTGAGGATAATTTGTTTAAACAAATAAGAGATCAAAGCTTAATGCATATAAAGAGGATATATAATGTATTAATACAGATGGATTTGGAAACAGAATTAGTTAAAGATTGTATGATAAAGTGGGCTCAAAATATTGAAGAACCAATAATGCTGGATACATGGGAAAGAATCTGGGTAAGAAATGTGAAATTTACACAAGCTCAAAACCTGAGAGAAAATTCATATAAGATGTTCTATAGATGGCATTTAGATCCTAAAAAGCTGGCTTCTATGTATCCGAATGTACAGCCTAAATGTTGGAGATGTGGTTCTCTCGATGCTACATATTTTCATATATGGTGGACCTGCCAAAAGGTTAAGGCATTTTGGATAAAAATATGGTGGATTATGCAAAATATCTTTAAAAGAAGGATAAAGTTTACTCCTCAGTTATTTTTACTAGGTATAAGTACTGACTTTACAGTGGTAGAGACTAACTTGATTCTGCACCTAATAACGGCGGCAAGACTGTTGGTGGCGCAATACTGGAAGAAGGAAGACTTGCCTACAACTCAAGAATGGACATTGAAAGTTACAAATTTAGCCGAGATGGCTAAACTATCGGGATATCTTAAAGATCATTCAAATGAAAGATATAAACGAGACTGGAAAAAATGGATTGACTATATACAAAACAAATATGGGACTAAGAAATTCCAGATAGCCTATGCTTAAGATCAGGAATGATTTAAACTGTTCAAAGTTAGCGTAGCAAGAAGAAGCTAAGATCAATGTAGAGATGTTATTAACCCCTTTTTTATTTCTCATTTTTCAATATATTTTAGACAGTGTTTGTTAAAAATCTATACCGTGTACAGGCTCTGGGAAGTCGGGGGGGGGAGGGAGGTGGGGTGCTGTGGGGGGGAGGGTGGGGGGAGGGAGGGATATATACTATGGTTTAGATCTCAATGTAATGCGACTTCACATGTATACTGTATTTCTTCAATTTCTCTGTAAAAATAGGATAAGTTAAGTACATTGACATATAGTGGAGGTACACCAAGGGGAAGAGGAGAGGGATAGAAGAAAGATGGGTAGAGAGGGCGGGAGAGAGGATGGGAGGGAGGGTGAGAAGGAAGAGAGGGAGTGGATCGGGAGAGAGGAGTGGTAGATGGGGAGGGGAAGTAGGGTAGAGGGGGATGACGGAGGGAAGATAGAAAGTTGGAAGGGGGTGGAAGAAAGAGGTGTACGGAAAGTGGAAGAGGTATATTGGGTTTCTATTTTGGGGGGTATTGTGGACAAGAGGAATTGCTGCGATTATTGTTTAATGTTGTATGGCCCCGGCTATGCATAGTATGTGAGTGTATGAAAATGAAAAAAATGGAAAATAAAAAACCTTTAAAAGTAAAAATCTATTGAAGGTCCAACAGACGAAACAAGAATACAGAAAAGATGTGATAAAACAGATAAACCAACAGAGTTAGGAAAATTTTGAAATCTAAATTGAATGGTGGAAATACAATCAAAGCCATAAATACCTGGGCAATACCAGTTATAAGATACACAACTGGTATAGTTAACTGGACACAAGGTGATTTGGACATTTTGGACCAAAAAACCAGGAAACTAATGACAATGCACTACAGTTTACATCCACGTGGTGATACTGATAGATTATACCTGCCCCGAAAATCAGGTGGCAGAGGATTACAAGTGAAGCAAACAGTTGAAGAAGAAAAACATGCACTGGCTGATTATTTAAAAGAAAGTCAAGAACATCTATTAATCGAAATAAAGAACAAAAATCTACTGAAGGCCCAACAGACGAAACAAGAATAAAGAAAAGATGTGATAAAATCAAGAATGGAGAATTGGCAGAACAAAGCACTGCATGGCCAATTTCTGGAAAAAATAAAAGATAAAGTGGACAGTGAACAAACTTGGTTATGGTTAGCAACAGGTACATTAAAGAAAGAAACAGAGTCACTAATCCTGACTGCGCAAGAACAAGCTATCCGCACAAATGCCATTAAGGCCAAAATTGAAAAATCCTCTGATGATGCCAAATGCAGATTTTGCAAAGAAGCTGATGACACTGTTGATCACATACTCAGCTGCTGTAAAAAAATTGCGCAGACTGATTATAAATTGCGGCACAATTCAGTAGCACAAATGATCCATTGGAATTTGTGCAAAAATTATAATATTAAAATCGCAACAAACTAGTGGGAACATCAGCCTGAAAAAGTCACCGAAAATCAGATGGTCGAGATCTTGTGGGGTTTCCGTATACAAACGGACAAAATACTGGCGCATAATACACCAGACATCACACTGGTTGAGAAAAATAAGGTCACAATCATAGACATCACAATACCAGGTGATAGTAGAGTCGATGATAAGGAATGTGAAAAAATCGCAAAATACCAGGACTTAAAAATTGAAATTCAACGACTATGGCACAAACCAGCAGTGGTAATTCTAGTAGTAATCGGCACACTGGGTGCTATTCCAAAAGCACTGGAATTACATTTAAAACAGTTAAAAATTGACAAAATCACCAACAGTCAAATGCAAAAAGCCGCACTGCTTGGATCTGCACGCATATTACGAAAATATGTTACGACGTCCTAGGCCCCTGAGTGGGGCCCGACTAGTAATCAATGCCAAATCCGGTGAAACAACTGGCCGCTGTGATACAATTCTGTTGTTGCGACAATAATAACAATAACAACAACAATAATAATAATAATGGCATACTTTTTATTTGCATTGTGTCCTGCAGGAGTAGAAGCTTGTTCAATATCTTGGTTAACAAGGCAGGTAGGAAAAGAGCATCCATCTCCTAGGCTGAAAATTGATTAAAAAACATATACATAAGCAAACAGTACTCAATAGCTTAAGTTTTCGTTTTAAAAAGTATTTAGCTCACATAGTTTAATGGGGAAACAATGCTCTCTTAAATGCGGAACTCACCTGGTAAAAATTGGCAACAGCCAGTACTTTTTCTCATCTCCAAAGACTTCCCTTAGGTTTTTGCTGAAGCCCAAATTAAATGCATTTTTATCTGTTCCATGTCGAAAAACAGGTGCCCGGAAGGCCTCTATAAAAAATTGTTACATTATTTAACATTTTAAAAATAGTACTCTCAAGGGATAGCATGGTTTGTTGACAAAATAAAATTCTAATTCCTTACCTAAAGTTGATTTATTCTTACTGACCAACCAGCAATGATAACCAAAGAGAGAGGATAAGCTAATTGAAAACATAGCTGCTGCAAAGAACAAAATCATAATATGGAACTTGGCTTGAGTGTCAGGAAGGCCGTTCTATAAAGAAAGAGAAAAAATTGTTTAAATATTCTTTTAGACACATAAATACATCTATTTAAAAATCAAGTTAGATCATGACTACATACAATCTTCTCTTATTTATGCCAGTGTTTTTTACAACTTGCCAATGTTAAGATGTTTGGACTTCAACTTCCAGAATTCCCTTGACAGTGTAAAGTCTACACATCTTATAAGATGACAACTTTGAAAAACACTGATTTATATTATAACTATAATATAACAGTGGCACAGTAGTTAGAATGCAGTATTGCAGGCTACTTCTGCTGACTGCCAGCTGCCTGCAATTTGGCAATTCGAATTTCACCAGGCTCAAGATTGACTCAGCCTCATTTGAAGGCGGGGCCAAGGTTGCGACCACACGACGTGCGATCTCAATGCTCTGAGATCACAGTCGACCGTTTTGCCACTGGAGGGGTCCAAACAGATCTAAACTGTCCCGAAGAGACAGTGAACAGGAGGAATACGTCTTGCTGATCTTGGGGATATCGCAAAATCCCCAAAAGAAGCAAGAGAAGTTCTTCAAGCTGGTGACAAAAATTCCAGCCAAGGCTGATGAAGTCGGGGCAGCTCCAAAACGGAAGGAATGGAGAGTGAAAGTGTTTCCAGCTGGTGAGGAATCTTTATTGTTTTAAAAGAGAGACTGCCTATAAAAACTTAAACATTGATTTAAATTAAAGAATAGAAGAATCAACCGGCAAAATTAAACTTCTAATGGCTTTGGACAGTGGTTATCTCACTTTTTTAAATACTATCTTTATGGATGGAATCTTTACAAGCCTTTTAAAATGGATGGATTAAGTCTTTTTTTTCTACTTTTTCTCTGTGACTGTGATTTAAAGACCAAATTTTTCCCCTTTCATTGCTGCGGGTATTTTTTTTAAAATTCATTTAAAAATTGGGCCTCTTTTTCTAATTTGAAATACAAAATAGACATAAAAAAGAAACATTTTAACAGTGGTACGCTGCTCGAATGCAGGGATTTTTTGTTGATTGGAGCTTTGTGTATTCAAGCGGAACTTTCTCCTTTCTTCATGGTTTGTTTTGACGGCTTGTTACAGAGCGATAGGGGTAAGCCAGATGTCCCTTTGAAGTGTGTTTTCAACCAGAGAAGAGGGGAAAAAACAGCTTTTGAGAATCCATGTTAATAATCTTCCAAGCAAGAGCAGCTCTGCTTGTTAAGATGGCACAATGTCAAAAAAAATATAGAGTTTGTAAAATTATAGACAATATTTTCAGAATTACTAAAATTATCAAATACATATGAGAGAATAGAACAAAAACTGGAATACTTGGAGCAGTTAACAGCAAAATATGATGAAAAAATGAAGATGTTATCAATGCAAAATGAGGGGATTGAAACCCGAAAAACTGAAGTGGAAAATGAATATAAAGAGATTAAACTTGCTGATATTTATGGCAATTGGTTTGTTTTTGAAAATGCAAAGAATGGAATATTGAAAGAGGAAATAAGTGGAGAGGAAATTATCTCAAAGGGCAAGAAATAGAAGAAAAAGAAAAAAATAAAGAATTTATGGACTATGAAACCTTATCAGCAAAAATATTGATAACACTGTTGACAATCAAAGACGAGCGGAATAAAGAAACAGAAAGAGGGCATCAAAATTATATGAGAAATCTTACAAGCAAGGAGTTGATAAGAGAAGTCCATACAAAGCTGATCAAGAAGATGTTTAGAAGATTAATACCACAAATGGCAGAAGACATAAGACTGTTTTGTCAATGGAAAGATACAAGTTGATAGATGGAAGAGTATAATTTAAAACTAGTTAAACTTAGTGAAATTTAGTGACAATAGGTATAGTTAAATAAAAAACTGATAATGATAATGTATACAATGTGTAGTGTTATGATAAGCAATAATTGGATATGAATATTGAATGATACCCATGAAGGGAAGATCAGAAAACCTTTTGGATTATATATAAAGGTCAATTAAAAAAAAGAACTAAATTAAATAAAGTCAAGTTTTGACTATTGGGGGGAAAATGTTATGATACAGGATATAGTCAAATAAAGAAGGGATAATGACAAATAATTTATATATATGTATGGGTACAACATAAGGAAATTGGATGTAAATTGTAAACAGTGCTTTGAAAAGGAGGATTGGAAAATTTTGTTACTAAATATGGATGTATAGTTAGAATAGGACATAAGGACTCAGTACTATTGGAGGATTTTAGAAATAGTAAATGAAATGCCAGTATGTGGCTATGCATTAAATTTTGGTATATTTTATGATGAAGGACGTCTAAACAATGATTGTCCAATAAAACTGGAGGTATGATGATGGTAACATATATAAACATTGGAGTTAAAATACTTGAGTTAATATGAACTATACTTGATGACGGTGGAAGAGATGCACGAAAGCCTTTTGTAACCAATTGAAACACTTTCTACAGTATGTAAAGAAAGAAGATTTTATGTGTCATGTTTGTTTTGAAAATAAAAAATAAAAAATAATTTTAAAAAAAAGATTGACTCAGCCTTCTATCCTTCTGAAGTCAGTAAAATGAGGACCCAGATTGTTGGGGGCAATATGCTGACTCTGTAAACTGCTTAGAGATGGCTGTAAAGCAATATATAAGTCTAAGTGCTATTGCTATATTTGACCTAATTGAAGTGATATAAATACAGGTAGTCCCAACTTAAAACCATTCGCTTAGTGTCCTTTAGAAATTACAAAGGAACTGAAAAAAGTGATTTATGACCAGTTTTCAAACTATGGTCACCTAATCAAAATTTGGGCTTTTGACAATTGGGAGCCATGTGTTCACAATTTGTAACTTTCCCAGCCAGCTTCCAACAAGCAAAGTTAATGGGGGAAGCCAGATTCATTTAACAACTACACGATTTACTTAAAAACTGCAATGATTAACAAAATGATTGCAAAATGGGACAAAAATCACTTAACAACTGCATTGCTTAGCAATGGAAATTTTGGAGTCAACTGTGGTCATAAGTCGATGACTACTTGTACTGTTATACGGAAAAATGTAGAGGACTGTTGAAAGTGCCTTAATATAGTGTGCAAACCCAGTCATGGGCCTTCGTAAACCATGGTTTGTTCAACTCCAACTACAGGTATTTGTGATTTAAATCATAGCTAATTAGTTGTTAATCAAATTATAGCTAAACATGATGCATGGACTAGGTTTATAAGTTGAAGCTTGATAAATTTAAGTGTACTCTGTAATTGACCAACCAATTTTTTAAGTACTAAAAACACTGAATGAAGACCAATAAATCATTCCATCTATCTATCTATTTATCTATCTATCGTAATTTTCAGAATATAAGATGCACCAAGGTTTTGAAGAGGCAAATTAAAAAGAAAAAAGTTTTTGCACTCTGTAAACCTCCCCAAAACGGCCTGTTCCCTCCCCCAAAAGAGCATGAATAGACTTTAAGAGGCTTATAGAGTTTCCTGGGGAGGCGGGGGGGGGGCAAAAACGAGCAAAAATGTCCCGTTTTTCCCAAAAACGGGCCCGTTTTTTGTAAAAAAAAAAAAAGGCATTAGGAAGCTTATAGTGTGCTCCTGGAGGCCTGGGGGGGGGGGTAATTGATCAAAAAATCAATGAGCCCACTTTTGCTCATTGCCGCCCTCCCCAGCCCCCAGCAGCTCTCTGAAACCTCCTACAAGCTATGCACGGCCATTTTGGTGAAAGGGCAGGGCTTCTGTAGCCAAAATAATGCTATATTCAGTGTTTAAGACACACCCAGATATTCAGCCTCTTTTTTGAGGGAAAAAGATGCGTCTTATATTCTGAAAATACAGTAATTTTATTTAAAGATCCAAAATACTAATTAACACCCATAGCATTTAAATACTGTACATGGAATATTTTTTCCAATTTTTTATTCTCTTACATACCATTTTAAGTATACATTCACATAATTGTTATTCTTCTTTACGTTTGTCATTCTTATACATTTATTATTCCATTTAATAGGTTATAATATATAGTTTGGGTTGCTTGGGTTGCTTTATTTACCATCCCTTCTGCCTGTTCTTATTTTCCCTTTCTTTTCTTTCTTTCCCGCCCTCCCTTCTCTACTTTCTTCTTTCCTCCTCTCCTTCCCCTTCCTTCTTTCCTTACCTTTCTCCTACTCCTACTTTTCTCTTCCCCTTCCTACCCTATCTCCTTCTCTTTCTCTCCCTTCCACTCTCCTCCTTACTTCTTTCCTTCCTTCCTCTTTCTCTTATTCTCTCCTCCTCTCTCCCTTTCTTTTTCTGTAGTTACAGGTGTCTCTTTCAAATCTCATGTTTTTTGGGGATGGCATTTCTGCAAACCCAAATATAATTTAGTATCATTTCTTATTCCCTTACCTTCGCTAATCTATCTATGTTCCCCCACTTTATATCTCACTCTTGAATATACTGTATACTTGTATATTTAATATTTTCTTTTCTGTTTTCCCCTCCCTTTTTTCATTTAATAGTGCATTGTCTGGGTTCTGTATCTTCTCCTTACTTTCTTTTCTAGCTTCCTTTCCCTAGCCAATCATATAATCTTCCCCATGTCTTGAAGTACACCTATTCCTCTTTATCCTTTATTTTCAGTGTCAACCTGTTCATCTCTTCACAGTCTAGTATTTTTCTTTATTATCTCTTCATCTATTGGTAACTTATTTAATTTCCAATTTTGGGCAAATACAATTCTCGCTGCTGTAGTTACATGTATAATCAAATAAGTATCCTCTTTCTTAAGTTTCTCTGGGATAATACCTAGTAAAAATATCTCTGGTCTAAATTCTATTTCCTGTTGTAACATTTTCTCTACCATAATCTTATTTTAGTCCAATACTTCCTTGCTTCTGCACATGTCCACCACATATGATAATAAGAACCTGTTGCTTGTTGACGTTTCCAACATTTCACTGACTTGTCTTTAAAGATCTTTGCTAATTTTTCTGGTGACATGTGCCATCTATAAAACATTTTGTATAAATTTTCTTTGTAAGCTGTTGATATGGTTAATTAATAGTTCCTTTCCCATAGTTGTTCCCACTTTTCTAGCTCAATCGTGTAGTCAAAGTTCTTTGCCCAAGTTAACAATGTATCTTTAACCACTTCTTCTTCTAACCTAGTTCTTAATAGATGGCTACATAGTTTCTTGATTATTCTTTCTTCTGTTCCCATTAGTATTTTATCCAATTCTGAACTTCCCAAGTTAAACCATACTCCCTTTTATCTTTTTCATGTCTTGATTGTATTTGCAATGTCTTGCTCTTCTAATTCTTGTTTTTGTTTTAGTTCTCCCCTTTCTGTTAAGATATCTTCGTATCTAATAATATTTTTCAGATTACTAATATTTGGATGTGTCAATGCTTCCATTGTTGAAAGCCACATTGATATTTCTAAATAATGTTTCCCTTTTACTCTTTGCCATATTGTTAATAATCCATTCCTTACATAATGTCTTTGAAAATAGCCACATGCCTTACTTTTACCATAAAATACTGTATATGGAATATGAAGGGGTGGGTGGGAAATTTACATATTCCTGATTCTCATTATATCTTGTCAGGAAGACACAATTTTAAGGACCAGCTTTAAGTAAAACGTTGTTTGAAAAACTATAGAGCTATATATAGTTTAAGCACAGTTTAAATAATTCAGAATATTCCAGTTGTTGACTAGTACCAATATATAATTAAATCCCAATGCCTGTCATATTCCCTTGTACCACACAACCATGGGTTTCTGGGAAGTATAATTAGAAGGTGCAGTGGTGCTGAAATATCTACAGCTTTCCCAAGTTTCATTCTCACAGGAATCAGAAGTCCTGACATTAGCCCATTTCAATAATTTTTGCCCTACATCTTCCAATGTCACCTAATTGAAGCTTATAGACACAAGATTTTCAATCGTGTATACATCATCAGAACCAGAAAATGAATTGAAACTTACTGTCCAGAATCTAATAAAATGCTGTAACTCAGTTGCAAAGATGAAAAGGCAGTATAATAGAGAGTAAGCCAAGAACAAAAGAAAAAACTTGTAATTTGAGAATCCAACACAGTTGTTCACCCTAGGAAAAGAGAATACAAACTGCTGAAAATATATGTATGAATGGATACCCACACAAAATATCATTTATAATACTCCATTTGTTATTATAAACACTGTTTTTCATATTACAATAATTCTTTAAATAAAGGAGTTACATCAATGAATAGTATAACTCATAATAATATTACAAACATAAACAAACATGTAATAGTGCCAAAATTAAAAACAGAAAGATGAACTGGGCTTAGTAAGATAGTTCTTTCAATATTTTCCACAAAATACACAGCTTTTGAACTAGTATATTACTCCTTCCCTGGAGTTTGTGAAAGAAACTGGTTTCAACAGTGTCACTAAAATCTTTTTCAGTAAAATCTTTTATTTTTTTTGCTAATAAAGACAGCCAGTTTCTCAATGTTTTTGATATTCATAATGACAAAAAATTACTTACCAGGGACAGTGATGATCCATTTTCAAAATACATCTTAAAAAATACAAACAATGTAGATTATTTTATAGAATTCACAGAAAAGTTAATCAGACTGCAACAAAACTTTTATGCCAAAGCCAATCTTAACCACAGAACAAGTTAGTCCATAACTTCAGTCAGTATAACTGGACCAGCATCTAAATGAGTAATTTCATTTGTGCTTGAGCTGACTTAGATATCATTCATATGATAACTTCCTTATTTTGTCGTACCATCAAATCAGCCTCTGGCTGGCATAAATTGAGGTGAAGTTTGGTTTGGGTTCAGGTTCTTGGTTTTATGTCTTTGGTTTTAATAGTTTTAATATGCTTCTATGTTATTTTTATTTTTGATTAGGAGCAACCCAGAGTTTGAGATAAGATGGATGGCTATATAAGTGCTTAAGCAAGCAAGCAAGCAAACAAACAAACAAATAAAATTTCTGAAATCACTTTCAACAGGCAAGATGGAAATAAATTCTGAGTTTTGCAAATATTGTAATCTTTGTTTCTTACTTATCACAGACAGAACAGTGATGGCAACGATCTGGTTTTATAAGTTGGCATCTATCACAATATCTGATTGCTGTAAAGACACAAAAAGATTCATGTTTACCCTACTTGCTACCTTGTGTATAACTTCCTGCATATCTCAGACAACTGTGAAAAGTATGTAATAAAAAGTCATTTTGCTAACAATCTCATGTTTCTTTTGGGACACAAAAAATAAATGGTGTTATACATTATACCCTGTTTTCCCGAAAATAAGACCTCCCTGGATTATAAGCATGCGCTAAAATAAGCCCTCCAAAAATATTTAAACACATGCACAGTCGGTCCCCCCATTTCCTCTGGTTGGTTGCTGTGCAGACAACACGAGGTGAGGCGAGACCGGAGGGGGGGAAAGGGAGAGGGGAACATGCCCCAGGCACCCCACAAACCCTTACCTAATGGCCACTCCCACAACTTTAGCCACCACACTCCTGTCATGCTAACAGCCATTACGTGCAACACAGAAGCGGTCATGAGGTGACCACACTCGCCACCTCCTGCACCTCAAAAATAATAAGACCTCCCTGAAAATAAGGAGGATAATCAGAAAGACATCATTATTGACAAATATTTACCTCCAGACATGGTTCTTGTACTGATAGGGAGGTCCTTGGCTGCCCTCTTTAGCACTTCTTGATGGGTTTCATTTCTAGGTTCTCTTTCCAGCAATTCCTTATCTGAATAGTTCAGATGGAACTAGGAAATAATGCAGTTCTTGAATCATTATTTATTAACCATTTGGTATAATCATCTTTAAACATTTACCTAAATATTGGAAAGTTTGAAACTAAAGAGATAATTCTTTGCAAGCAGATGTGGCTGCTTCTTTCTCAATTCAGAGGTTACAGGTTATCAACTTATCACAGTAATGGAGATTGCCCATTTGTGTAGGAAGTCGTGGACTATGTTACATGAAGCACATGATTAACAACTTTGTCCCTGCTTTTCCCAATGCTTCCATTAAACAAATGCACAGGTTGTTAAGTAGAGAATGGGGTGACTAAGGGATGTGAGAAACCGAGGGAGGTGTAGTGCAGGCACAGGCACACCTAGGAGGCCTCCAGCACCCTCTGAGATATCCCATGGTCTGCCTCCTGTCCCTTGGGTTTCCTAGAGCTCTATATGCCACCTCCATACCCCACCCCATCACAACTGCACACATACCTTTTGAAGATATCCAGAGCTCAGGATGTTGGAGTAGAGAAGGCTGCTTCCTTGCTCAAGGGCAAAATCAAGAAAAAATCCTCTTGCTTTTGCTTCCATTGCAACTATTTCCTCCCCAGCCAGTGTAAATCATGCCTATTTTGGTTCCTTGTAATCCTTTCCTCCCCAGCCATCATAAATTAGTAGTGATTTATGCTGGCTGGGGAGGAAAAGATTACCACAGAAGCAAATGTGATGGGATTTCTACTTTGCTCTGCCAGTGTAAAACTAGTGTAAAGCTAGCACTGGTGGCGCCAAGAAGAAATCATATCAATTTACACTGGGGAGGAGAGGATTGCAAGGAACCAAAATAGGCATGATTTCTTCTTAGCGTCACCATTAGACTAGTCATATGCTGGTAGAGCAAAGAAGAACCCCATCGCTTTTGCTTCCTTTGCAATCATTTCCTTGACAGCCAGCATAAATAACTACCAATTTAAGTTAGTTGGAGAGGAAAGGATTGCAAGGGACAAAATGGGAACACTTTTTTCTTAGCTTTGCGGCATAAGACTAGCGTAAAGCTAGTACTGGTGGCTCTAAGAAGAAATTGTAGTGATTTATACTCACTGGAAAGGAAAGGATTGCAATATAAGCAAAAGTGATAGGGTTTCTTTTTCTTGATTGTGCCGGGTGGGTGGAGCAAGGGAGAGGTCTTTTCTATCCTGACTTCCTGAGCTCTGGATAAGCAAATGGTGACCAGGGAGTGGGGGTAGGGAGGAGTGGGTGGAACCTGGTACGTTGGCAAAGCAGACCCAATGCCTATGGGTTCCACCACAAAACCGCGGTAGACTAAAGTGCGCTCGACGAAAGCGCGTACGTGATGTCATCACAGCGCGATGAAAACAGCACGCTGTGAGCGGTAAACTTAAAATTAACGCGTAAATCTAAACCTAACCCCCCCAAACCTAACCCTAAACCTAACCCTAAGCCTAACCCTAAACCTAACGCTAAACCTAACGCTAACCCTTAACCTAACCCGCTTAACGTAACCCTAAACCTAACCCTAACCCTTAACCTAACCCTAACCCTAACCCTTACCTTTACGTGAATCGGCTTGCTTTAATTTAATTTTAATTTTAATTTAATTTATTTTTAATTTTATTTGTCGCGCTGCTGATGACGTCACGTACACGCTTTGATCGGGCGCGCTTTAGTGGACCGCGGTTTTGATGGGTCACAATGCCTATGAGGACCTGGCTGGGAAGGATGGGATGGTAATACATGGGTGGCTGCACTGCAGCATCTATGTAGTTGGTCGTAAGGACAAATGACCATGAGGCTACTGCAGGGTTCGTAACTTTGAAACAGGTTTGTATTTAGCTTTTGGTGTGTGTGTTGTAACTTCAAACATTCGTTAAATAGCCTGTTGTACTTCAAGGATCACCTGTAATCACATTTGTTTGAACATGAAATTATAACTTTATCCATAATTAAGGATCTGATTTATTAAAGCCTGGATTGTGCTGAAAGTTTTTTAAAGGGAATCCTGTATAATAAACCCTCCAATATTGCTAAATGAAATTGGTAGGAAGGAAGTACATTCATATTCTTAAAAACAAAAGAAAACAAATAAAAAGACAATTATTTAAAATTTTAATTTTTTAAAATTGTGCAATATTGAAAATTAATACATCAATCTCTCTTCCCTATAAAAGTGATATATTTCATATATTAAAACTAAATCTGCCCTTAACTTCTTTAAGAAATAATTTGAAAGGCAATTTGAAAATGAGGTTAAAAGACAATCTTGATCACAGTGGAGAAGAGAAATCCTTGAATAAACAACATTATTATCAGCAATGTTTTATATTATTTAATGAAAGAAGTGGGCCTTTGCAAGTAATTATAAAATGACTGCTATACATATATTTAAGCCAACATTTTAAAATAATGCTTTATTGTATATTAGTTAAATAATTAAAAATAATAGGTCTGCCTATAGAAACAAAAATGATTTTCCTTGTTTCCTTTATTAAGATCAAGGAATATTACATTTCTCCATTTATATACGTTGTAATGAGTTATATATTTTTTATTTTATTTAATAATATGGTATTTTAAATATGTTAACATTATTACCACCACAATTAGTTGAGCTGATGACAAGACTAAGAAAATTCAGTATTAAGGTACTGAATATACTTTTTGGAGGGTATTTTCCCTTTTATACAACATATCCTTATTTCTATAATAGCAAATTAGGGAAAAAAGAATAAGTACATGAAAGATCACATGATATAAATGGATGTTTTTCAATAAATACCATGTTTCCCTGAAAATAAGACAGGGACTTATTTTCTTTTGACCCCTGAAATAAGCATTTGGACTTATTTTCTGGGAGATCTTATTATTTTTGAGGTGCAGGAGGCAGCGAGCATGATCACCTCATGGCTACTGCTGTGTTGCAATATTTTCAGGGAGGGCTTATTCTCAGGGGAGGGCTTTTTTTAGCACATGCGCTCAAAAACCCGATTGGGCTTATTATCCGGGGAGGTCATATTTTCGGGGAAACAGGGTATTAAAAGCTTTGATATAATCAATAAAGTGCACATGTTGGTAACCTGTGTCTTCAGATGAACAGATGGAAAGCAAGAGAGAATATATTTATGTAGGATGTTATTTACTGTATACACACAGAACCTTTGTGCACCAGAAAAAAAATAGTAAACAAGTTTTTTTTCCTTACAGAAAATTATAACTTACTTCTTTGGAAGGATTCATTGGTAATGTAAAGATTGTTTTCCAGTAAGACCACAAAAACATCATGAAAAATAGATGATACACAATCAGGCACACCACTAAAACAAGATCATAACATTCATTAAGCAGATAGAAATTGTCAGAGATATACAGACAACCAAAAAAGAAAAGAGCCAAACATTTCCAATGGTTCACAATAAAGAACACTGCTATCTCAAAACCAACAGGATTATAAAATAATGGCTATTAAAGAAGCTACAAAGCACTACCAGAATGTATTCAGATAGAAAACTTTGAAAGGAAGAAAATTCTGTGTGTTCTGTTATTTAAACTTTTCATTATCTATATCTGTATTCCTTGGAATGAATCTAATGGGGGCAAGAAAATCTTAATGTATCTATAGCAAGATTGGTTTTATACAATAACAACAAAAACTCAAGGGCACTGTTCTAACAAATCAAAGACTTATTTATATCCTATTGCCATTAAGACCAATTACTCTTCTATAGCAGCTAATGTTCAGAGATATGGTAAACAGGCATCCTGATTAGTTAAAAATAAGGTAGTCAATAACTACTAATCCATCTAATGCAGGGGTGGGTTTGAAAAATTGTTCGAAGCTACTCTGTGGGCGTGGCCTCCTTTGTGGGAGTGGCTTGCTGCCCATGTGACCGGATGGGAGTGGCTTGCCACCCATGTGACCTGGTGGGAGTGGCCAAGACGATGTTATTACTGGATATTACTAATTACTAGATATTATTAATATTACTAGATCATTATTAATGCATAGATAACTGCGGGACATTACACACCACCCACACCCACAAACTATGACAGTGCTAGGAAAACACCAAAAAAATAAAAATCCCCCCCCCCCCCCAAAAAAAAAGACTGCCAATGAAACCAGTTTTTTTTTCCTAAGTCTAAGAACAGGAAAGACAAAGTCACTGGAATAAAAACCATCAAGGCAACGTGGAAAATTATAAAGGACAGGCACTCACAGAACCATCAACCACCTCAGAATTACCTAAACAAGGAGTGTCAGCCTCTGCTTCACTGTTGCTTTGGCTGCCATGAAACGGGGAGGGAGGGCATGGAAGAGTTCTGGAATTCAAGCTTCTGCAGAGGGCTTTTTAAAAAGAAAACGGTCTTCTTGGGAGGGGGAATGGGCTGTGCTCCTGGTTTTGGGGATCCCCCCCCCACCAAAGACCAGTTGCAAATCTCTCCAAATCCTTTTCAGGATTTTCTTTTTAAAAAATGCCTCTCTGCAGACGATCTTGAAAACCTGCGAGGGATTCCCCCACCCCATTTCTGGTTGCCTATAGCCTTGGAAGCTTCCACAGAGAAGCTTCTGCAGAGGGGTTTTAAAAAAGAAAACGGTCTTCTTGGGAGGGGGAATGGGCTGTGCTCCTGGTTTTGGGGATTCCCCCCCACCAAAGACCAGTTGCAAATCTCTCCAAATCCTTTTCAGGATTTTCTTTTTAAAAAATGCCTCTCTGCAGACGATCTTGAAAACCTGCGAGGGATTCCCCCACCCCATCTCTGGTTGCCTGCAGCCTCGGAAGCTTCCGCAACTTCACAGTAAAAGCAAGTAAGAACTTCTCTCGCTCATGAGATTTTCTTTACTGTGCAAAGGCTTGCTTTAAAACTGCAGGCTCCCGGGGAGGGGGGCAGGGGGAAATGCTGCCCATATGTCCCCTTCCAAAGCAACCTTGCAGGTTTTCAAGATCATCCGGAGAGGCATTTTTTAAAAAGAAAAACCCTGCAGGCACCCAGCGACAGGGGCTAGGAGCTAGGAACCCAGAAGTTAATTACTTCCGGGTTCACTGATGAACCGGATCGCAAGAACCGGTGCGAACCGGCAGGAACCCACCCCTGATCTAATGCATCTTAAACTCATCTAAGCTTATCGTCATCAATGTAGTTTTACTACATAATATAATTTATGGATGGAATAAAAAAGCTGATAAATTTCTGCTCAAGAAGTCTACAATTTAACTACTAAAATAAAGAAGATATAATCAAAGAAAAACAAGAAAATAGCTTAGTTTGGCAATGATATTAGCCTCAGTAGGAGATAGGACAAAATTCATAGCAATACACAAGATAGACACTGTTATATATTCCTTAACAGTCTCCTGACTGGTTCTGCCCCGTTTTCTAGGGCAAGGAGTAATATAAGTACTACAATCTTGGTTTTAATGCAGCAAATAGAAGTATAGGAATGGGAAGGAGTCTGGTAGTATCAACTAAAGTTACCTCAATTTATTCTATTAAATTATAAAGAATCTGATTGTATCTGGTCATACACATAGAGAAGATAGATCAACCTTCTGTCCCCTTTTTCTTTAGAAAACCTGATGATCATTGCTTACTTAGGTTTAATGATCTAGCTATAGGGAGACATAGAAACAAAAATGCAGCCTAAAATCCAATTTAAAAAGGCATGCAATCTTCAATTATTTATTGCTGAAATAAATAAAATTTTGATGAAGTGCCTGAACACATGCACATTATAACATTAAATTCTATAAACTACAAAGTAGGAAAAATAGCTATTACTTACTTTTTTCTCCAATATTTGATATTGTTACTGCAAGAGAAAAAAGGAGGAAAGATCAGTGAGAAAACTTGACATTATTTGGACACAAAAAAAGCATTATCAGTTTCTGGAGTACCGACAGTGTCTTATTTTCTTTTGATCCCCAAAATAAGTGCTTGGCCTTATTTTTGGGGAGGTCTTATTATTTTTGAGGTATAGGAGGCGGTGAATGTGATCAACACATGACTGCTGCTGTGTTGCAATAATTTCAGGGAGGGCTTATTTTCAGGAGAGGGCTTATTTTAGCGCATGCGCTCAAAAGCCCGATTGGAGTTATTATCCGGGGAGGCCTTATTTTCGGGAGACGACTTTGTTGACCTTCTTGAAAGACATGAAGACCTTGACTTCTCTCACCGGAGTTTGCCTGGAATCTTAATGGAACTCTGTTTGTATGTAAGATACAAACATACAAGGTATTATGTGTGGGAAGGTATTATTTTTTTACAGAAGCCTCAATTTGGTTACTTTAAGTTGTATATTTTATTTTGTTTACTGCTGAGAGTTCCTTTTGATGGGTAGCAATATACTATGTATTTATTAAATGATACATTAAGAAACAATGGGATTAAATTAGAAGGAAGTCAATTTCAGTTTGACATCAGAAAAAATATATTAATTATACAAACATTAGAAGAACAGATTGCCTCCTGATAAATGGTGGATTTCCCTCAGTTGAAATATTTAAACAAAGGTTGAATGGCCATTGTCATAGTTACTGTAATAAGGGATTCTTGCAGATTTAACTGAATATCTTTATAGCATTTTCCCAATCTTACATTCAATGATTCTATGAAATATGAATTGTTAAGGAATGAAATATTTAAATTTAATTATTTTACAGAATGACTAATTACAAAGAATTAATAAATTGTAGATGTTCTGGAAACTAATAATGATTTGATAGTTACGTGTTCTGATGCCCCTCCTCTGTCCAGGAACGAAAGCCGAGACAAACGTAAATAAGAATGTTTTTTAATCAGTCCAGACTCTCGTTGGCTGAAAGCCAAATAAACAAAGAAATAAGCACTCTGGCAGCAAGTCCTACAAATCTTGGCAGCAATGCAAACAAACTCTGGCAGCAATCCAGCCTGCCAAGTTTGTTTCTCATTAGTCCCTAACGTTGACTTCTGCAAGAAGGGCGTGGCACAAGCAGTCTCTTTTATAATCAGTAGAGGAGCTTAATAAGCATCAGCTGAGCGTAATTACCTCCTGTAATTACGTAGTTGTTCTTGACGCCAAGTAGACCTTTGATAGCGTGCATCCCGGAACAACTCACAGGTGGTTTCTGGATCACTCTCTCTTGTCTCCCCCCCACTGATCCAAGGCTCAGGCGTCACCTGGTGGCCCACCAGTCTCTCTGCGCCATGCTCGGAGTCGGAACCCTGCCCAGGGTCCTCCACATCCTCCAGGGCCGACTCATAAGGCCCCTCGCTGTCAGAGTCTGGTGGCAGGTCCAATGGCTCCTGCCGGATCACAACACTATCCCTCACCACAGGGCCCTTCCCCCGGGTCTGATGCTCCGGAAGGGTGGTCCGCATGATAGGCTCGCACCAGGGCAGGGGCATGCACGGCCATTGCATCGGTCCAGGTCCCCCCATCCGACCCCTCATCCGTCCAGTCTACCAAATACTGGAACTGTCCCTTGAGCAATCCTGAGTCACGGAACCGGGCCACTTCGTGTGGTGGCCGCGTGTCCACAGCACACGATGATGGCTGAGGGGAAGAGGGTTGGCAGAGAGGACAAGCCGATTGTTCAGGGATCAGGAGCAAGCGATGGAACATCGGGTGCACTCGCATTGAGCGTGGGAGGATCAGGCGATAGGCCACCGGGTTGATGATGGTCTCCACGGGGAACGGTTCAAGATACCGGTGGTCTAACTTCTTAGCCAGCTGGTGGGATGGAAGATGCCGTGTGGACAGCCACACGCGATCTCCCACAGCCAACTCTGGCACTGCATGCCGAGACTTATCTGCCACCCTTTTGTAATCCTCCTTCGCCTGGTTCAGATAGCGGCGCACCAATTGGTGGACCTCCTGGAGCTCAGAGAGGAAGTCCTGTGCTGCGGGGACCGAGGAGTCCACCGGGGTGAGAGGGAAAAAACGAGGGTGGTACCCGATATTAGCCATGAAGGACGTCGTCCGTGTGGAGGTGTGCTGGGAGTTGTTAAATGCAAACTCCACCATGGCCAGGTACTCCGTCCAGTTGTTCTGCTGCTGATTCACAAAACAGCACAGGTACTGTTCTAGAATCCCAATCACCTTCTCCATACCCCCATCGGTTTTGGGATGGTGCACCGAGGACAAACATACTTGGACATCTAGAGCTGCCATCAGTCCTTTCCAAAACTGGGCCGTGAATTGCGTCCCACGATCCGAGACGACCCAGTCAGGTAGGCTGTGCAAGCGGAACACCTGTTGGATGAACATGCGGGCCGTGGCGCGGGCTGTCGGCAATCTCCGACAGGGGATGAAATGTGCCATCTTGGTGAGCATGTCAACCACAACGAGGACTGTGGTAAACCCTGATGATGGAGGCAGCTCGGTCAAGAAGTCCATGGACACGGCTCCCCAGGGTCTCTCTGGGGTCGGCAAGGGCTGCAATAAACCTGGAGTAGCTCCCGTTGCTGACTTGGCCTGTCGACACTGGACGCATGACGTACTTCTGCCCATCATCTCGTAAGTGGGGCCACCAGAACATACGAGAAACCAGGTGCAATGTCTTGAAAAGACCAAAATGTCCTGCTGTTGGAGTGTCATGACACTGGGAGAGAACCAGTCCACGGAGGGGCCCTACGGGCACGTAGAACCGGTCCCGATACCTCAGAAGGTCCTCATCAAAGGTCCACGGGGAAGCCAGCCCTACTTCCGCCTTTTGTTGCTCCACCCACTCGTCGCCCCGCTGTGCATCCTGTATCAGAGACCGTACGTCCACAGGTTCATGAACTGCAGCAAAGGATTCGACGGGTAGAACAGTCCGGGGTGGAAGCGAGTCCGCAGGGTCAGAGTACTCCGGTTTCCTAGACAGCATCCGCCCTTTGATTCAACGCACTAGGGATGTACGTCACCTTAAAATTGAACCGGGCAAAGAACAGAGACGACCGGAACTGGTGTTGGTTCAGCTTACGTGCCGTGGTCAAAAACTCCAAATTCCGATGATCTGTCCGGACCTCGACCTGATGCCTGCCCCCCTCCAGGTGATGCCTCCAGGCCTCGAACTCCTCCTTGATAGCCAACAACTCCTTCTCCCATATGTTGTAATTGCGCTCGGAAGGATTGAGTTTCCAAGAGTAGTAAGCGCAAGGGAAAAGGGTACCATCAGGGGCGTGAGCCTGCAGCAACACCGCACCCACCGTGACGTCAGACGCGTCCACCTCCATGACAAATGGACGATGGGTATCAGGGTGCTTCAAGATCTGCTCCTTCGTAAAAGCCTGCTTCAGGGCCACGAACGCTCGGTGCTCCGTGGGACCCCAGTGAAACGGCACTTTCTTTTGCAGGAGCCGAGTGAGGGGCGTGGTCAAGAAAGCAAAGCTGGGAATGAAGGTCCGGTAGTAGTTGGCAAACCCGAGAAGTCTCTGCACATCCTTCATGCATCGAGGAGGTTGCCAACTACGCAACGCCTCCACCTTGCCTGGCTCCATCACAATTCTTTCAGGGGAGATAAGGTGCCCCAGGAACTCGATGGTAGTCTGCCAAAACTGACACTTCTCCAGTTTTGCGAACAAACGATGTTCTCGGAGTCGCTGCAAGACCAGACGCAAATGACGTTGATGATCCTTCCGGGACATCGAGTAGATCAAGATGTTGTCCAGGTAAATGACAACAAACTGATCCAACATGTCCCGTAAGATATCGTTCATAAAATGTTGGAAGACCGCCGGCGCATTCGTCAACCTGAACGGCATGACTGTGTACTCGAAATGTCCGTACCGGGTGCCAAAGGCCGTCTTCCATTCGTCCCCCGCCCTGACTCGAACCAGGTTGTAGGCGCCACGCAAATCCAACTTTGTGAATACTGTTGCCTCCCGGAGCCGCTCCAACAACTCTGGAATCAGGGGCAGCGGGTACCAGTTACGTACCGTGATGGCATTCAGGCACCGGTAATCGCAACAAAATCTCAGATCCCCAGTCTTCTTTTTCACGAACAAAACCGGGGCAGACAAAGGCGAGGACGAAGGCCGGATAACCCCCCTGGCAAGGTTCTTATCAAGAAAGTCCCACAACGCGGCCAACTCCAGCTCAGACATGGAGTACAGATGACCCGTAGGGAGCTTCGCATCAGGTGCCAGGTCAATGGGACAGTCATAAGGCCGATGCGGTGGCATTGATCGGCCTCCTGCTTGCTGAAGACATCCGCGAAGTCCGCTAAACCCGGCGGCACGTCCACCTTGGGTGATCTAGGTACCTGGGCCACACAGACCTGCCGGATGTGGTCGATGCATTGCAGGGTTGGGAACGTGACCAGATTTTGTGACTAGTAGATCTGAGGGTCGTGCGTCCGCAGACAAGCCAAGCCCAAGACCACGGGGAAATGCAGGCCCGAAGCCACGTAAAATTGGATGGCCTCCTCGTGCTCCCTGAGGATCAAGCACAAAGGTTGCGTGGCGGCCTTGATAGGCCCAGACAGAAGCAACCGGCCGTCAATAGTCTCGACTGGCATCGGTGGGTCCACCGGACACAGAGGGACGTTGTACGCTGTAGCAAACGCCGCATCC
The DNA here is from genome assembly GCF_009769535.1 of Thamnophis elegans. Taxonomy (NCBI): domain Eukaryota; kingdom Metazoa; phylum Chordata; class Lepidosauria; order Squamata; family Natricidae; genus Thamnophis; species Thamnophis elegans. The sequence goes on along the minus strand of NC_045549.1, from coordinate 45,521,834 downwards.
ATAAAGTTCGTGGTAGCCCCAGAATCGACCAAGGCTTGGACTGGAATTCCCTGCGGACTACCCGACAAGAGGATGTGTGCTGCTAAAACCATATGCCGTGGCGGCCCGTCTACCTCTGTTTCAGACTGCGCCCAACACAGTTTCCTTTGGATCGGGCCCCGCCCGAGTCCTGACACGTGGCTCTGGAGCTGAGGGGTTGGTCTCAGACCTTGCAGCCTCCCTACTCTTCTTAGGGCAAGCTGTGACTAACCCCACAAGAAAAACACAACCTCCCTGCGGGTCATCTGGCCATCACCGTGCGTGCCACTCGGGGTGTGGCGGCACCCAACTCCATGGGCTTCCTCCTGGCAACTGCAGTCTCCTGAGGAACCGGCACACTAGTGGTCTCCTGGGATGCATGGCGAGGCCCCCGCCTCTGCAGCCGGGCGTCTATCCGGAGGCACAAGTGGACCAATGCATCGAACGTCGATGGCCTGTCCACCCTCACCAGCTCATCCTGCAAGTCATCGGACAGCCCGTCCTGAAAAGTGTCCATGAGGGCTGGCTCATTCCAAGCTGAGTCCTGACTAAGCAGCCAGAATTCACTGACATAATTCTGCAAGAAGCCATTGTCCTGCTGCAGTGCCCTGAGTCGTCTGGTGGCTGTTTCTTCCTTAATAGGATCCTCAAACATCAGCCGGAGATTATTACAAAAGCCCTGGAAATCATCCAGCAGAGGGCGAGGCTGTGATAGCAATGGCGTAGCCCAACAGGCAGCTGTGCCTGAGAGCAAGCTGATGATAAATCCCACCTTCGTCCGGTCAGTGGGAAAGTCCTCTGCTCTCAAGCTGATAAACAGCTGGCATTGTCCCCGGAACATAGCTTGATTGCCATCAAACTTGTCTGGTGTAGCCACTGGGCACTTCCTCCATGGCTGGGGGGGGGGGGAGTTAGCAAGTCCCAGAAGCTGAGAGACTTGACCAGTCAGCAAAGCAAGCTGTTGAGCCAACTGGGCATTCTCAGCATGGAGTTGCTCCATTGTAGCTGAATGGAGGTTTGTCTTAGGCAGAAGTCAATCTGTTCTGACCCCCCTCCTCTGTCCAGGAACGAAAGCCGAGACAAACGTAAATGAGAATGTTTTTTAATCAGTTCAGACTCTAGTGGGCTGAAAGCCAAATAAACAAAGAAATAAGCACTCTGGCAGCAAGTCCTACAAACCTTGGCAGCAATGCAAACAAACTCTGGCAGCAATCCAGCCTGCCAAGTTTGTTTCTTGTTAGTCCCCAACATTGACTTTTGCAAGAAGGGCGTGGCATAAGCAGTCTCTTTTATAATCGGGAGAGGAGCTTAATGAGCATCAGCTGAGCGTAATTACCTCCTGTAATTACGTAGTTGTTCTTGATGCTGAGTAGCCCTTCGACGGTGTGCATCCTGGAACAACTCACAGGTGTTTTCTGGATCACTCTCTCTTGTCTTCTCCCCACTGATCCAAGGCTCAGGTGCCACCTGGTGGCCAACCAGTCTCTCTGCGCCCTGCTCGGAGTCGGAACCCTGTCCAGGGTTCTCCACATTCTCCAGGGCCGACTCATAAGGCCCCTCGCTGTCAGAGTCTGGTGGCAGCTCCAACGGCTCCTGCCGGACCACAATACTGAAATTTTGCTTTCTCTGTATGCATTTCAAAGACAGAGATTAGGAACATTCATTTATAAGGGTTTCCTTGACATTTTTGCTCGTTTCCTAATACAATGAAGATTATAATTATTCTGAGGTAAAACAGTGAAGTTTAGTTTCCATCTTTGAACATACTTCATCACTAAATGTCAGACAGTGCAGATAAACGAAATATCAACTACTCTCATTTTGCATTGCTGCCAAATTCTCCATGGAGATAAAACCAAACCAAAATAGGAAAATCATCATATAATTAAATTATGAACTAGGGGAGTATGACATAAAAGTTAGATCACATCCTGACTTTAAAAAAGATTGCACCAAAAATAGTCCACCATTTTCTTATTTGCTTTTTCAGATTTCAAGTAAAATACTGAGGGGAAGAAAAACTGAGGGGAAGAATGTGAGAAAGATGAAAGAAAGGAACAGTGGATATAATCACAATCACATGACTAGAATTATTCCACATTGAGGGGGTGAAGAGGTTTAGGAAGAGACTGTTGCTATGGATCCAAGAGAAACAGTAATATCGTCTACTATTCATTTCATTTTCAGCATAATTATCATATTAGGCTTCTCAGTGAAATTTATTTTTTAAATAATAGAATTGTCTTAGGTTCACTGACAGGCAATAATGGAAATAAACAAGTATCTTCTAATATTCTCCCTCTGTCTCCCAAAAGATCTCCTTAATGCAGGCTGATTTTTCATTTAGGTAAGAAAAATCGGATATTGATTATAAAGGCAACCTTTAATACAGACTGTGGGCACTTCACGTATTTTAATAATCAACATTTCAAAAAAGAAGCAACACAAAGAATTAGCATACCTGAAAATGATAGACCATATTCAAATAAGGTAATATTCTATTAACATGCTTTAATGGCAGCCAACCTTCCTGAAATTTAGATTATATGTCAGTTCAGATTCTGAAAAATACAATTCCTTATTTTATACCTATAATTACACCATCCAGCAGGTAATTTGGTTATAATATAAAAGTGCTTAGAAGTTTTAGACCAGAGCAGAAAATCTAAATTGTAATATTTTTATCTATTTCTTCACTGAGCTTATTTACCCAGAAGATGATAAAGTACAGGTATTAAAAATAAAATTCATAATTTTGATTTCCATTCTTAGAAATATAGCTTCACAGAGAATGTGTGTGCCTACTTCTGTGTTTGTTTATATATTGCTGATAAACATTGCTATTTCAATACCAGCAAGCACACACAGCGTTTTTTACTGCTTTGTCCTGGTTAACAAATGCTAACACTTACCCCAGGAGACATTATTTCCTGTACAACAGATAGTAACTCTCAAGAGATCTTTCTTAATTAATTAAGTCTAGAAGTCTTAAAATCAAGCTCATTTTAAAATTACCACTTTGCTTTCCAACATCAGACCCATATAGAATCCATCAATATTGAATATTGTCTTGTATTTTCTGTCTGCAGAAAGTAGAGGCTAAACCAATTTCGTTGTATACATGATGTACAATGACAATAAAGGCTGCTATTATTATTGTTGTTGTTGTTGTTACTATTACTATTATTACTATTAATTAGAGGAGGGTAAAAAAGGGACTCACGCAGACAGAGTTGGGCGACGTAGGCATAGTAAGACCAGGCCAGGATGCTGCAGATGAAGAGGACCGGCACCCAGTAAAGAAAAGGACCAGCACGCCGCCACAGGCAGTATCGCCTCCCGCCTCCTATCTGAGAGCAGCTGCGGGAGGAAGCCACCGACCCCGCCGGAGACGCCATATTCCCGCGCCCCATCTTCCCTTCTCCGATTAATCAGCCCTTCCGTCTGCCAGGAGGGCCCGGGCCCACACCGCACATCCCGGGCGGCAGAGACGGCGGCAGAAGAGGCTGGCTGGTTCCAGCGCTTCGTCGCCTGCCCCTTCAGCGCAGCCTTCCTCGGGATCAGCGAAGGCTGCTCCTCCTTCCCACGATCGCCTCCAGCCACCGACCTCTCCTCCCTCCCGCTCAGCCGTCCGTCAGTCACTGAGGAAGGTCCAGCTGCCCACCTCTGAACCGGGGCCGTGGAAAAAGGGGGTGCGGCTGAGGACTCTCCCGCTAACACCCCGGGCTGCTCGCATTGACGGCTCACAGGGCGAAGGGCGGGGAGAGGAAAGACGACCCCTCCCCCCGCTCCGCTTAGCAGGAGGCGGCACGGGCTTTCGGGATCCATCCCTCCCGAGAAGGTCCGAGGGACGGACGGGATTGGTACCTTGTTGGAAAGGTGTATACAAGGACCGTGGGACACCTGCTGCAATTCCCCTTGCCCCTTCGTCCGCTCTTCAGCCTTTTGGCAACCGTTAGGCGGTAAACTTTCCGCCAGTAAGCTAATCTACATCAAATCCCTACAGTAATGTTTGGGACTTTGTCTTCGGGTGGGAAGTTGAGAATAAAGTTACTGGCTTGGAATGAATGGCAAGTTTGAATAAATATGACATAAGAGAAGGACCTTTTTCAGCGATGTAGCAATCTTCCATTCAAAAGGAAATTTAAATGAAATCGATTTTTTATAACGATCATAGGCCAGCACATAAGAAATTCATTTTGATAAATTAATTCCTGCAACACACCACTAACGTAATAACATAACAGCATGAACTCCCTTTGAAATTTAGACTTGTCATCTTGATCTTTTAAATTGTATCCTGGTCTGTGCTTTATACTAAGTCACATATTACATATGCTTACATAAATATGTTATATATATGCCAAATGAACTGTAATGCCCAACACTTGGTTTGCAAATCACAGTAGTTGAATCCTCACCAACCCGTTTAATTGATAGCTTAATTCATTGTGTGAAGGATGGCTGGTTGCCATAATGCCATTGAGAAGTTTCATTTATTTTTGAATTTGTAAAATTAAACCAGCATATTTAGGTCAATTCCTACTGACCTAAATATGCTGGTCAATAATGACTACATGAATATTCATGTTGCTTTCTTGACAATAATATGGTAGTTGACTAGTATCTTCTTCCAGGATTTCTTTTTGATTTTTCTAGTTTGGTTGGGTTACATAGTTTTTCATCGTTTCTCCATTTTGGCTTTCTTTTTGTAAAATAAATGACATAGTTTAATATGTAATGTGTTGTTGTTCATCTGAGGTTGTCATAATCATTTTAGCCATTGTCTATTTATTGTAGGATGAAGGTCTCTTCCATGTTTCTAATCAATACAGTCCTGAGCTTTCTTTTGCCAATTGGGCTCGCAATACTTGCTGATATTGTTGATCCATTTTGTTTTAGTTCTCTTTTGTGGATCCTTTTTATCAAGTGGAATTCATTCTATGACTGTCTTGGTCCACCTGCCATCAGTTCTTCTTGCTAACCAGCCAATTTCCATTTCCATTCCTTTACTCCCTTGATGATATTGTATACAGTACTTTCATTTCTATCTTGTCTTGTAATGTCGAGCATTTATCTTTCCATGGCTCATCGTTTTTGTATTGTGAGATTAGTGCCATCTTTAACCGGAATATTTTTAAGAACTGTTAAGGACCAGATTTTTACTATGTCCTGATACACAGAACTATAGAACTTAAAGAGGGTGTAATTTCTTAGTACTCCATTTATTCTAAATTCAGCTTCTATTTTTCTCTATACATATATAATCTCATTTCCATAAAGGATGTGGAAAAAAGCACACATTTGTCCAGTTTAATTTTTTTCAATAAACATAACTTGTACTAGATCAGAAATTATCTACTATCTTTATATGAGAATTGACTTGTTATAAAAAGTTTCCATCCATTTCCCCATGTTTCTTAAACATACTGCAAAGGTGCACAAATTTATATATTTGTTCTAATTTTTGCCATTTATTTCAATTTTTATTTATTCTCTATGCCAAATGAAACTACCTTTATTATTTTCATTTTCACATCTAGACTTGTATTACTCTGAAAATACATGTCATTGGCATTAAAACACTTCCTTAACCAACAATTTCTAACATCAGTGCAACCATTTCTCATGTTTATAGTAAATAAGCAAGGGGATACTTCATTTCTATTATTAACCACTCAGTGTTGAATTGGCCACTATTTTTCATACTTTATATACATCATATATTACTGTATTCAAATTTAACAATCAGAATCTTTCATACATCAGGCTTATATACGTTATTGTATGTTTTGTCTAAGTAATCAAGCATACAGTAAGCTTATTATATTCTTACATAAAATAATAGACAGGACTGATTATAATGAAAATAATGTCTGAATTAATTTTGCACTTTTTTCACTTTTAATAACAGCCATGTAAAAGTACATATTTTGAAGAAAAATTCAAATACATTTTTCTTGTTTTTATTCATAGTGGTCTTATTTCTAAAAGCAAAACAATATCTCCCCTCTATTTGAAATATGGACAAGTATCCAGTTTATCCTAAACCATCTTCTATGTTCTGCCTAAAATTTGCTACTTTAAGGCTTTTCTGTTTTTAGTTTATGCATTTTAAGAAATCTTTTTGTTAATTCAGTATGACACCATAAACTTAGTTATGTATCATCTAATTTAATTGATTCTAATTAACCTATAAGAGCTTCTTAATAGAAGGTAATATCCTTGTTTGGTGAAAAAAAGTTATCATTAATTTATCATTCTCCATACTGCTCTCTGCAGTCTAAAAACTGTATTCTCCCATATCTTACACATTTTTAAGACGGAGAAGACAGAGAAGCATTTCCTCTTCATGTAGCAAAATGTTTAGATCAAGTCCAATATAAACCTCATTCCATGATTATGGTTTTTATTTTAATGAACTAATTAGATGCATAAGAACATAAGTAATCTCTGACTTCTGGCTATCAGCTAATGTAGAAATCCAGTGCTACTCTGTTAGATTGGTTCATAGTAGATTTAAAGTATCCTTCAAAAACTGGCAGTACAGAAAGAAGCAATGTGGTTCATCCCTGCTTATTAGTACATCTATTCATTTAATAGAAACCAGTATTACAATAGTGGAAATGTGGATTGCTCTGCCAGGTAACTGGTAATCATCTGAACAAATCTTTGGATCACAAATGAAAAACTGTATTGCATTTATGTATTCAGGAGCTATAAGAAAATTGTAGCTCTTGATTATTTTAAAGAACAAAAATTATATTCTTGCAGTTTTCAATAATTTATGCACCTGATTTATCATTGTTATTTTGCTATTTTTGGAAACTTTGATATTTTAGTGTTTGATATAGCTAGAGCCCTACTAAATTACTGTGAAAAAGCAGAAACGAGGAAGGAATATTATCCTTCCAGCTTCAGGGCTTATTTGCGAGACACAGAGGCTATGGATGAACAGTGCCTCCCAGCTCTCATTACCAAGCTCACTCTCATATAGAGCTGCAATCTAAGTGAGCTAATGTTATGCATTAATGCAGAAGTGTCAAATTTTTGACATGTTGTCACGTGATGTATCGCAGCTTCGCCCCCCTTCACTAAACGGGTTGGAGTGGTCATCATGTGACACATTTGGCCTGCAGGCCGAGTTTAACACCCCTGTATTAATGGAAGCTATAGTTATAATCCTTTTGCTTATATAATGATATGAGATAAATCTTGTAGGTAAAAAAAACTTTACTAAGTTTTGAGGCTGAATATGGCTAGATATTTCTACAGGTATTGCATTTCTTTTACAGTTATGAAAACCAGATAAATAGCAGAACTTTAAAAAGCCAATGTATGTTTTATGTCAGTGACCTGAATTCTCTTCATTTACCGACTCTAAAGTATTTTAGCAGATTATCTAAAGAAAGCACAAAAAAGAATAGTTTGCAATCTAAACAGTGATTTTTGCTTTTGATAAGGAGATCTATGGTGATTCCTCATACTATCACAACCTATGGTTTCAGAAGGGAGCAGCAGTTGGGAGAAGCTAGGGCAAGAGATCCATCTTGTCAACAGAATTTTGCTCAGTTTGTTAGTATCCAAGCTGTTTCATGAGCAGCATACAATAAATAAATAAATATACATTTATTTTGTATTATTATGCATCATTATAACATTTAAAATCAATATGCTTTGATCAATCTACAATGATATAGTAAAGTGCTGGAGTAAAACTACCATCTTGAGATCAAATAAATTGATAAGTACTTAATTTGATTTAATCTGAATGCCAATAATGAAAAATATCAGAATTGAATTTTAAAAAATCAAATTTAAATAGTCTATAGATTTTTCTTTAAAAAAATCTTAGCTTTTCTATACTATAAATCTTAATAATTCATAATGATAGCTTTACAATTTTTATCCACACAATTAGATTTTGTTTAAAAATGAACTTCATTTTATACTTTGAATATGTGTTCCTGTGATAACTCTAGAAATATTTTCTCCTATTTAATTGTAATTATTATAGGCACATTAATCAGCTTAAGAAACAAAACTACAAAAATGGAATGGCATGAGAAAATAAACTATCGCTTGATTTTTAAAAATACATTTCTAAATACATCTATATTTTTATAGACTTCCTGACCATTTAAATGGAACAGTCTTACCTTGCTAAAAAATACTCCCAGGTAAATGTACTGATGAATGCTCAACTCATGCTATTTGTGAAGTGTTTATCCCTGACATGCGTTATGCATAACAAGTTATTAGATTGCTCTACCCTTTCTGTGCTGAAAAACCTTTAAAACATTTTCACATGTAACAGCACATATTTTTGTTTTTGATTTAAGGACTTACATTTCCATTTTCTCTACTAGCATAGGCTTAACATGACCGAAATATAATACTGAGGAAAAACATTAAATCATCATTCTAGTCTGGTGGAAGAAAGTGAAAATGAGTAAGAATCTGCAGATGACCAGTTAAAAAGTACATTACAGATTAAAAAATATACACATGAATCCTTTCCAGGAAAAGCAGATGAGTCGTATTTTGAATCATACAGGTAGAGTGCTTTAAGAATTAAAGTCCAGAATTTTGAGATATTGTTTCCTCTGAAAAATGTTTGGTCTAACGGTCTATTCCTGATTTCTGTGGTCAGTTTACAAAAGAAAAAGCAGCAAACTTTAATGTTGATCAAAAGTAGAGACTTCGCATTCATTTTAGCATATTTCAGTTCAGAAAGTGCTTCCAAAGTTTACAAAGTGCTTCCATATTACAGTCATCACGCAAACACCGTAGTTCTTCAACCCATATGCGGAGTCTTTCTATTAGGGAATCAAAACATAATTAATAGTGACACTACATAACAGTTACTGTATATGCAAATAGGATGAAAAAATAAGATTTATAAATCAGATGTCCCCAGCTGCTGAGGTCCACTACCGGGCCATGACTTATTTGCAAGCGGGGTGTGTGAGCGTTGAGCTGGTGCACACATGTGCACAGCTCAACTTATGCGAAGAGCAGGCCAGCACGTGCGCAGTTCAACTTGCTCAAGTTGAGCTGCACGTGTATGCCCGTGTAGGCCGGCCCAATGCTCGTGCGAGTCAAGCTGTGTGTGTCAGCCGCCTGACGCTCATATGGTCCAATTCCCTCTGCCCCCTTCCTCCAGCTGGGCTGCCAAGCCACAAAGGTTGGGGACTATTATTCTAAATAATTCATTAAAATTACCATCGTAGTGAAAAATCAAAACAAAAATAAAAGTCATTATCTCCAACCAGCTCAGTTAAATTATGTTCTAATTACTATGATTTTTAAAAATCTTTTGATTTTTTCCCTCAATATAATCCTTCACAACCAATTTAATAATTATTCATTCTTTGCAAGGCCTTACTAGATGTCTATTTTCTACCACTCAAGAAATATAAAAAAGTCTGTTTTATCCTTTGAAGCAAATACTTTAACTTCTTGCCTCAATTGTTTGGTCTATTTTAGCAATTAGATGCATTTTCAGGAAACAGCACTGTCACAGTTTTGCATGATGAAATATATAAAACTACATATTTAAAATGTTTGAAAATAAATAAGCTATAGTCTTATAAGTGAATTACAGAAGGAAGGAATATTGTTTAGGTCTATTCCCTGACCACCGCAGGTATCCATAATGCACCATCCTTATAAAAAGCTGGCCATGCAAATGGTTCAAGCATTCTTCAGTTAGGAATAGGAATTTTGTGAGATCTCATATCAAAACACACAGACTGTGTGATTTGGCTGTGGCCATTGTGTTGTGTAGTATGAAGGGCATTTGGCAGTCTCTAACGATGTGTTTTGTTTTCAATCTCACTCAACTCAGAATTATGTTGGTGGCACAACATTTTGCATGTTTAGAATACTGTATGTAAAATGTGATACAAATACTTTTTTCACAGTTGGCTCAATGTTTTACACAAAGGATTAGGTTTATAGTTTGACTAAGTTTATAATACTAAAGTGGTTGTCCCTAATTAATAAAGTTAATTCCACTTGCCAATTGAAAAGCAAGTTGAATTCTTCCTGTCAGCAATCTTAGAAATACTGCCCAAGAACACAAAAACATACCATTGTCTGCTATTGAGTTCCTTCTTCATACAGGATTTGAAAGTGGTATATTTCTGTATGTTTTTGTAACCCTAAAAGCAGAAGACAAAGAAATATGCATGGAAAGTTAGCATGCAAAGGCAGTCACAACTGATCATTAAGAAAACAGTGGCATGAAAAAAAATGCAATTTATCCATTATAGAAAAACAGTAAATTTATTGCAGAATTTAATGCTCATACAGCTACAATGCAACTACGTATGAGATTCCTATATAAAGAAAATGGATAATTTGGCAAAAGGTTTACACTAAAGTCTTCATTTAAAACAGAAGCTTTGTGCTTTATAAATAAAGATGCTATTGCTATTTTAAGACAAGAAAGTATTTACTTGTCTTATGTAATTTAATACTATATTCTTAGGCAATTCATTGATACAACGCAAGGTGGCAGTAGAACATATTGGACAAAATGAAAGAGATGTGATGTTCAAAATAACTTATAAAACAATTAATATATGTGTGAGGGAAACTGTTTATTCAGAATTAGAGAATGGTGTGTGTGTGTGTACATATATTTAGAATAATATTACAACAATATTCTAAATCTCTATTAGTTATTAACACAATACATTTTATAGCATTTTCACAACACTGTGACAGTATTTGCAGTAGGTGGTGTAGTAAAGTAAATATTGTCACCACGTTCAAAAGCTGTGGGATTTTATAAATATATAAAGGAGTGTTAACTACATTTGAACAATCAATTGTAAGTATGTTAGGCAGGACGTATGTTCAAAAATGGCAGAAAAGGATTCCCCTTCCTCTTACTTGGCTGAATAATTGGGGACAGCGCTCAGCCTATACTTCATCCTCATTGCTTCTAGGCTGGCATTACTAAATGCCTTTTACTAGTCTGCTTGCTGCCTCTTCTCCACTCTAACCACAGTCTGCCACGTCCCTCTAAATGCCAAGGGGAGAGGTACCCCAATTTTAGAAAAAATTAACAACTGATTCTCATGGATTGGACTAAAAAACTCACTTGAATTCAAAATCCTAAAATATTATTTGTGAAGTTAATCCATCTTTAAAGTTCCTACAGTTCATGTTCAGATCAAGTTGAAGTATGAAATGTGAAGTATCCTGCTTGATATACTTCCTTGATTCTAATAGTTGGCATCACCCAAATAGCTTACATTCTGCTTCACTCAACAGCTATCAAAATATGGAAAAGTGGAATGTCTTCAAACAAAGTATCAGAAAGTGGGACAGGAAAGAGTAGCAGCTAAAAATTAGAAAAAATGACAATGAATTGTATCATTTGTTGCTAAAGAGGGGCAAATAGCAAAAGGAGGCAGGCCAATGCAAACTCTACTTCTTTTATATTAGCATCATGATATTACACATATATAAAAAGAGTGAAGATTGGGTTACAACAGTATAATCCTTATTTTAATGAAAATGATGGATCTTATGAACACACTGTGGGAGACGCTGTAACTAATCTTAAGAGAGCGACATAGCTTCACATTCCTCCAGAGACAATTCCCTTCCTTGGGGAAAAGTGCTAGGAATAAGTAGAGGAGCAAATTAATAAAAGATTCAAAGAGACCCAGTTAAAAAAAGAGAAAATCAGACTGAATAATTGTGAGAAAAATAGATAAAAGTTTCAGTTGTTTGGTTCAAACAAGTGCATGGCCCAATTTCTAAGCCATATATTTAAATGGTTGCTGGTTTTGACTTGTTAATCTAAAATATTTATACGTATTATAAAACATATTTGTCTTTTTAAAAAAATACCACAGAATTTATTGAGGTTTTGAAAAACCTTTCAAGTCTGAGCTAATTTAAACTTGTAAATTAAATAAAAAATATACAAGATCTGCAGATTTATAGTATAAATCATTTGTGACAAAATTAATTATACATATTAATAAATTAATTGTCCTATTAACCCATCCCAGTAAACTAATTTAATTTTATAAAAGCATTTCATATGCCTATACAAGTAGTCATCAACTTACAACAGTTGATTTAGTGACCATTCAAAGTTATGATGCTGAAAAAAGTGACTTACGACAGATTTTACACTTATGACCGTTGCAGTGAAACACTGCATGGTCACATTCTCAAAATTCAGACACTTGGCAACTGATTCATATGATTGCAGTGCTCTAGGGTAATATGATCACCTTTTGCCCCATTCTGACAAGCAAAGTCAATGGGGAAGTCAGATTTACTTAACAATCATGTTACTAACTTAAAAACTGCAGTGATTCACTTAACAACCTTGGCAAGTAAAGTCATAAAATGGGACAAGCCTCACTTAACAAATAGCAATAGAAATTTTGGGGTCCATTGTGGTTGTAAGTCGGGGACTGCCTGTATTGTTTATAAATTATAACAGCAAAATTAAAGTTGCTAAATATAAAACTGAAGATCAGCTTGATTAATAGTAAGGCTTGTAGTTTAAGCCTGCAGAAGAAACAAACATCCAGTCGCCTAAATTAGTGGTTGGTTAGAACTAGAGCATACATGATTAATAGTTTTAACTTCAACAAAAGAATAATTTTAAAATGGCTATGGGAACAGTGATATAGTTTTAAAGCTGCTGATGTAATAAACATGATTAAGCAATAATTTAGACTCTTACTCTGAATCCTCGATGCAATCTGTCTTTCATAATACCAATAAATTCTTTGTGACTCAGTTGATCATCCTTGTCTACATCAAAGATTTTGAAAACTGTGTTCACTAAATGAGCTGAAAGCTTCAAACCAGTAGCCACATACACTGCACGCTTGAATTCATCTAAGAAAAAAAAGCAAATTAGTGTGCTGAACAAAGTACTTGATGGCTTGGCGATAGCATTACATGATAAATATACCAAAAAAATACTTCTATCTTACATAAGGTAATAATGTTAATCAGAGATCTGGGGGAAAATAATCTTTTTTTCTTATCTTCAGTTCCTAACTTTTCCTGAAATGTTGTTCCCATTTTAAAACTATCCAACTTTCCGTATACTATTAAATCAATACAGAGTCACAGGAGTTTACAATAATAATTGACAAAGAGATAAAGCAAGGTATTGATATTCCACAAGGCCTGAAGAGCAGTGAGAAACAGTGTTTCCTGACTTCTTTTTTTACTTTATGGTTCTGGGTTCAACCAAAGGCTGTTGCAGAAAGTACACAATGGACAGGCCAGTAACTGGACCATATGACCGTGTACAAAGTCAGTTTATCCCAGGTCCCCATTCCTTTGGCGATACAGAGTTATTTTAAAAACTAAAAATTTGAATGCCAGAATACTCCAATGCAGCTTCTGCTTATCCCAGCAGGATGCTGCCACTACAATGGAGGGTTTGTGGCAAGAATATGTGCTCAATGACTGATAAGTGAGCCATCTTAGAGTAAAAGCAAACAGGCTCTATAGATAAATTTGTAGTAGCCTCGATCAGTTTTATATAATGGTTTACAAATTGCAACAGTTCATTAGGCCAAAACCAAAGCAATAAATTCATATTTTGATTTAGCTTGATGAATAAACCCAGCCAGTCTACTCACCCTAATTGTCAGCCTTTCTAGGTAGACTGGACATGAAACACAGCAGATGAGTTAATTGTACTGTATTATGAGGCTACATTTACAGAATCTTGCAGTTTGAAAGTGCAAATGTCCTTCTGTCTCTTTCTACAATATGGTCAGTTAGCATTTCTCTGCCTGTTATGTAATTGCAGGCTCCCTTGTCCCCTTTTATCTGATTATTCCCCAGGCAGCAAGTCTTCTTCGCATTTCTCAGGGTCTCTCAAGGTTATTCCCCCCATAATAGAAGTGAAAAAAAAATTCAATTTGAATAAATCAAGCTAGTTTTGATCAAAAATTCTTATTTTTCTTTTCAATTTTAGACATTTAGTTTCATTCAAAATTCTGTAATTATATTAGCAATACTTTAAATCAGTGCATTTAACAACATTTCAATAATTTTAATAACTGATTTTATTGGATATAATCCCTGGTATAGGGTTTCCAGTTTGAGCAGGGTGTTTGACTAGAAGACCAAGGTCCAAGATCCTTTACAACTCTGTTATTCCTAATATTACATGAGAATTCAAGCTCTATTTTTAATGAAACATTTGATGCAGAAATGTGGAAGGACAGCTAAATAAAAAATATGAGTTTTTCTTCTACTACATGGCATATGACTTTGTTGCTTGAGCGACTGTTTCCCTGTTTCCCATAATATCTCCTTGGACAATTTGATTTTGCAAGATTGATATCTATCAGGACTTGGCAAACACACCTTCTCTATGGCAGCCCCTGCCTTTGGAATGAGGTTTCCTCTGAGCCCTGGATGGTACCTACTCTGGTATTATTTAGAAGAATCATGAAGACCTGGCTCTTTGCCTAAACCTTTGGCAGGAAAGTATGAAAACCTTTTGGTTTGTTCTTGCAGTCTTTCATTTTCGCTAGCTTTTTATTTTAATTGTGTATGTCTGTATTTTCTTTCTTTTAATTTAATTTAGTTGTGAACTGCACAGAGTCATTGGGAGTTGGATAAAATACAAAAGTGATAAATAAGAAAAATAAATAAATAAATGAAAAGCATAAAATCTTGACATTAGACAGCCTTACCTTGTCCTATTGAACGATTTGCAAAATTGTACATTTGCATTGCAATTGCAAAATCTTCCAGATTGTTCAAAAACTGGAAAAAGGATCTAAATTCATCGAATGTAATGCCCTGTGAAATAAAGTAACATTAGACCTTAGAAACAAGATGATAGTTGCCATAATGCCTTCTTTGTCTTGCAAAAGGCTTGTAGTAAAAAAGAAGCAGGCAATTTAATTTCCTTTACTTATTAGAACACTGTTGCACTGGTGTCTCAGGAAAAACTGGTAGCAATAAAACAATTCCTCTGTCTCTTGTCTTTTTAAAATATATTCTAAAATATTTAATAATGTTTGTTGTCTAGTGTCTGTCATAATGTGTATACTGTATATGTGTGTGTGTGTGTGTGTGTGTATAAAGCCTTCAATCAGTAAAAGTATAATTTATAGCAAGTTAAGGAATCCTGTGTATTTAATATATTGCTGTTTTTATTCGCTTCAGAAATAATAGATTCAGCTAAATTAAAGTTTATTATGCTGTCTAATTATTCATTGGCATGGATCAATGCCAACAAAACATAACTGTAAATGTTATTTTTAATGCAGTAATAACAGGGGGTTTATGACTGGCTATGGCTTATTAAAAGATAATAAGAGTATAACAAGGGAATATATAATACCCTGCTGTAAAAATGATTTGGAAGAGAAATTTCTGTATGATGTAAAGCACTGAGACTCATTTCACATTTTCACTTATTAACTTAACTTCTATATGCGCTTTTCAGAATAATTTTCAGAATAATTTCTTTCTAGCACTACCAATTCAATTCCAAAACAGGGATTATCTCCTGAAATTTGTGATGGCAATTGATTATCAGAATTAAGAAAAAACATTTACTGTACATCTTTTCATTGGTCTCTATTTTATCAGCCTATGTGTTCTGTATCCTATTTTGTTCACCTACTAGAATTCCACAGGTTAACTGTAGATGAAACAAAATAAAACAGTAGTTAGTTAGATTATTGATTTATTTCATTTGTTTATCAAAGTGTATCTGGTTTTACAAACCAGAGAACAAAATTTGATCGTGTTCATAGAAACTGAATTGTTAGGTCTGTTAAAAATAGCTGGTCACATGCTTTTTTATACAATATGCCATTTTTTTAAAAAAATAAGTTTTAAATTTTATTTACAAACATGTAAAATACACATACACAAAACTTAAACGTACATCACATTTACACAATACAATATGAACAGGAGCGTCCTGTTCTTTCTAATAGCAATTGCCAATCGATATCGCTCACCTTATATTGTTTCCCCTTCTATTATATTTCATTTGTATTTTACCATTCTTAATCCTCTTATTTTACTCCTCTGTCTGCTATCTTGGCTGATTACCTGTAGTAAGTTTAAACCACTTGGATTCATATATATGTATTAATTCTCCTTAACTACTATTTTGGGGCTTTGTTGTCTTCCTTCATTGATCCCTCCATCCACCTATACCATTTATCCCATATCTGGTAGTATTCTGTTTCTTCTTTTCCCTGGATTTCTTTTGTTAATTTGTCCATTTCAGCACAGTCCATAACCTTTCTTATTATTTCATCTTCGCTTGGAGTTAATTTGTTTTTCCATTTCTGGGCAAAAGCAATCCTTGCCGCTGTAATTATATGTAATATTAAATACTGAATTTCTTTTTTATATTTCACAGTCATTATTCCTAATAAAAAACTTCAGGTTTCCATTCTATTTTAACACCTCTTATTACCTCTAGCCTTTTGATCTTTTTCCAATATGCCAATTTTGAATGCATGCCGCTACGACAAAATGGCCAGGCCAGGAAATCCCCTACTCTGCTTACTAGCATCCCTTTTCTGAATTAGTTGGATAATCTTTGTGATAACCTATTGTCTAACATCTGTCCTGAGGTTGCCTATTTAGGGGCAAGTACAGAGTTCATATGTATTACAACAACAGAATAAGTTTGGTCTAGTGGTTAAGGCACCAGATTTAATCCAATCCAATGACAGGGGAAAATAGTGGAAGGAGTGTTATATACTGTACATTTGCTGCCTTGAGATATTCATAAAGAATAATAAAGTAGGATAAAAATAATCTAAACAACAACAATTAACCATGTGCCAGTAAACATTTGATCTCACATACAGAACAGGGCATACCATTCTCTGGATAGAAATATGGGTTTAAATTAAACAGCAATAATATACTACAAACAAGCCTTTCAGGGAAATGGAAGTTTACAATCTGCTCATGTGGCCTCTCCTGTTTTCTGAGTTATCACTGCTGAAATTTTATCTCGCTGAGGCAAAGCAAAGACACATTACCAACCATTTCTTACTCCTTCTGATTCCTTGGAGGAAGTAGAAAAAATATTCTCTCTCCTTTATTCCTATAATTAGCGCTTGTTTGTTTATATTTCCTTTCAATGTTTCATTAATTAATAGTTTGCTCCTAGTATTAACTTGTAGTGAGACAGGCAGCAAATAAATTTAATAAATAAATAATATACTTTAACTTACTTGCAAGCTAAATATCTAAGAGTAACTAAATATGTTAGCTATTCAGTGTTTTAGCTTCTATTAACTGCTGAATAGAGACAGCTTGGTTAGTGGTTAAGGCATCAGGGTAAAAATCAGGAGGCTGTCCATTCATCCTCCCTTGTGCATAAAGCCAGCTGGCTGACATTAGGCTAGTCACTATCTGTCAGCCCTAAGAAGGTGGCAATGACAAACCACTTTTAAAAATCTTGTCAAGAACAAGTGTGTCCAGGCAATCTGTGAGAAATGGACATGACTGAATGGATTTTAAAAAATTGCTAAATAATGTTAGCTGATTGTTTCCTCTTGACTCACCTAGCCAAAAGTGAAATATATTAAAAAGTGCAGTATTTGAAAAGAAATCCAATTGTTTATGAGTGATTCAGAAATAGTTAAACCTGATCCATCTACAAATAAGAATTATGCTAAAAATATCCCATGTAAGAAAGGCTTCCTTTAATATCAACAATGATGAATTCTGTTTTCACTAGATTGCTATATTATTGAAATATGCTCCTAACAACACTTTTGTTTCCTGATATATTGATTTTCTATTTATTTATTTATATAATAACACGTTAGACACTGAAGAACTGCTGAACTTAATGCTGGGTTTCTACAAATTAATTCATCATGTTAAGATGAGAATTGAGAGCCAGTTTGCTGTAGTGGTTAAAGTGCTGGCCTAGAAATCAGGGACTATGAGTTCTAGTCCTGCCTTAGGAATAAAAGCCAGCTGGTAAACAGATTTTTATGGGAAAAACAAAAAATATTGGTTTTTTTTGTTTTCCAACAAGGAGTATTAAGTTTGCTTGTTGCTTTGAATTATTTATAAAAATATTAAAGGCAAGATGAAAAAAAAATCCTTTGATAAACTTTCTGTTCAGGCAAGAATAATACGAATAACATTTATTGTTAAATTTTTATTCCACCATTTTATATATAACTCAAGGTCGCAAAGATGACTAAAATTCCTGCCTCCTATTTTTCCCACAACAATCCTATGAGGCAAGTTGGATTGAGTACTGGCCCAAAGTCATCCAGCCATTTTTCATGCCTAAAACAGGCCTACAACAGTCTCCTAATTTCTAGGCCAGCACTATAACCACTACACCAAACTGGCTCTCAGCAATCAGCAAGATGAATTGCTTAATTCATTGCACACTTTTTACAGATGTATATTAAACTTGATTTTGTAATTTGATACAACTTGAATTTGATTATAGTTTTGTTTGACAATTCATTTTACTAAATGATAAAATATAAAGCATGTGGCTATGTGTTGTTTTAGAATATAGTTTAAGAAAAATAATTCAGAGTAACAATTAGCTGAAATTAAAATCTGATATGTAATCAAATAGAGAAGTATGTAAATTATATGTTATGAGTTATTTGTTTTAATCCTTTTTAATATTTCTTATTCCTGTAAGCCGCCCGGAGTCTTCCGGGATTGGACGGCCTATAGATTCAATAAATGGAAATGAGTTGGACGGCTAGAGTGAGAGAAACATTATTGCCAATGTTTAATCTAAAGGCATTTCACTGACATTGGTGATGATGTAATAAGCAGAATATAGCAAGAGAACTTTTTTCTGTCAGCATGTTAAAAGATTCATTAGTAGAATTTTTATTCCTTCTAAAAGGCACTTATTTCATGGGGAAATAAGCAAACGTATTCTGGGATTTTGAATATTTTTTTAAAAAAGTATTTTAACACGATTCCAGGGTGAAATGCTTTTATTTAGATTCCAATTACTTTTTCTTTCAATGTAAACTATTTTCCTTCCTCTCCCACATTCCTTTCCTACTGTCAGTCAGGACTATATGAACACTATGCATCTTCAGTATTGGACTATGAATAAATTTTAGTTTTCATATTTAAGCATATCTATCTAGAAATGAATTATTTAGGAAAGGTCCACCCCCCACCCCCCAGTTAATAAGTAACAAGGTTAGGATGCTGAAAAGAATATGGCTATGAAAATTCTGTAGGGGCCTGGGGCACTTGTTAGAAATCTTACTTGTTCTTCTGGGATACTGCAGCGCACATTTTCCAGATAGCTTGATGTATTTTCCACATTTGTATATCTTAATAGTATATGTGCAAAGTCTTCCTCACTGATGGTGGTCATTCCATTAGAATAGGAAAGGAATTCTATCTCAAGAACTTCAGTTTGGAGGTTGTCCATAAACCTAGTTTATGAAAATACTGATATCAGAGTCTTAAAGATTATGTGGTAGGCGGGGGAGTAACAGCAAATAGCTCTAATGTTTAAATTCTGCTGTAGAATAATTCCTACTATTAATTCAGAGACTAAAACACTAGCAACAATATATTCAGCTATGATATTTTTCAAACACCAATTCATCAAAAGATAAAGCAATTTAAAAAAGTATTTTCCTTTAAACAATGCTTGAAGGATCTGAATTTGTAAATATGTTGCAGGAAATCAAATAGGTTGTAGTCACTTGTTTATTTCATTCGCTATGAATAATTCATATTATTAATTTCTCTGCCAAAAGCTAAGGCCCATATTCCTCTTAGTGCTGCTATAATTATTGAATTATTTTTTTTTTGAAAAATATCTATTATATAGCCTCTTCAATTTGGCTTTTCTGCATTTCATGGTAAAATATCTTTTTTCTACATTAGGAACAAGTTCATCCAAGCAGATTTTTTTCTTTTTATTCAAGATAAGAAAAACACCTTCCAAAAATATAAGACATACATAAAAACATAATATATATTCAAAGTATAAAATAAAGTCACCTGTAAAAATCTTCAAAGTTAAGCTCAGCCTTTCCTTTCTTTCCAAAAAAGTGTATTAGCAATGTAGTATCAGAATGTAAACTGGTAAAGTCATCTGCATGCTTAAAAACACATTAGCATTAACAATAAATTTAATGCATAATTTTAGAAACAAAAATAACTCAAAATATTAACAATGAATTTTATTTAAAAATATCATTGTCCCTCATTAAACTAATACATATTTTACAAAACCAGTTAGTAATTAATATATTAATTTTATATAGTTAGTAATTAATATATTAATGTTTATAAAATAATTTTACAATTTATTTGTAAATCACCCAGAGAAAGTGAGGTGGACAGTTTCTAAATTTGATAAATAAATACAAATTAATCTTGCTCACAGATTATGTAAATAATATGTTATTCTCTTAATTAAACAAACATAACATACCGATGTACAGATATATCAGTGATAGTTAAAAACAGTTTAAAATTGGGTGAAATGAATTACAGAAACTAAACAAGATATTTAATATTTTAGTTGAATTATATTAAAAAGGTAAATCATGATTTTTCTTTAATTCCTTCTTTAATATAAAAAATGAAAAATGAATTTGTTGTGGGAAATAAACTTATTAAGGTATTTTAGATGCTCATCAGATTTTGGTCCTAAGAATCTAATTGCATCTCATAAAAATCTATACATGTGAAAATGTTAACATTTCTACTACATGTGGAAAAGCCTCAAATATGAATGAAAGTTGGGATTATAAGAAGCTGCTTTATAGATTAAAATATAAATTCACAATTTCTGATTTAAATTTACTGTTTAAAATTTTGGTAGTAAATATTACCAGGCATGGATTTTTCATACATGACTAATTAATTTTCAGTTTCATAAGTGACAGAATCCAGATGTAGTTATTTGATAGCAAACTGCAGTAGTTGTTGTTTGTAATAGAGTACTCTGCCTTATTTCTAGGAGGGGGGAGCAGAGTAATGTTTCTTCTCTTGTTTACAACTTGCATTTCTATGACAGACTTGGCTGAAGTCATCAGGACAACTGCTATGTAAGAACAAGATCATACGTGGTGATTAGCTCATGCAAGACTTATTGAGCAGCCCATATCCTTTACAAGCTGTAAGAGTTTTTTATGAACTGGGACAGAATTATTTAATTTTCTTTTCTTTCTCCCATCTCCTTTCCCTTTGTCAGATCACTGTTTGCATTGTCAAGGCTATGTTAAAAATATGAATTTATTATTATTTGCTACAGGTGCTTTTCCAGTAGAAGGAGAAACTTCTTTTCAAATCATTATATTGTTACCCCAGGTTTGCATTGCTTCTTCAGAAGCTGTTCCTGGCTGCTTATATATGTGGAAGTTTCCAAAATTTTTGACTTTAGTTGGATGAAGCTTTAGTATGAATTGTTTCATAGAAGATTATCAATTTAGGCCAATATCCTAGAATCTTTAACACTAATACAGCTGGAGGTTTTCAGGAGGGGGCTTCGAAACCTTCAAATGTAAAGTCTAATTCTAAGTATGTGGGAAGAATATTTATGCTTATGGATTTTTTATGTCACAAGGTAAATAAGTATTAAATATTTCTGGTGTACAAGTCACAATATTAATTCTGTCATGGTAAAGATTAAATATCATAGCTCAAAAGACAAACACTCTGAATTCAATGATAAATGCTTAATAAATACAGGTACCAAAGAAATGCCAAGGGACAAATGAAAAAAAAAAACCAACCTAAAGGGAGACAAAAAATATTTTTAAAGACAGAATATTTACAATGAGGAAAACAATAAAACTGCATAGGAAACAATGGAAGACTTTTATGGGATGTACAGAGGTTTTATTATACCTCTGCGAGGTCTGAAAAGAGTGCCTGACTTGTGCTACGTCTCAGAGTGTCCCAATAGCTTCTTGGAACAAGATCCTCTCCAGCTGTTTTGAGCACCTGTAGAATTTCGAAAAAGCATAGATGTTGGGGAAAGGGAAAAAAACCAGTCAGCAAGAATAGCTATATACTGTAATATCTTTGCAATGGTCTGAGAACCATTTCCTCATTTATCATATAGTTTTACAATTATATGATTTCTTAAAGAGTAACTTTTTTATCTAAAACATTCAGTTTTAAATTACATATAGAAAAACAAGTCTGAAACAGTCTCTCCCCCCCCTCTCCCCCGCCCCCCCCCCTCTCTCTCTCTCTCTCACACACACACACACACACACACACACACACACACAGGAATGCTGCTATCCAATGTACCATATTTTTCGGAGTATAAGACGCACCTTTTTCCCTCAAAAAAGAGGCTGAAAATCTGGGTGCATCTTATACACTGAATACAGCATTTTTGCCTCCTGAAACCCCGCTCCCTTCACTAAAATTGCCGTGCATAGCTTGTAGGAGGCTGGGGCTGGGGAGGGCAGATATGAGCAAAAAACAACCCATTTTTTGCCCAATTTTGCCCCCCCCCAGTCCCCAGGAACACTCTATAAGCTTCCCAGTGCCCTTTTTTTGACAAAAAACAGGCCCATTTTTGTGAAAAATGGACGTTTTTTTGCTCATTTTTGTCCCCCCCTTTTCAGGAACACTTTTCAAGCCTCCTAACGGCTATTCATGCCCTTTTTTTTGAAAAAAAATGAGCCTGTTTTTGTGAAAAATGGGCCATTTTGGGGAGGTTTGCAGAGTACAAAAACTTTTTTTTATTTGCCTCTTCAAACCTTGGTGCATCTTATACTCTGAAAAATACGGTAGATATTTTTCTTCAGGAAGAAAGGTATCCTTAATTATATGCTATGAAATTATGTTTCTTTTAGGTTTTGTCTAGTGTACAGAATGTTTAAATGCTTTGCCATTCCTGTAGGAGTTATTAAAATATTAACTGTGATTTTTATTCATAAATATTACCTAAAAAAGAAACACATTAATTTTGAATGAAATTCCAAGTCAGTAAATTAAAGAATTTGCATTGCCACAAATGGCAATCATGTGGCTGAGGGATGCCCACAATGTAAGTGTGAGCCAGCTGCCAAGCACCCAGATTGCAAGCATGTGAATGTTTGGATACAGGGACTTGTCATAATTTTGGTCACTGAACAAATGGTTGGTAAGTGAGAATTACTGAGATTGAATATGATAATAGTGATACCGAGAAAAGAGACAATAAAGTGAATATTAAGAAACTGTAGCAAGTCCACTGTTCAGCCTGTGGATCTTCCTGTGTAAAGGATTTATGATTACTGATCATTTACACATTTTTTAAAATGGGGTGCTCCATTGTGTATATTTTTTAAGTGAATAGGACAAAAATACTTTGGTTCTCTTGTAAACATAACTCTTCTCTGCTACTTATGAAACCAGCCCTACTTTTTTTAGGCTTGGGATTTTTTTTGTTCAGATTGACATTTAATGAAAAACAGAAAGCTCCTGTTCTTGCATGTTTTCCCGAAAATAAGACAGGGTCTTATTTTCTTTTGACCCCCAAAATAAGCGCTTGGCCTTATTTTTTGGGAGGTCTTATTATTTTTTAGGTGCAGGAGGCAGCAAGCGTGGTCATCTCATGGCTGCTGCTGTGTTTCAATATTTTTTTGGGGGGTGGTTATTTTTTGGGGAGAGCTTATTTTAGCATATGCGCTCAAAAGCCTGATTGGGCTTATTATCTGGGGAGGTGTTATTTTCAGGGAAACAGGGTGCCTAATATTCAGGTTCAGAGAACAAATACGTTGTGTCAATCTATTATAGAGAATAAAGAGCAGTATAGAGAAAAACTATATGCCTTTGTATGCCTCAGTGCCTTGATAATGATTGATAGTTGGTGGGTACCAATTATTATTGCTGCTTCAATATCCAGCAAATTGTTCAGGATACATATATGATCAAAACAGAATTAGTATTTGTCCAACTGTACATGCTTCATTTTCATCCAACATTTGTTAGCGTGTCAGAAGGCACATGCAATGTATGCTTACTGCATCCATCAGACAACGATATGGGAAAGTAATACATAATATGAAGGTATGGCAATAAATTTCTCTACTCTGACTCACCTCACTTGTATCTATGCTATGTCCTTAATGGTTCATTATTATCTTACATTATTTAAGAATGTTACTGCTTCCAAAAAGGACTGTATTTCTAACAGCAGAAAGTTAATTGCTTAAAATTAAACTCATAATTGAACTGATAGTTTCTCTTGTCTGCCTGTCTCTTGCTCTAATTTTTCTAGACTACACAAACTAGTCTTCATTGTAAGGGTGGTTCCAATTTTATTGATTTCTCTCATCTTACCTGGTTAATTAAAACATACACATCAATACTGAATATTCCTTTGCTCTTTCTAAATAAAATAAACTGCCTGAAGAGAAACTCATAGCTTAACTATTGAACCTAATATAGTAGTATTGAAATTTACCCATATGGTATGGTGAATTCAATTAAACTGGCAGCATACAAAGGGAGTATATATATGTTAAACTCATATAAACTCTCTATATATAGTATTATCACTCACTACAAATACTAAGACTTGAATTTTAAGTCAAAGTCAAAAAATGTCATTGTCCTGAGTTTTAAGATATTTAAAATCTACAGTAATCAGATTATAAATCTAAATATGAGTTCTCCATAAAGTAAATTTACAGTATATTTATAGAAGATTAATAGCAAATAGAAGAACAAATAGTTGTTGCATCTCCCATCAGTTTTTTCTTTAGTCCTTTCATCCACCTATGGCGTAAATCTGGACCTATCTTGGTGAACAACATAATAAAAATGATTTATTTGATTGTTATTGGAGTGGAGATAGAGGTGGGACTGATTGCTTTTTTATTGCTTTTATACTGGGTGTTAATCTTGATAAGCTGCCAGAGTCACTGAGAATAAGTTGGGCAGCCATATAAATTTTCTTACATAAATAAATAATAAATAAAATAAAGACACGACGACTATCTTGTCCTTCTACATCAATATTATAGAACTAAAAAAAATTCCAAGTTTGATGTCAGTGTTCCAAATATCATGCAGGCCTGACATTAGGCTTATAACAGATAGTTCCTCTTGATTTATAATGAACATGCTTTAAAAGTGAATTGCTCCAAAGATTACTTTGTCATAATTTATATAATCATAATTTATTGAACATGATTCAGTTGTTGAAGTAACACGTGCTAAGCCAAAATCAAATGAAACACATTCTGGCTTAGTGAATATGTGAATCTAATTGTTGCCAAATATACTCTATTGTAAATAATGTTTGTATCATTAAAAAATAGTGTTTATAGATCAGTAAACAAGTTTAGAATACATACATTAGTAGAACTGTGGTATCCATAAAGCTGGAGACGCTGATATATAGCAGTATGAGTGAAGAGTTGAATTTCAAAATAAAACCAATAGAAAAAAAAGGAAAGAAATCAGAAATTAGTAAGATATACAAACCTATATTAAAACATATTATATACAATGCTTTACAGCTAAGGTTATATGCCACATTTTAATATGTAGATTTTTAATTACCTTTAGATCACATTTTGACCTTAAAAATACAATTGTGTAAGACTAATAAGAAACAGTGTTTCTTATACAGACATTTTTTTTTTAAGGAAGTCACAATTGTTCATACAAAGTGTTAGAATCTTTTTCTTTTTGGTTGGTTCTGGCTCTTCCAAAGAAAGGAATAAAGCTGCTGGAGGAGATGAAAGAAGAAATTGCAAGGTTGGTTCTAACATCTGAAATTCTCTTATTTAAAGAGCTCTTCATTGGTACAAATGATCTATTTACAAACATCTGATTATGTCTGCTACTTTTTTTGTGTGTCTATCTCTTCTGTTACCAGCAAAAACCTCCAGAGGCTTAGGTGCCCTTCATGCTATTAACCTATATTTTTAAAATATCCCATGTAACATTTGCAATAGGCTCTCATTTACTTTTGAGTTATTTATTACTTTTAAATAAATAAATAAAACTCAAGGCTTTTGGAAGGTACATATAAGGTGTTTTGAGATAATTATCCATAATAGGTACCATTCAAATGAGGTATTAGATACTTAACAGAGACATTTTAGCAAGGATGGTTATTACTGATGATGGAAACATTTTAAATGGTTTTTTAAATAAAAAAATGGTATACCAAATAATATTAAAGTAATTGCAGAAGTATTTTACTGTAGTTTAGAAAAATCCTCAGTATGGTAGTCATGTAAAAATATTACATCTATAATAGATAAAGTAAATTTGAGTTTAGCTGTAATAGTTTTAACTGTCCAATAAATTATTTTTCATGTCAAAACCATATTCCCTTTAAAAAAAGATGGAAGGACAATGCTAAAAATTACTAAACTTATTTTCCCTAATCAAAATCCGGTGCAATTATACTTGCAGCTTACAATGCTGTAGAAAAATAATGATTTATTTCCAGCAATCTGAAGATATATTTGCTTGATTTTAAATCAGATTTTGTGCTTCTACAATTTCTGTTTCAGTTAAAGTTTGAACTATGATAAAGGCTCATGTTCACCAGAAAAGAATATGAGCAACTGCTGTTATTACTATTATTGTACTATTCTTATCCTACTGAGAACAACATTCAAAGAATTATGAAAAACTTGTTTGTTAAAAATCCTTACCAGCATTGCACGCTTTTCTTCATCTCCTTTTCTTTCTTTCTTCTCATTTTTCTTTCTAAATATGTCTTGCAGCTGAAAAAAAAAAGTATAATCTATGGTTATTTATTTTAACAATGTTTATGGACAATAACTTAGTCATAATACTTTGGGATATGATGTAGGAAAAGAGACCCTTAGCTTCAGCTGAATAATATAAGTAATATCACTGATATTTATTTTTAATATAATAGTTTTAAATAGCTTTTAATTGCTATTCTCCCATAGATAAAAGCAAATGCAGTATTATGTTAAGCAGCACATTGAAATCTCAATTTATTAATAAATGAAGTTTGACAGTTTGACATTAGGTCCTATGCAAACAAATACTGTAGATGTTGAGAGTTTCCTCTAAGAACCGTCATTTGAATCTTTTTTATTAGTAGTAGGAACCAACTCTGTAAGTTTGCATCTGATTCAATTAACTTATAGACATACCTGATTGACATGCTACATTTAATATTATGGAATAGGTACAAAAACCCTGGGCCAAAGATAATATGAAGTCTATCAGGTGGTATATTGTAGCTTTAACTTCCTCTGCCCAATTCTTTTATTAATTGATTTGCTCTGAATTGTAAGGCCTCTCATCTCACAAAAGTGAATAAAAATGCAAAATAAGCAACCATAAACAATTGCCCCTACCCATGCTGGAAATGGAGGCTTGCTGTGTAACCCATCAGTCAAGAACCTTGGTAGGCAGGATCCAAAAGAGCCTTCTCTGCTATGCGCCAACCCTCTGGAACATCCTGCCCCCTGGGGTAAGGTTTGTCCCTACCTTCTCCAAGAATCTAAAGACCAGGCTTTGCTGGTTGGTGTGGGGTCTCATTACCACACTGGAGGTGGCTACTGGACTAATTAGCTGACACGACCACCTCCTTGTGCTTCCTGCTTCCCCTCCGCCCATCTTTTAATTTACATTATTGTATTTTATTGCTAATTTTTATTGTTTTCATTGCTTTGCTAGTGTTTGTTTAGATTTTTTATCATTTTTTTCTGTTTCACTTACAGCAAGCAATCTAACAATAAATAATATAAAAATTAAAAATAGAAAAAGCAAAATAAAAACCCTATAACAGCAAGCATTATCAACATCAGTATGCTCACATGTGCATAAGAGAAAAAAATGTTGCATTTTGTTTGTGTGTACTGGAGAATGTAAGGCAAGAAATTGTGTTTTTGATCATATATATATATATGTGTGACTTTAAATATATATATTTATTTATCAGCACAAATAAAACACAAATATAACAAAGGCAACAGTAAAAATATTGGGTTTCTATCGTGATGGACTCTTGTGATGAGCCAATTGACAGATGATGGAAGCAGTTAGCTTCCTTCCATAATTGGGGCTTACCAGGGGTTGTGACACTAAATATATACCTTCTTCTCTGGCTTCAGCTGATAAGGAGGAGACCTGTGGCATAATGGCCAAGACGTTTGCCTAAGATGCAATACAGCACAGGTTCGAATCCCAGTAAGGGTATGGCTAACTGATGAGAGCTAAATAGCTTGAAATAGATCTATACTAGTCTCCCTTTATTTATTTATCAGCACAAATAAAACATATATATATACATATACATATACATATTTAAACTTCAGAATTAAGTTTCAAATAAATATTCATTTATGAAATATTTCTATGTGACCCAACAACTTAATGATAACTTTATAACTAGCAAATGCACTGTGTTTTTAGAAATATCTGAGTCTCTGAATCGATACTGATATTCATTAAAAGCATAACAGTTCTACTGAAAATGTGCCACTTCAGAATAGAAGGTGAAGCATCATATTCTATTTATTTTCTCATAAAAATTTCCAAATATAGAAAGTTATTTATTAAATAAGAATGGTTCTAGCCTCATTTCTTTCATCTGGCATATTAGCTTTCCAAGGAAAGAACATTCTTAAATGTAGAAACCTTCATCATGTAATCTGCCACCTGCACTCTGTACCATTGACCCAAGAGATTACACCATATGTTCTTTGAACATTTGAAACAGCTCCCATTGGACTAAACTGTAAGGTTAGTTTTTAAAAAAGGTAAAAAGAGTGTTGGTAATTGAAAAGGCAAAAAGACCTTTTTTTTAAAAAAAATCTTCCATGCTTTGATTTCCTTACATCAGATACAGGGAAGAAGATCTTGTTGCATTCATCAGCAAAGTTCATTTGATCTTCTGGAAATGAACCTTTTGTGTAGAAGAAATGCTACAGGATACCAAAGAATTCAGCAGTGAACATGAATTAATCTAGGAGCACTTTTCATAGGAACATTGTCTGAAACAAAATAATGGGATTGACTGTTGAAAGCTGAAGGACAAAACAACATCTCTTGTATCAAGGGAACAAAATCCCTCTGTTCTCTGACCTCAGACCTATGACACAAACAAACAGTTTTTTTAAAAAAGACAAAAATCTGTTAAGCATTTGATGATTAATAGCAAAATAGCAGGTACTGGAAAAGTCTTTGGTTTATATTAAATATTTTTGTGGGAGTTTTTTTAAAGCCCCTGTTCTATAATGTTGGTCACAATTTACACTCCTTTCATATCCGCTCTTTTAAATATGAACCGCAAACATTCTTATTTAGATGAAAGTGCATCATAATATTCCTCCTTCTCAGTAGTGATTTACAAAATGCCTATGCTTCATATTTGCAAATCAGATATCTATCATTTCATACCTTCAAAATGCCAGTTCAACCTCAGACTTATTCCAGTTACTCAGTCTATTAACTGGAGAGGAAATTTGTATACATTTTTATCCTCTACTTTCTTACCATACCACTCTGGGTGCTTTCAAACTGATGGCTTCTAAAGACAATTTAAAAAAAAATAACCCTGTGAAATAAGGGAAATGTATGAATTGATACTTATGAAATTTCACTGACCTTTGAAAAATGCATGAAGAAGGAAGAGTGATATGCATTAAAAGCTCTACAAACTCCTCCTATATCTCTTATTTTACTTACTTTCTCAACTTTCTTCTTCAGTTCACCTTCCTCTTCTCCCATACCTTTTTTTTCCATTTAGGCTTCACAATCACATAGGGATATTAGACAACCACCCCGTATGTTTCTTAAGTAATCACTTTTTATCATGAAGCCCCTCCATGTGAAATTCCCCTTTGGGAGAGGGGCTTGTGTGTTCTATAATGTTGACAACTATGCTAGAGGTATACGACCAGGAAGTATACCAGAACAGTCACCCAAGCCAGACAGGTCTCAATGAAGGAGTCAGATTAAGAGTAACCACAAACCCACTAACCATGATGAGTCAACAAAAAGAAAAAGCTGTCGTCCGGGTTAACAAGGACTGCAGCAGTTGCTGTCCTTGGGCAGCCATCAAATAGTGAGTTACAGGCTTGGAGAAAGAGCTGGCCACCTATTCCACAAAAAACTCACCATAGAAAACTCTATAGAAATTTTTTTAAATATATCAAATAGGGTGCCGAACGGTAGGATAACAGGAATCCCAGTTGCTGAGGCAGCTATTGGCGGAAAAGAATGTCTGCGCTTTATAGAGATACATCAGAAAATCACATGGAATCCCAGAGGAATGAGAGGGTAAATTAGATATTGTCAAACAAGAAATGATCAGGTTGGAAATTGCGTGGCACGACAAAACCGCGGTCCACTAAAGCGCGCCCGATTAAAGTGCGTCGCTGACGTCAGCAGCGCGACGACGACCGCAGAGAAAAAAGGGCGCTTTAAAAAGCGCTTTTAAAGCAAGCCAATTCACGTAAAGGTAAGGGTTAGGTTTAGGTTTAGGTTTAGGTTAAGGGTTAGGGTTAGGTTTAGGGTTACGTTAAGCGTTAGGGTTAGGTTTAGGGTTAGGTTAAGGGTTAGTGTTAGGTTTAGCGTTAGGTTAAGGGTTAGGTTTAGGGTTAGGTTTAGGGTTAGGTTAAGGGTTAGGTTTAGGGTTAGGTTTAGGGTTAGGTTTGGGGGGGTTAGGTTTAGGTTTACGCGTTATTTTTAGCTTTACCGCTCACAGCGTGCTTTTTTCGTCGCACTGTGATGACGTCAGGTACGCGGTTTCGTCGAGCGCGCTTTAGTCGACCGCGGTTTTGTAGTGGAACCTGGAAATTGACCTCCTTGAAGCTACACTGGTCATACAATGGCTTTTTCCAGTTTGAGGATTTCACTATTATTCGGGACATGATAGGAAAACAAATGAAGTGGCATTTATTGTAAGCAAGAAATTTTCTGGAGCAGTGGAAAGCCTCTCAACCAGTGGTGGGTTTCAAAAATTGTTGGAACCTACTCTGTGGGTGTGGCCTCCTTTGTGGGAGTGGCTTGCCACCCATGTGACCGGATGGGAGTGGCTTGCCACCCATGTGACCGGATATGAAATTATGAATTAGTACTTAGGTCGGTCCAAGTAGCTATTCAGAAACTCTGGCACTGAAGCATGCAAGTCTGAAAGCTGTCAAGTTACAAGATCCTTGCACCCCTAACTCTTTAGGAAAAAAAACCCAGGGGTCTTCAAACCTGACAGCTTTAAGGCTTGTGGACTTCAACTCCCAGAATTCCTCCTCCAGTCATCATCTGCGTGGATCTGCTCCATCTTCGGTTTTTTCACAGGGGGCAGGGCTGCCACTGAAGATGCCGACGACACTTGTCAGAACCACCTTAAATTACCTCACACACAGCACTGGCATTCATAAGAATATGATGTAAACTTGTTTTTTAAAAGGCACCTTTGGTTTGCGTTAAAACAACTTCAACACACGCAATGTTCTGACTGCACCACAAACGCAGTAGTCATTCTTACCTTTCACAGAGGCACTGAGTTTTATAAATATGAGCACGAAAGTGTAGAATAATCATATCAAAGGACCCTTTCTCTTATCCCCCGTCATGAAATTCTGTTTTTTTTTGCTTTTTTCTTTTAAGAAAGAAACATTTTCATTATTAGGCCCCATTGTCTTTAAAGAAGTCAACAGCTGCCATGAGTCAAATGAAAAACAGAGTGGAAAAATGGGGCCTATCAAGGGGAATGAAAATAACGAGACAAAAGTAGAGAAAGGGCTTTTCTATATATTACTACCAACTAAGAAGAGATAGTATGTCAGGTGCAATCATTTTCCTAGGGAGGACTTCCATCCTTAAATAGAAGATACCACCCAGGAACATGTACAAACTGAAGAAGAAGTAACGTAGGGGATAAAGAAAGAGAGAAAGTTGCTTCTTGGAGAAGATGGGTAAACTTGGTAAGCCCCCTTTGTGGGCGGCCAATCCTAGCCACTTGTGCCCGGCGCTGCGGTTGAATTAAACCCCCAAAGCCCCCGCCGCCACCGGAATATCTGTGCCTCCTCCTCCAACAGCACTGCCGGATTTGCCACCTGACGCTGCGGCTGAGGTGAAGCCCCAAAGCCCTCGCCGCCACCGGAATGTCTGCTGCCGCCTCCTCCTCCTTCAACAGAACTGCCGGATTTGCTGCCCGATGCTGCGGCTAAGGTGAAGCCAGCAAACCTCCCGCCAACACCCCCACCTGTGGCAGCAACGCTTTCCCCTCCTCTTGGAGCACCTGAGCTGGGCCCCGTGTTACCTCTGCTGCCACCGCCTCCTCCTCCGCCGTGCTTTTAAGAAGCCATGAGGCCTTTTTTTCTTGCTCCTGTCCCCTCTGCCACCTTCCTTTTGGGTCCTGCGGCCTCATGGCTCCTCAAAAGCATGGCGGAGGAGGAGGGGGGAGGGATAATGCGGGGCCCAGCTCAGATGCTCCGAACAGAGGGGGAGGCATCGTTGCCACGGGCAGGGGTGCCGACGGGATCTTTGGTGGCTTCAACTCAGCCGCAGCATCGGGCGGCAAATCCGGCAATGCTGTTGTAGGAGGAGGAGGCGGCAGCAGATATTCTGGTGGTGGCGGGGGCTTTGGGGCTTCATCTCAGCCACAGTGCTGGGCACAAGCGGCTAGGACTGGCTGCCCACAAAGGACTTCCCTGGGCTTGCTTTGCTGAAAAGGGGGTGACTGGCGCTAGTTTGAGCGGCTGCGGCCGGCGCAAACTACCATCAGTCGCCCAGTGCTCAACAAAACAAGTCTGGGGAGGTCTTTTGCGCGTGGCCAGTTCTAGCTGCACCTTAGAGGGGGCGTTCCCAGAAGTTAATTACTTCCGGGTTCACCGACCAACAGGTCCGCAAGAACCGGCAAGGACCGGCAGGAACCAACCCCTACTCTCAACCATCAGTGACCAAATTATGACCATCAGAATTTACCTCAAGCCCTCAGAATCACAGTGTCCAAATCTATACCCAAATGATTGCTGCAACAGAGCTTGAAATAGAGGGCTTTTATGCCATTATCTAAGGAACTCTGAAACAAGTGCCCAAAAATGTCAGAATCACCAAGAAACGACTGACCGTAACGTCATCAACAACATCATCATATGAAGAAGTCGTATTAGCCAAGTAGAACAGATTCAAATGAAGAACCAAAGAATAAAAAACCCCTATACAACATAAAGGTATGGGGGAATAAATTGTTAAGATAGATATTAAGTGGGAGATCTTTTTTCCTTTAGGATTTGAATTTGAGTAACATTTATTTACCAAAAATAATTTCACCTTTGAAAAGATTTTAAAAATTTAAAAAACATATTAAAAACATTTGAAAAAAGAAAGTAACAAATTTTAAAAGTAACATGTAGCATACCTACCACCAAGAACTCTTTTTTGTCCACCATTTCATTTCCATCTGTATCAAACATGTTGAATGCTATTCTAAAACCAGCATGCGGTTCTGTCAAGAATGATAAAAAAGATGTAAGAGAAAAGAAATATTTGAAGAATTTTACTGAAACTAAAGGCCAAGTTGTATGCTACACTGGCAGCTATTCATATATGAATACAACATTCCCCAAATCATAAGGGAAAATGGGGTGACTTACTGTATTTTTTGGAGTATAAGACACACCTTTTTCCCTCAAAAAAGAGGCTGAAAATCTGGGTGCATCTTATACATTAAATAAAGCATTTTTTGCCTCCTGAAACCCAGCACTTCACCAAAATGGCTGTGCAGAGCCTGTAGAAGGCTTTCAGTGAGCTCCCGGGGTACTGGGGAAGGCAGAAATGAGTAAAAAACAGGCAATTTTTTGCTCAATTTTGCTCCCCCCCTCAGCCCCAAGGAGTACTCTATAAGCCTCCTAAAGGCTATGCATGCAATTGTTTTGACAAAAAATGGGCCCGTTTTTGTGAAAACCAGGTTGTTTTTTGTTCGTCCCCCCCCCCTCCCGGAGCACTCTGCAAGCCCCCTAAAAGGCTATTCATGCCTTTTGGGGGGGGGTGCGTTTTTGCAAAAAAAACGGGCCATTTTTGGGAGGTCTGCAGAGTGCAAAA
Organism: Thamnophis elegans; assembly: GCF_009769535.1. NCBI lineage: Eukaryota > Metazoa > Chordata > Lepidosauria > Squamata > Natricidae > Thamnophis > Thamnophis elegans. The sequence goes on along the minus strand of NC_045549.1, from coordinate 45,487,790 downwards.
ACTTTTTTTAAAAAAATTGCCTCTTCAAAACCTTGGTGAGTCTTATACTCTAGTGCATTTTATACTCTGAAAAATACAGTACTTAAGATTACTAGCAAAAAGGGTGCTATTTCTGTACCTATACTTAACTTTTCTCCACACCACTTTTTCAGCAAACCTGTTACTAAATGTTTTTTCAGCTGTATGAAAAATGTTGACCTGTGTATTGAAGTGAGAAAGGGTTCATATCATATAAAATCAATCTGCCAGCCCCATTTTGCCTTTTTACAGGAACGTGAAGTATTTCAACTATAAAATCGTTATTATTACACATAATTTGGTCCTGTTTGGTCAAACACACTGTAGAGAACTTGATCCACTTTAAATGACAGCAGAAAGCTAATAGCTTTTCCATAAATCTATTATTATACCAGCAGAATGCTTTCTCCCCATATTTCTGGTCCTCCAAATGTTATTATCAACCTCCAATACTCATTTCTCCTTTGTTTCTATACTACAAGAGTCTTATCTTTCTTCAAAAGAGAATTAAATTTGTGGAATTGTTCAATATTTCAAAATGTACTGATATTCCATGCCTTTTATGAAACAGTACAATGATATGAATGCCAGAAGGTATAGAGTCCATGAAATATCATTTTAGATGTGGGCTACATAGTTACAGCAAAGATTTAGGTATAGCATAAATCTCACATGTGGAAAAAATGCTAAACCACTTTACATTTAATAAAGTTCTACTGTTGAGTTAAAGAGGTCACTTTTTTGAGTTGGAAAAAACTGTACAGTATCAGTGTGACGTTTGCTGTCCCCATTGCCAATTAGTATCATGTTTATGTTGCTTCTGTTCCCAATCTCTATCAGTCTTCTGATTTCTTTTCAAGATAATACTTTACAGATTTTATCCACCCTGAGGTTGCTGTCAAAGTAAAGGAAAAATTAACCAGCTTTTCTAAGTACTAACTGTGCTGCACAGCTAGTTAGCTATTTAAATAAGTTTTGGGTTGTTGTCTTACCACAAGACACCAGAAGCTGGGAATTAAGAGAGAAGTTCCTTTCCATTCTAAGATGTTGATGATTTTATCCAAAATTGGGGAGTAAATTGATTTTCCATATAAAGTCTTTTGAATAAGGAAAATTTTAAACCAAACAATCCCATACATACTTTCTAAGTATGATCAGGTTTCACAAGTATCACGGCCAGCAATTTAAAATTGAGAAGTAAAAGTTGAATTTTATTTGTTACTGTTTGTTATCAATCATAGGGAGTTTTCAACATTTCCACTATAGTAATTGCTATGCAAGTGTTTTTCAGCCGAATAAAGGATATAACTTTATCAGAACAGCTGCTAAACTATATCCTACATTATCTAAAGAAATTGTACTTGTGTCTTCAATTATTTTTAGTAACATTTTACTAGGAGACTACAAAAACAAATTACTTACAAATTATTTATTAACACATACAACATTAACATCACACCCATTCATACATGCATCTGTGGAAAATACATTTTACTCTGAATGCTTACTTGTTAAGATACATAGTAAAAAGAGATATTCCGTGTAAGAAATTATACCTGAAAATGCAAATCAATAAATTAGCATCATTTTTACTTAAATATTAGCAAATCATGATTGAAGATATAGTAAAATTATTTATTTGCACATCATTCTATGCTTGCTCCAAGGAATTAATGGGGGCTAACAAGGTTCTTCTAATTTTATTCCCACAACTAGTTAAAGCCCAGTCACCACCACCCTGTTATGTGAGTGCATTTTGGGAACTTGGCAACTGGATCCTCTGTATGACTGATTGCAGTATTCTTGGTCATCTTGACTATGGCCAATTTAAATGATTGTGTGTGTCCTTACAAACGTGGTGTTTGCTTAGTGACCACAGTGATGGCGAGCACAAAAAGGGTTAAAAAAATTGGATCCAGTCATGTGGGTGCCTTGACTTATTGCTGTAGCAACGCACAATCGGAAATCTGGTCTGAATTGCAGTTGTCAGTTAACCATATGTACAATTTTTAAATATTGCCCATATTGATGCTGAAAAAACAAAATGCCAACGCAAACTCAAATATTTTTGACTGCATTTTCTTTCAAAAAAGAGACAGATGGACATATGAATTTTATATTAAATTCAAATTAACAGCATACTACTAGCAGTACTGGAAAACTATCATCTCTAGTCGAGAATCAAAAGAATTTCATAGTAAAAATAAAGCAAAAACAAAGCAAATATTCTACAAGCAAATTCTTCAGTACCCCTTTCTTGGAGATTCCTGAAGAGCTTTGATGATCCTTTCCAAACTGGTGGAGTTTCAATAAGTATCTGATTCAATTCCTGCAAATTAGTTTTTTAAAAGAGATGATGACATTGTCTTCATAATAAACACTCAGTGCATTTGCAAAGCTATACCCACTAACATATTTCTAGACAACCCAGCATTGTACAGTCAGAGAAACGTTCAGGTCCCATGGAATTTGAATGTTTAGGTTGAAAACATAAAATGCAGATTTCTAATAAAAATGCAGATTAAATTATAAAATATGCAAAGTAAGACACCAAGAGTTACTTTACAGGGGAGATGGGTAGCATAAAAAATTAATATATAAATAAATAAGACCTCGCATACTTGTAGACCAATATTATTATTTCCATACATGAAATTGAGAATGAACAGTTTGTCTAATGCTACAATTGCTTGAGTCAATGTATAAAATCTAATTTGGAAAAGAATTGTAACGTACCTGTTTTGATAGTGTCTTCCACTGTTTTGTCTCTAAAACAAATACAAAGCCAATTAAACAAGTATTTAAAAACATGCTATTATATATGGCTTGCATAATCAATGTTCATCCTATCTCTTGTCAAATCAGGAAATAATCTTTCTAGTCTCAATGTTTTTAGAAGCACATTTAAAACTGTTCATTATTATGATCTTACTGATATGGGAATATCATATATGGTGAATTAATATTAAAAATAAGATGTAATTCAAAAATAGTAAAATTTAAGAAGGAAAAATTGTGAAACTTTTCCACTAAAAATGTAAAATTTTATGGACATGTCCATGCAATTTTCTTTACAGTAATGATGAATTAGTTTGCTATTATTTTATTCCAAGGTGCTCTATGACCTTCCAGTCTAGGTACTAGCCATGACATTCCCTGGCAGCCTGTATTTGCCTGATAGATTCACTATTATTAATGATAATATTTAACGTAATACTTTCAAAATAAATCTGAATAATTAATAATACACTGTTTATAAAAAAAATCTTAAAAATACAAATCCATTAAAAAAGTAACCATATCAAAAATAGAGCTGCTGTAACAAAATGGGATTAGTAGCTGACATAAACTAAATTAATTGAAATGGACGAGCTATGAAAACAAAAGAGAGAAAAAGAGGAAAATGATATTGAACGAACAACTAATTTTGTTGGAGTGCTTGTAGAATATTGGGATGAAATACATAAGTATGTATTATAGAAAATTGTTATTATAATGTGAAATAGTTTACTTTTTCTTAAAGTTGTATTTAGAATTAAATATTTATAATTAAAAATGCTAGCTATATAATCTAAAATGAAAAGATTTTAGCTTTCAGTGCACCCTTACAGCAAAATTCATATTTCAGAGTTACCCTGAGGCAAGATGAACGGCCAATAAATTTATTAAATAAATAAATAAATAAATAAATAAATAAATAAATAAATAAAATAAATAAATAAATAAATAAACAAACAAATAAATAAATATATATTTCATGTATTTCTATAGATCCATGATGGGGAACTTATGGCATGTGTGCCGCAGGTGGCACATGGAGCCATTTCTGAGGGCATGCAAGGTGTTGCTCTATCAGTGTCTTGATTTTTTGCCGTTTTTTGCCCTCCGGAGGCTTCAGGAAAACTTCCTGAAGCCTCTAGAGGGGAAAAAAACAGCCCAACAGGCAACCCAGAAATCTGTTCCCAAACTTCCGGTTTGCATGTTGGGCTGTTTTTTTCCCCTCCCCAGGCTTTCCCCTCCTAGAAAGCCTCTGGAGCCTGGGGAGGGTGAGAAACGGACTTACCAGGCCTACTTGAAGTCGGGAAATGGGCCGTTTCTGACCCCCGGACGGCCTCGGGAGGCTGTTTTTGCCTTCCCCAGGCTCCAAGAAAGCCGTGCGTGCATGCGCGGGGCAGCAGGGGAATCACACACACATGCACATGGGGCACGGAATGGGAGACATTAAATTATGGGGGTGGGCACACACACGTGCCCTAGGCGAAAAAGGTTCATCATCACTGCTATAGATCATAAAGTTAGGTCCAAATGAATTTAATGATAGGTTAACAACCTGAACATAAATATAAAGATATCTCTGGGCTAGTAACTAGTAGATTAAATCATATAAGATTATATAAAAGGGAACAACAAAGGATAGACTAAACATAATGCCTGAACAATTCTTCTAGGATTCAGGCCATGTAAAGTTTTACTTTGTCAAACTGGATGTGCAATTTTAGAAGACCTCAATATTTTTGTTGGTAATTGTACCAATCTGAATTCCATGATACAGTAACTGTAAGTTTTAAATATAGATATTTTAAAAATAGTTAGCCTGACTTTAACTGGATTATCTTTTCATTCTTAAATTTGCACTGACTGTAATAATTTAAATATATTTTGCAGGATCCAATCTGGATTGATCACAAGGACCAGAAGTTTTGTCTTCTTAGCTTTTGGACTCGTGCTGGAGCCCATCTTTAGGGAACTTTTCTCTAGCAGAGTGCATACTTGAGGTTTCTGTGTGTGGTATTTATATGGTAGCTGTTGTATGCGGGTTTTTACATGTTGATTGGGTTGTTGCTGGCTGGCTATTAAGTTGTTGGCTGTTGTTTGCTTGTGCTGCCAAGCTTTCGCCTCCTAAGTACTTGATAAGCTGGTAGTAAATTAGATTGGACTGACCCAGACTGGATCCTGGGACACATATATTTGCCTTCATTCGTTAATAATTTTTTATAAATGTTAATATGATTAGCCTTAAAAATAAGAATATGCCCTTAAGTTAAAGCTATATTGATTAGAGTTAATTAAATCTTACATTTGGGCCCCTAAGTTGTTTAAAAATTAATTAGTACCTCCCCTGGGACTTTAAACTCCATATAGGTAACCTTCTAAATGAAGGCAAATATACATATCCCAGGATAATGTTCCAGGATCAAATCTGGATCAGTAGAGAGAAGTTCCCGAGAATGGGCTCAAGAATGAGTCCTAAGCTCGGAAAGTAGCCTTCATTCAGCAACCACAATTGGGGCTGATAACATGGTCATTATAGGGAGAAGCAGTCACTAAATGAAACCATGACTCTATGTCAGGATTTGTCACAAAGTTACTTTTTCATTACTGCCGTGATTGTGAATGTTACTAAAAGGTGGTTGCTAAATAAGGGCTAACTGTAATTTCAACTAATCATTGCAGTCTTGGATTTAGACTGCTGCTCTTCACTTCCTGTTCATTTTGCTGCTATTACTGCTTCCCTAATTTCAACAGTGATATAAGAAAATATACACAAAAGGCAGTTTTTCAGATATTTTGGCTCCCAGATCAAGGTACAGTAGCCTATTTATTCTTGACTTTATTCTCTTTTTTTATCTATGTAGAAAAATGAGCAAGTTGGTCTTGTTCAGAGTTTATGTTAATAAACATTTGAAATTTTTAACTTGCCACAATTGTCTTTATTAAAGCAATGGAACACTATTGATTCCATTTCTAAATAAATTTAAATTACATGTGAACACAAATGTAATACCTATCTGCAGTCAGCTGCATCAATTCCCAAGTTTGTGCTGCTGACTGAGTCTACAACACTCCAGAGCTATATTTGTTCTCTTGTGCACTGCTTGGAGAGTCCAAGCATGGGTTAAATTCAGTCTATTCGCCCAAGAAGTGAGTTGAATTGTTAACCACGCCTCCTCTCCTCATTGAGGACGAGTTCAAAAACTCAGTCCCGCTCAATTTGGACACGTTATTGGGGAGATCCTCAGCACTTGTGCGAATAGACTTGGACTCTCCATTAGCTAGCATAGGACCTTTCTTATTTTTGTATTTTGTTTATAATTAGTTCCAGGGAATTTCTTCACCTTTGCTTCAGTTTGAAATTGCTGGTGAGGCTTGAGATTCCAGCGCCCGTTGCTGATGGAGCTTGCGCTTATCGGGGCGTTTGTCCAGTAGCTACTGGCAAATGTGGGGAAAGGTAGGAGGCTTCTTTTCCCCCCAGCTGTCTCTTATCTCATCGCGGCTGCTGGAGTCCTTATCAGAGGCTCCGGCTTATGCCCTGACAGCTCCCTGAGCGTCAGAGAAGTGTGGGGGCCATTTTAAAAGCATTTTTCACACGCTTTTGCTCCGGGCCATTTAGATTTGTCGCACTTTCCTCCCAGCTTGCAGATTGTCGCACGGAAGTTATTAGTCTCCGGCAAGGCCTCCTCTCTCAGAAAACACTCATATGGCAGCCTAGGAGAGTTTTGGCCATTCGATCATACTCCTGTCCCACGGACAGATCTGCAGAGCGCACCACTACTCCCTGCTTAGCGCCGGTGCCTGCCTGCTGCCTACAAAGTTTCCCTAAAGGGCCATCCACGTCAGATTTGTTCCAGCAGAAGAACGCCATGGCAGATGGAGACAAGAGGGCGCCAGAGGAACATCCAGTCTCCTCGCCCAAACATAGTAGGCCAGATGCCCCTGAGAAGGTGGAAGGCAGGAAGGGCACCAAGGGAAAGGGATTCTTAACCCAGGAGTGGCAAAGCCATATCTAAAGCTGAGGCCCACAGGCATAAAGCCCTAGAAAACCTTTGAGAGGGTCAGGAGATTATCCTTATTATCTGGGCAGCACACTCGGGATCCAAACCCCTTACCCCAAAGGCAGGATCATCCCTCCCAGCCTTCACCAGAAAGGGCCATTTCTCCTTCATTAATTGAGGAAGGATCCCAGGCTCCCTCCCCTGCAGCCTCTCTGGGCTACCCAGATCTTTCTCTATGCAAGAGGAATTTTGTCCCTTTGAGGCTGACATGATTGAGGAGGACCCTGAGCCCTCAGGTCTCGCAGGCAGGAGAAAGTCAATCAGGCCCCGCCTGCTGAGGACCAGGGACCGAATTTGTCCACTGAAATGCAGATGGTGATCGAGAATGCTATTGAGGGAGGCATTGCTTCTGGCCTCTCTAGGAAGCTTCAGGCTTAAAAAAATTCCACTGCTAAACCTAGTCTCAAATCTACTCAGAGTGGGCAGAAGCCTCCTTCCCCTGGCACTTCCATTGCCATGGAGGAATCCATATTAGAGGAGGACAACATAGGCGAACAGGAGCTTTGGATGAAACTCCCATCCCGGATAAACCTGCTTTCACTGGGTGGTTCAGGCCTTCTCTCTTTAAGGCAATTTTGCACAAGGCGAAGGCCTCTACCCAAGAAGGCACTCCCAGCCAGGGTACGGCTGAACCCTCTGGGACTCAGGATCCCAAGGAAGGGCTATTTAAAGAGAACGCTCCTGCACAGGACCTGGTCCGGTGCCAGAACTGTTTGTGAAAGTGGTTCAGCAGCAGTGGGCCCAACCATATTCACTATCCAACCCTAGTGGTGCTGACAAACATCTCTATTCAGTTGAGAACAATTTGGAGGATATACTGAAGCTTCCACAGGTGGATGCTCCGGTGATATCGCTCACTTCCAACTCTGTCCTGCCGGCTGACCTTCTCAAGGCCGAGGACAAGAGGGCAGAGAAAGCCTGCCACAAGACGCACCAGTTGACTGCCTGGTCTGTCAAAGCTTCCACGTCAGCTTCATTCTTTACTTGGGCCTCTCTGCTTTGGCTGAGGCAGTGAGATCGAATCCTTCCTCAGAGGGATCCAGGTGGAAGCATGACCTTAACAAAATCATAGCAGTTGTTGAATATTCAGCTGATGCTTCCCTCAATGCTGCAAAATTTGCCTCCCGGGCACTGGCCTCCAACATTACTTCGTGCCATCTGTTGTGTCTTTGCCACTGGCAGGCAGACGTGAAGTCAAAGTGGAAGCTTGCGTTCGCCCCTTTCAAGGGCAGCCAGTTATTTGGAGAGACACTGAATAAGTTCTTGATCAAAACCAAGGACAAGCAGAAAGTTCTTCCGTCTACTGCCAGGAAAGCAGATAGAAAAGCTAACTCTTCCTTTCAAAAACAATCCTTTCGGGTACGGGTCCCTCGGGTATGGGTCCCTCCTACCAGAGATCCTACCCACAGGGCAGTGACCGTGGCCAGAATATGTCATCTTTCAGGGACAAGGGGCGACAACAACAGTCCTTTTGATGCCCTTTTTGTGGTGGTTCCAACAACTGCTCCTACCGCAGGACAAAGTGACCACCAATGGGATCCTCCCATAGGTGGCCATCTCCAGCTCAATGGGAGTTGATCACAATGGACTCTTGGGTCCTCAACACGACCAGGCAGGGCCTGACCCTGGAGTTCCTCTCCCTTCCCCCACGGACCTTTGTCTGCTGCCCAGTTCCCTCCTCCCGTCCCAAAGGGCAATGCATGCAGGCGGAGATCTTGCATCTCCTACAGATAAACACTATAGAACCATTCCCGTAGAGCAGAGGAAAAAGGGGTTTTACTCCATCCTTTACCTTGTCTCCAAAAGCTCCAGGGAGTGAAGGGCCATCTTGGACCTCAAAAACCTAAATCGACATCTGGCCTACAAGCGTTTCAAGATGCAAGCCTTACAAACCATCCTAGGTTGCATCAGGCGAGGGGACAGGTTGACTTCCATCGACCTGAAGGAAGCGTACCTGCATATCCCAATCTGCATGTCCCACAGGAAGTTCCTCAGGTTCCACTACAACGGCAGGCATTACCAGTACAGAGCTCTGCCATTTGGGCTATCATCGGCACCAAGGACTTTCACAAAAATACTGGCGGTCGTAGCAGCCCATCTGCGCTTGCGCCCAATATGTCTTCTTTGTTACCTAGATGACATCTTGATTCAGTCAGCGTCCACCAACCAAGCTGTTGGTGTTCGAGCCACCATCACCACCTGCAGAAGCACGGGTTCTCGGTGAACCGACAAAAGAGCCAGCTGACACCTTCAATCCAGGACTCAGTCTGTTGCCCAGTGTTCCTGTCACCAGACCGCAGGCGCAATATCATCACCTGTGGACAGGAGGCAAGAGTGAACCAGTTTGCGTCCATTGTGTCCCTGTCACAACTTCTGGGGCTCATGATATCATGCATAAACATAGTTCCTTGGGCATGACTTCACTCAAGGGAACTACAATGGTTCCTCCTGCCCATTCAGCAGGCAAAAGCCAGCAACTCTCCCAGATGGGTCAGACTTCCTCCAAAGGTTAAAACAGTCCTCTACGATAGTGGGAGTCCAGTGCAGTGATGAAAGGATGCCTCTTCCAGGAGCCGAGTCGTCTGGTGGTCACAACAGATGTGAGTCTCCAGAGATGGGACACCCACTTTAAAGAACAAGTGACTCAAGGCAAGTGGTTACAAAATGAGGCAGCACGCAACATAACTGGCTAGAGTTAAGGGCAGCCAGGCTGGCCTTACGCCACTTTTGGAAAAAACATTGTGAGTCGCCATGTCCTGATGCTAACAGACAATATGGCGGACAAAGGCCCACATCAACCGCCCGGGGGGCACCAGGTCCAAGTGCCTGATGGCGGAAGTGTAGCTCTAGGGAGGTGGGCAGAAATGTCATCTGGCCTCATTGCGGGTGGGACTACATCTCAGGAGTGAGCAATGTGAGAGTAGACTGGCTGAGCAGGACAATCATCAACAATTTGGAATGGCACCTTAATCCGTCAACTTTTCACCAACTGACCATCAAGTTCGGTCTACTGGTGGTCGATCTGTTCACCAGTCCAGCCAACTCTCAACTAACAAGGTTCTTCTAGAGATATGCTACGCCACAAGCGGAGGGAAACAGACCCTCTGCTGCCACTAGCCCACGGCCCTTCTGTATGCCTTCCTGCCTCTGCCTCTCATTCCACAGCTAGTTCAGAAGATATTGTCAGAGGAGGCGTAAGTTCTCCTAGTAGCACTTCACTGGCCCAGGAGATCCTTGTCAATCTCTCCATTCGCAAACCATGGAGAATACCTCAGGAGTTGCTCTCTGTCAGCCAGGGGGCCATAGTGCATCCAGATCCCAGCTAGCTCCAGTTGGCCTTCTGGCACTTGAGGGGGACCTCCTGAGGAAAGACAATCTTTCAGACAAGGTCATTCATACCATTCAGGCATCCCGATATCCATCTAAGACTCAGATCTATGAGGCTACTTGGGCCGCTTTCGATACCTGGTGTAGCACTCGACATCGTGCCAGCTTCGGCATCCATCCCACAACTACTGGACTTCCTGCAGGAGGGGTGGATAAAGGGCTGTCCCCCAACACCCTTCGACGACAAGTGGCAGCTCTCTCGACCATTCTAGCTAGACATCAGGCTGTGTCCTTAGGGCAGCACCCTCAGGTGAGAAGCTTCCTCAAAGGGGCATCCAATTATGCCCCACCCACAGTCCACAGGTTCCCCACCTGGGACCTTCCACTTGTACTGCGAGCCCTTACCAAGACACCATTTGAGCCCATACGTTCCATCGGCTTCGGCATTGATTCTGAAGACGGCCTTTCTCATAACAATTACGTTCAGCTAGGAGAGTATCAGAGTTGGCAGCTCTCTCAATTCGAAATGGACTTGTGCATTTTTCATGCAGACCAGGTTACACTTCGACTAGATTCGGCGTTTCTGCTGAAAATTAACTCTCTGTTTCATACAGCTCAGGAGGTGGTACTCCCCAACTTCTGTCCTTGCCCTCAGCATCCCAAGGAAGGAACCTGGCACAAGCTGGACGTTCAGAGAACGGTTCACTGCTACATCAAGAGGACGGTGGAATTTCGCCACTCCGAATCGCTCTTCATCTCTTTTCAACCAGGTTCTATGGGACGCAAGGTTTCACCATCCACCATCAGCCAGTGATGAGGGCTTGTATTAAGCTGGCTTACCAGCACCAGGATAAGGCGGTACCAGCGAGACTCACAGCTCATTCTACACGGAGCGCTGCCACCATGGCAACTTGGGTGACGCAAGCTCCTGTGGAAGAAATCTGCAGGGCAGCTACCTGGTCGTCCCCCGACACTGTTCATTAGACATTATCACATTGACTCCTACACTGCAGCTGAGGCATCTTTTGAAAGGAGGGCATTGCAAAGGGTTGTAGCGACTCTGCGCACCCTGGACGATCCAGTTACCCTCCCTGGGACCTCATAGCTTGGGTATGTCCCATGCTTGGACTCTCCACACAGCACACAGGATAATGACCCGTTGGCTTACCTGAATGGTTGTTCTCTGGGCGCTGCAGGAGAGTCCAACCCTGCCCTGGGTTTATTTCTCTTTTACCTATTGTCATCTCAGGTTGCTCGGAGCGATTGGATTATGGACACATCCGGTGGAAACATCATGAACATGTCCATCATAGTCTACACCTTCGTTTTTGAACTGGTCCTCAATGAGGAGAGGAGGCATAGTTAAAAATTCAACTCAGTTCTTGGGCGAATAGGCTGAATTTATCCCATGCTTGGACTCTACCGCAGCGCCAAGAGAACGACCGTCAGGTAAGGCAACAGTAATTTTTCCTGTTGAAAGGCATTGCAATTTCTGAAAAGATGTGATAGTTTTGAAAATATATCTTGTGTTGCCCAAGAGTGCTTTTCAAGAGACAACTAGACTTGAAAAAGCACTTTTGTGACAACTATGGACCTGGATAACTGAGAATCTCCATAGATATCTAGTGTTACCTTCCTTTCCTTTTATATAATATCTTTAGAAATCAGCTTTTTGAGTTATCTTTGAGATATATCATTGTACTTAGTGGAATCTTAATTTTCAACATAGGGTATTAAGAATTTCTAATGTACAAGCCCCACAGCTTAAAAGATAAGAACCTTATATCCCAACATATCCTATGAATTCCACCAATCACAGCATCTACTTATTAAATACATAACTGAAAAAATATAGAATATCTGAACTGTGCATCCATCAAATAAGGAAGCTTTAATTATGAGGGTTCACTGGAGCAAGAATAATGTAGTTTTAACAAAATTCTTACTTACGTCTTGGTTCATCACTTGAAACAGACTGGATGAAATCATATGGTGTCATAAATAGCTGCCCTTCAGATTTTAAAACTGGCAAATGTTAGAAACCGCCGCTCCCGGGAAGTTGCATAAAGTTCTAAATCTTCATGACCTGGTCCTGTTTTCTGTGACCTTCAGCAAAAAATTAAAAAGTCATTGATTATTCTAATTATTGTTACTAAACTGTGTTTCAAACACTAAATTGTTTCAACTTTTCTTTTATTTTTTATCTTTTTTCATATTTAAATTCTTTAGCCCTATATGGTAATCATCACAGCTATTCTGTTTTATTGTAAAAACAAGAATATGTTAGCTATTGGGATAATATTATGGGTTACATTTTTTAGAGAAGTTAAGTAGGAAACGTGAGGAAAAAGTAAATGCTGGGTTTTTTTTTAACTATAAAATGACTACTTAGTAAAGCTGCTTGTAAAAGAAAGCACTTCCATTGGACAAGGCTGTTATGAATTCATCTTGGTCTAAAACAAACTGTGCCCAAATTATTCAGATTCAAACATTTTTATGAAACACAATGAAAATCACACCTGATAGAGCATGTAATGAGATCCCAGAAAAGACAAAAGCACTGGTGAGGTAATGGGGTAAGAGTCAGTAAGGGTCCAGTTTCTATTCTTACTTTTGGAGATTATCTGATTAAAATATCTTTGTAATTAGCGGCAAACCTCAAAAACTTTCATGAAAACATATCCCCATCAAATGAAATTAAAACCTTATGTCTTGCAGTGATTTTATATCAAGTTAACCCTCAGTAGTTTTTTAAAAAACTGAATAGTCATTTATATCAAGCAAACTGTTATGAATCTATGAATCTATGAATCTATGATTGAACTTGAACAAGATTTTTAGTTTAGATTTAAACCTCTCTTTCTCCATCCACTCATGGAATATAAAGTTGCAAGAACCCCTGAGCCACAGCTCAACATGAAGTCACAGCCACCCCTCCAGCCATTGCAGCCTGGCCCAGCAGCCACCAGTTACCGCTAACCTTGGGAAGCCCCAGCCAGATTCAGCAGTGTGGTGTGAAGCCACAGCATCTCTGCAAAGCTACAACCCAGTCCAGTAGTAAGGCATGGTATGAAGCTATAGCTGCCCCAGGACGCCCAGCCTGGCCCGCAATGTATGGCGCAAAGCCACACTAAGGAATTAAGAAGCCACAATGCCCAAGCTCAGAATAATCATCAGCCTGCACTCCAGGTCTCTGCTGCCCTGCACTCCTACCACCCCAGCTAACTACGGTCTTGCTTCTGTTGCTGATAAAGCATACCCAACCTGGCTATTCACAAGGCAGCTTCTGGCTATGTAAAGGTATCTTATCCAGATCTCGTGAGAATATTACTATGTTTGATCAGGGGAAGAGAGGTCCATGTGGCCATCAGTGTGTCTATGGGGCCAGGCTGGGCATACTTGATCAGCACAAGAGCAAGAAGACAGCAAAAGTCACGTAGGATGGCAGGGGCCATGGAGTGCAGGGGAAAAAAAAATGGGAAGCAGATTAGTGAGTGGGGGCAGATGAAGTGCCCCTGAAGTTATAAATACAGGCAGGCTGCCAAGCGGCTGGATTTTGATCATGTGACCATGGGGCATGATCAAAATCTAGGTACTTAGCAGCCTGTTGTATAGCTGGAATAGCCATAACTTGGGGATCAATCCCAAATCCTTTCATTCGCTGCTGCCTTAACTTTGAACAATCACTGAATTAATGGCCATTAAGCAAGTTACTACCTGTAAAATAAAAGAAGTGGCAATACTACAGGTAATTGGAATCTCTCTCATTATGTTTGCGTACTTGTAGTTTTCGCTTACCTGAATCACATGAAAATGGGCCAGTGGGAGTTGCAGGTGGTACGCCCATACCGGTATGGGCGTACCAGTGCCTGCCCGGAGCATCGGGGTACCGTTCTGGTATGGTGCTCCAGAGGGCCCAGCCGCCCACCCGAGCTCCTTACCTATATTTGAGCTCTTTGGCGCTTCTGCGCACTCAGTGCATGACACCTGCGCAAAGCTCCACACAGTGCCTGCACAACGCTCCGCCAAGGAGCTGAAGCGTCATGGAGGCATCACAAGAGGTAAGGATGCATGCGCGCTCTGCACGCGTCCATGTGGTGGACGCTGGGCCCGAAACCCACCACTGAAATTGGGCAAATTACATAGCTTCCAAATATGGTTGAAATATTCAAAGTTCAAAGTTTAATAACATTTGTATGCCGCCCAATCCCGTAGGACTCCGGCGGCTAACAATACAATAAATCAAAAGGGAATAGAAGGAAAGAAAAGATAGATTTAAAAAACACACCATGCACTCCATTCCAAGTGGGGCTGGTCTACATTTTGGGGTCAACAGCCCCAGGCCTGCCGGAACAGCCAGGTCTTAGTGGCCTTAGGGAAGGCTGAGAGAGTGGGAAGGGTCCGGATCTCTGTGGGAGATCATTCCACAGGGCCAGAGCAGCTAGAGAAAGACCTCCCCGAGTAGTCGCCAACCGGCATTGCCAGGTCGATGGTACCTGAAGGAGGCCCAGTCTGTGTGATCTTATAGGTCATTGGGAGGTATGTGGCAGGAGGCGGTCCCGTAGATATCCAGGTCCTAACATGTTGGGCTTTAAAGTAACGACCATTATCTCGACTCCTTCAGTCGGGTTTCATGGCCTGGTTACAGCACGGAAACTGCTTTGGTCGCGGCTGATCAATGATCTCTGGCAAGCCAGGCATAGGGGTCACCCCTCTATCCTTGTGCTCCTTGACCTCTCAGCATCCTTCGATACAATTGACCATGGTATCCTTCTGCGACGATTTGCGAGAGGTGGGAGTGGGAGGCACCGTCTCCGGTGGTTCTCCTCCTACCTCTTGGACAGGTCGCAGCGGTGTTGGTTGGAGGGCAGAGGTCGACTCCAAGGCCCCTCAATTAGGGGGTGCCACAGGGCTCGGTCCTGTCCCCCCTCCTATTTAACATCTACATGAAGCCGCTGGGTGAGATCATATGCTGGCACAGGATTAAGTACCACCAATATGCGGATGATACGCAGCTGTACCTGTCCGCCCCGTGCCAACTCAGCGAAGCAGTAGAAATGATGTCCAGTGCCTGGAGGCTGTTAGGGTCTGGATGGGAGTAAATAAGTTGGCACTCAATCCATACAAGACCGAGTGGCTACTGATGTTCCCTCCCAAAAATTGGCCAAATATTCCATCTCTCAGGCTGGGGGGTGAAATTATACGCCCCTCAGAGAGGGTTTTGCAATTGGGAGTCCTCCTGGATCCTCAGCTGACTTTTGACACCCATTTGTCAGCTGTGAGCAGGGGGACCTTGCCCAGGTTCGCTTGGTGCACCAATTGAGGAACCTACTTGGATCGGGAGGCCCTTCAGACAGTCACTCACGCCCTTGTGACCTCAAGTCTGGATTATTGTAACACGCTCTACATGGGGCTGCCCTTGAAGAGTGTTCGAAGACTCCAGCTGGTCCAGAACGCAGCCGCGCGAGCGATCGTGGGTGCACCCAGTACACCCACGTTGCACCTATCCTCCGCGAGCTGCACTGGTTACCCATTAGTCTCCGGATCCGCTTCAAGGCGCTGGTCGTTACCTATAAAGCCCTTCATGGCATCGGACCTGGGTACCTGAGAGACCGCCTCCTGCTGATCACCTCCCCATAGACCGCTTAGATCACACAGGTTAGGTCTCCTCCGGATTCCATCTGCCAGCCAATGTCGCTGGCAACTCCCCAGGGGAGAGCCTTCTCTGTTGCAGCGCCAGCCCTCTGGAACGATCTCCCGTGGAGATCAGGACCCTTACTACCCTCCCGGCCTTCCGCAAAGCCGTTAAGTCCTGGCTGCTCCAGCAGGCCGGGGAGCTCTCGAAATATCCAGCCCCCGGAAATTGTGTGTTATGTTTAATTTTAATGTTTTTGTGTATTATCCCCCCCCCTTGTTTTATTGTAAGCCGCCCGGAGTCCTTTGGGAGTGGGCGGCATACAAATCAATAAAACTAGAAACTAGAAACTAGAAAACTAGACCAGCACCTTGAAGCGCATTCGAAGACCGATGGGAAGCCAGTGCAGCTTGCGGAGGATGGGTGTAACATGGGTGTGCCTAGGTACACCCGATATCGCTCACGCGCTGCATTCTGGACCAATTGTAGTCTCCGAACACTCTTCAGGGGCAGCCCCAAGTAAAGCGCATTACAGTTATTATTTGTGAGAACACCAAAAAATCTAGGGACAGTAATGAAGTATCTGGGCTAAAGCTGCAATGTGTATTCCCCTTGACTTCAACATTTCAAAACTATTTACAAATATCTGATTAAGAAATATTGCCATTTCTTAGCTGCTTTCCAGTTCTCTTTCCTCGCTTATTGATCTCATCTCCTTGTACGGATAAAAGGTTAGTTACCAAAGCAAGCTTTTTTCACAAGAGGCAACTGCAGTGGGCATTACAATTGTTATGCCATGTGTTCATTTTAAACAAAAGGACAAATGTCCTGTACACAATCAGTGCATTTCTCTGCAGCTCATTAGCTACAGAATTTACATCCATTAAATTTGTTATCATATTTCAGATTTTAGAAATCAGTGAATGTATTATATCATAAAATATTTTCCATTCAACTTAGCATTTTAATAACTATTTATTTTAAAAGGCACAATGAAATGACAAATATGTATTCTTAAAAAAACTATCAAATGGTTTTGAATTATATGCTATCCTTTGTTTTCAAAGACATACTTATATATGAAAACCTTACTGTTATTGAAACAGTTTTCCTCAATACAGTGTTCCTAAAATGGGGAGGCTAAAAGACAACTGCAGTTAAAATAAAATAAGAGAACACAGAAAAGTAAGCAAAAGCAGATTCTCCAGTATAAAGGAAGAGCAAATGAAGTTAGAAATATGTGTCAAAAAGGTAAGTGGAAGGAAAAAACTGAAATTCCACATTGGAAAACAGTATACCTGCTACTTCTTGTTTCTCCCAATATCAAGAGGACATATTGTGGTTGGCAATGCAGTATAGCTTGCAGCTGCCTTGTATTGCTGGGCCTGAAGAGGATGCTCAGTCAGTTAAAGGTGGATGCAGGTGCCAATTCAAGCAAGCAAAACACCCTTATGTGAGATAACATCTACAATGGAATAGAATCGTTTGAATTGTGGAATCCTAGGTGCTCCGTAAGCTTGGTTGTTAGCTTGTAGTCATTTCATTAAACCGACTAGTCAACATCATTTAGTGTACATCTAGTAGACTTGATGATGTTATGTAGTTTGGGAATGAAATGTCTAAAAACAAACAAACAAACTCACAGCACCAAGATCTCTATAGTAAAATCATTTTCTTCTTTTCAGTGAGTCGTGATGGTGCAGTGGTTAGAATGTAATATTGGAGGCTAATTCTCCCGACTGCCAACAATTGGATTCTCACTGGCTCAAGGTCTCAGCCTTCCATCCTTCCAAAGTGGGTAAAATGAGGACCCAGATTGTTGGAGGCAATATGCTGACTCTGTAAACCACTTAGAGAGGGCTGTAAAGCACTGTGAAGCGGTATATAAGTGCTTATTGCTTATTTATTCACCATGCATTTCTTTCTGCCATAGTGCACACTGCAGTGTTCATGAGTTGGCCATAATGAGATTGTACAGTGATGGCATAGAACAATCTGCCCGTAACAAGGGAAAGCTCAGTCACTAATTTCTGACCAAGGATATTGTCCTCATTTAACCATGTTAATACAAATATGATTTAGAACCTTTTAAATTACCCATTCTTCCTTTGCTCTTTAATATCAATTCCTGTATCACTGTTTGCAGTTTCTTATTTGTGCCTGCCATATATTTTCTCCAGCAGATCTTATATTTAATTTCTCTCAATTATTTTCTCTCACTTGATGAACTATAGTTTTCTAGATATGTGGAAAGGGATTCCCTATAATCTACTTGTTTTAAAAGGTACCTATCATTCAGAAAATGATTTTTTCCTATCCCCCCGTCAACATCAAGTATATGTGCTCAGATGTGGAATAACAGAACTAAGGTAGAACTAGTAAATGTTGTTAATTCAGTTTTTGCCTATTTATTCGGCATTCTGATAAAAGTTTGTTCAACTGTATTTCCATTATTATTTTTTTGCTAAGGGAATGTTTAAAGCATTGTTTAAAAATCTTCTCTGCATTTTTGTTGTACATAAGGGCAGATTACATTAACAATGGATCATACATGACTCCACATGTTTGATAGCCTACAACAGCGGCATCAAACTCGATTACATTGAGGGATGCATCAGGGTTGTGTTTGACCTTGGAGGGGTGGGGTGACCAGCTCAACGTCACTCATGTCAGGGGTGCCTGTGGGGGAGGGGGACAAGCGCTCTGCCAGCAAAAACGGGATCCCAAGCTCCGTTTTAAACTGTGATAGCATCCTGCAACCCTCTGCCAGCGAAAACAGAGCTTGGGAGACCCACCCGTGCCCGTTTTCAGCTGCGACAGCCTCACGCAACCTTTGTGAGCTCCGTTTCACTGACAAGAGGCACCATTGGGTGCTCCTTTGCTGCAAAGCTAAGCAGCCCCCAGGCTGGATCTGGCCCGTGGGCCTTGAGTTTGACACCCCTAGCCTACAATGTAAAAGAAGGAAATAAAAGGTTTGTTTCCAATTCCTACTGTCTTCTAAAGCAGACTACTCAAGATGTCCCTAGACCACAGGTCATTGAGACATTTGAAGAGAACATTTGAATTGGGCTGTAACTTCAATCTCAAACATTTTTTCTTAATTTTAGCTGTGTCTTAATCCAGCTGAAGAAGTATACTACATTGAATAGTACATGTTCTTCATACAATTAGCCATTTAAGGGCACCACCCCCAGAGAGGCATATTTATACAATGTAGTATGACAATCCTTTCATAATCAATAAATATTTTTTAGTATCTTTCTGAAGAAAAAAAACATTTATATAGTTATCATATCAGGAATTATCAAGATCATTTTCATGCAAAATAGTTTTCTTTAAACTTCTATAAATGAAACATATTGTGCATGGTTTTGATTTCAAATACAGTGAAAAATATGCCTACTTACTATTAATATATTAATGAAAAGTTTTAAACATAACATTCTGTTTCATGTTAAGCATGTATCAATTTATTTTGTCCCTGGCATAAAGTTGTATAAGACCAGGTAAGCAGGATGTCTCTGTGGCAGCACCTATTGTCTGGATCATCTGATTTTATATTTTAAAAAATAAACCACCAATGGAACAAATTATATATTTATTTCAGTGGGAATAATTAGAGGTGTTAGCTGTCCACAATTATATAAAAATGCTGAAAGGGTCTATAGAAATGCACCAAGAGACAACTAGGAAACAAACCAAACATACATAAAAGCACAAACAAGGGTCATTAATATGTGGTATAGAGAACTCATACACTTCATACAATATAGCTAAATGAGTTTCAGATTAGAAAGCAAAGCAAAGATTGAATTATATATTTGCTTAAAAGGATAAAAATGCTGAAGTTTAGCTCTATTCTGAGGTTTTTCTCTTCATCTGCTTTTGGCTGCTTTCCTTCTGTTTCTTTTTTCCTTTCCTTTCAGCAAAGGGTAAGCAAGAAAATATTTTTAGTATTTTGGCAAAAGGCATCAATACATAGCATTTTGAGGAAGAATGCACTGGAACAAATAACATACTAATTCTTTCTCGGGATTTTCATTATGTCTGTACGTTTATGTTACGATAATACAGCAATGGTCAGTAACATTTTAAAAATTATATTGCCTCATAATAGTAAATATTTGCCTATATATTTCTTATTCAGAAGTTGTAGTCTTCAAATTAGATGTACAGTAAGTACCTATCATAGAAGATGTGTACCTATCAGGGCAATTGCAAAATTATAGTTGGGATATTGGTGCATATATCATCTTATTCTTTTCAGAGTAGCAACATTATTCAGAATGTAGATCACATAATAATAGCCCAGCCCCCTGCTCAAGCAGGAATCCTTGGCATGACCACCAATAGTTTGTAGTTGGTCAAAACCAGTTCTTACAGTCTTCCCATACTTGTGCAGTATGCAAAGTGTTCTTTTCAAAGAACAAATATATGCATGCTTATGATGTAAGTAACCTTGCTTGGCTATTTATTACTGAGAGATATACATAACACATGCACGCACATGTACACAGGCACACACACTCCTCTTGTTTCTACTCATAGCTTTTTTTTTCCTGGAGAGTACACGGTGTATCAGTTTTCTTTTCTTCTGGAACAAAGGCACACTTGTTAACTCTTCTGAGCTTCTTGGTTACTTCACTTGGGATATGTATTTCTTTATTACATTTAAAGGCCACACCTTACACACAGTGCTTACTTCCTTTCCATCAGCATTCACATGTGTTTACAAACATCCTATCAATGTAAACAAATGCATTAACTTGGTTTAGTTTTCTCCCCCAGTGTGTGTATAATTCACTTCCTCCCTGTTATATTAAACAGATAAGGATGCTACTTGCTCACGTTGAATAATGAAAAATATGAAACTAGAATGTAGTAATTTAGCTATTTCTTCACCTCATTTGTATAGTATAACAATTGCAAAAAATATGAGATGTGCAGAATAACTATGTAATTTGTCAAAATGTTTGTAAAAAACATGAATGATCTGCAATGTTTAACATATTAAGTAACAAGATACAATATAATATCCTTGTCCAATCAAATCAGCAGCAGATATGTTGACTAGTTAGAGAAACAGAATGTAATTTTATCATTGTAAAGTCTGATCAATTAAATAGTATCCTCTTCATTTCCTCAATTTGGTAGAATATGTTTATGTCTATAAACATATTTTAATTTAGGAACATTATTTTAATCCTTTTAAAAAATATGTGGGTGACAAAAACCCCAAAAGTGGGCGAGACATCTCTTTCTCACTTTTATAACTATATGTTTCTCCTAAAGCGGTAGTATAGTTAATATGCATGTGATTCATCTATTGGATAAAGAAGTTACGATTTCTTTTAAGAAAAAAATTGATGTATCATGTATATAATGTGACTAAACAATATAACAATAAACAATATATTCATATTCCATTCATAATTATAATATTGCTGAGAATTTCTTAACTCTAAATCAAGGTTCTAGATGAATTTAAACTCTGGTAAGCATGACATCATCTTCCTTCCTAGATTAAAAAGAAGAACAAATGGTTCATTGCCAAGAGTTGGTTTCATGTTTCCTTAAGGTCATTGATTCAAAAGGTTCACTCTTAAAGAGAAAAAAAGTGATTTTCCCATGGTGAAAGAACTAAACACTAGATAAACGATCTACTGTATGGAAAACTGATGCCATGAGTGGGTAAGAGATGTAATTCAACAATAATATCCATTATCAGTACTACTAAGCATTACATTCTAATTCAATATACATTACTTCCACAGGGAAAACAGAACATTCAGAAAGTTAATTCTACTGAGATAATAAAAATAGGTACCAGCTGCCATTACCCCAAAGTGATATGGACACAGGATTACAATTTAACTGTGATGATCCAATTGAATTTTCATTAAATTTATAGTAAATTAAAGCATATCTTCCCAAAATTCATTTGAAATCACCAATCTTCAGCCAAGTTGTTACAACTTTTATCTGAGATGTTTTAAAAGATTTCAGAGCAATGTTCACATTCCTTTATATAAAATAAGTTTTAAATGAGTATATTCTATATAAAGCAAAGAAAGTAGTTTGAAAGTTTCACTTTGCTTGGCCTCAGGCTATCACAGTATGCTCCCAAGTAGATAAAAGTGATATAATTTTGTTTGCATGCTGGGTGGCCAAGAGGTTAAACATCACATTTTAGTGTGGGAAAATCCCCAAGCAGAAAAAAGGTACTTAACAAATGTTGGAATACAAAGTAGTAATAGTTATTTGATCTTTCTTAACTACCATATATAACTTTTATATATCCAGAAATTATTTCATATACTGTATACGTATCATCCTGAAAATTATCATATTTCATTGGACTCATGTCTATCAAGCTTACTATAGCTCAATAACCAAAATATTGCAGTATTACTTGTCCCCTCATCCATGAGTCAGATTTTAACAGTATATTTCATTCTTAAAATGCTAACCATTCAGAAGTATTTTATTTTTTTTAAAAAGTAGATTAATTAAAAATGAATATTTGTATGCTTTTGTTATTATCAAGCATTTACAATCACACAATGGCCGAAAGATATTAATGTTTCCCAGGACAAGTAGCTGTCTTAGCATGATGCTTGTATATCTTTCCACATGTTAATAATCTTGCTGTATTTATTGCTTAGCCAGAAGGTGTTTGCTTGTTTTTCACTAATGTGTTATGAATATTTCTAGTTTATAAATTTATTCAATAAATCACAGGTAAATAAATTATGTTTCACACAAAGTATGAAATACGGTTAATGTAGGGAATGCTAGAATAAATATATTATTTTCTTTTATTGACAAGAGTTTATTTGCCGTTCTGTCTTTAGGTATTATATCTGTTATCATTTACATAAGGAATCCTCTTCTGTATGGTACTTCTATGTTTCATCAGAAATGCATCTTTTAAATACCTATTTCTAACAGAATTATAGAACACTGAATCAGGATTGATAGCATAATCCATATATCCACTTAGTTTAAACACCATTTGTTGAACTTTATAGCAAGGATGATTTCTTGCTATAAAATCTTTCATAGATCACAGTGCATTTCATCAGATAAATGTAATCTACATTTATCATGTAGTCTATTACAAATTGGGTAATAATTTATCAATTGAAGAATTCAATCTTCTTTTAAGATGAGAAGAATTCAGTCTTTTCTCAAGATGATTAAGGTAGTGCCCCACACTGATTAATTAGGACAAGCACATGTAACAGTGCAGAGGAAGATTCATTTCACAGTGAGGGTGCTTATGATTATCTAGAGTTGATAAAACTTTATTTAATATGAATATAGCTACAAATGGTCAATTCAGTTCTTTGAGCAAACAAAATATCTTAATATTTATATACAGTACATAAATAATGTATATTTTAGAAAATATTTATTCTAAGAATAATAAAGTAATATGAAATGCATATTATCTTTTATAGCATAGATGTTCATATTGATGTTTATAAATAAAAACACTTCTAACTCCACTGACATAGTTGCCCTGGATGTAAATTAATCCAAATCAAGTTTTGATACTTCTTTCCAATAGACAGTTTTAAAAAAACTTTAAAAACAATCTATCCAGCAAATGTAATTTGCAGTTGGCAAATTCCTTAAAATATTTGTTTTAAAAATAGTATTATCTGTGCAAAAATTATGGTCCAGTGCCAGGAAAAAGCATTGAAAGTTTGCAACAGGCACACATTACATCCTACTGGGAGGATGAGTTCAAAACACCATGAATTTCTATGCAGAAGATAATAAGAAATAATAAGAAATTCTTATCACATGCAAAATCTTGTATGCAGCATACATGCAAATGCGATAGGAAGCTGAAACTAATTGGAACTTCTCACTATCTATAGATAATCTGTCACTTTATTGTGGTCTCAGACTAGTAAATGAGATGTGTCTGTAAGTGATTTATAAGCAAACTTATCTCTAGCTAAGAAACTAGTAAATAAAAAATAAGACATAATTAAAATACCTCTATAAAACATCCTAAGGGTCCTGACTGAAACTAAGGAACCACCTCTTCCCAGTTACATCTACCTGTCCTATTAGATCTGGCAGGAGAAGCATGTTACAGAGCCTGTCAGTTGACATTCCAAAGTTGACAGGATCCACAGCCTTTTCTGCCATGGCATCTGTCTTTTGGAACATCATTCCTTGGAACTTGTATTGGCACCTATCCTTCTGGCCTTTAAGAGGTCCTAAAGACCTGACTATATAGAATATAATATAATAGAATTCTTTATTGTGAAGTGTGATTGGACACCCAAGAATTTGTCTTTGGTGCATATGCTTCAGTGCACATAAAAAGAGATGAAGATACATTCATCAAGAGTCATAAGGTACAGCACTTAATGATAGTCATAGGGTACAAATAAGAAATCAGGAAACAATATCAATTTTCCCCCCAAGATGGTGGTGCGCTTAGACGCTGTGGCTTTGAGCTCATGGTGCCACAGTAGAGTTAGGCAAAAGCTAGTCTATATCCGCAGGGAGTTATTAAAAATTGGATCTTCTAGTCAACTAGATATCACCAGTGACTTCCAAGCAATCTTATAATATACCGAGTGACATAGTAAGACTGCTAGGCTCTCAATGGATCGTTGTTGGGCCTAGGAGGCGGGGAAGAGAGCAAAAGCAGAAGCCGGGATGCAAAGCTGGTTTGCTAGTTCGGTTACGGAAGCAGCCTCACAGACCAGCATTACCAAGCATTTTCTAACCAACTCTAGATCCTTTGTCCACAAAATTGATGAATTAGAGCTATGGAAGCCAGCAAATAAGATCATTCGTGACTGCTATGTGATGATCATCACAGAGCAGTGACATGCGGTGAAGCTTATGGCTGTGTGAGGCAAAAAGAAAGCAGCTTTTGCCCCTCCGCAGCAGCTATGTCCGAAATAGAGGTGTCCCGCGCCCTGCAGCTATATCCGACCAGCTGCGGGGGTGCGGGCCGCCTCTATGTCAGACAGAAGCGGTGGGGCACTTTCTTTTGGCTTTTGCCCACCCCGCAGGGCAAACACTTCCACCTTGCAGGCACCGGAGCCGCAGGCCACCAGGAGTACAGCAAAAGAGCGCCGGTTCCAGCCCAGGCTGGAGCAAGGCGAAGAGGGGTGGGGAAAAGCCAAAGGCGAAGAGGGGTGGGGGTGTTCCAAGAGGCCCCGTCCTCTTTTTGCACTCCGCAAGCCAGGCCCGGAGCGGCAAGAGGCTTGGCTCCACTTCTATCGCCCCCCCCCCCCACTCCAGAGAAGCTGGTCACGGGCGAGTCTCCGTAGCCCTAGTTTCATCTCCAAGCATCCCCGGGAGGAAACGGGCCAGCGCCGCTTCCCTCCCTGGACTTTCCAGGATGGGAGGACCTGCATTCCGCTCCCCCTTCCAAGCCCCGAGTGGCCAGCCTCGGCTCCTGCTGCTTTCTCCCAGAGCTCCAGCAGGCCCGCGGAGGAGGAGCCTGGACGAGGCTGGAGCGAGAGCAGCAGAGGCAAAAGGCTGGCTACTCGGGGCTTGAAAGGGGGAGCGGAATGCGGGTCCTCCGCTCCCGGAAAGTCTGGGGAGGGAAGCTGGGCTGGCCCATTTCCTCCCGGGGCTGCTTGGAGATGAAACCAGGGCTACGGAGACTTGCCCGCGACTGGCTTCTCTGGAGTGGGGGGGGGGGGCGATAGAAGTGGAGCTGAGCCTCTTGCCATTGTGGGCCAGTCTAAAGTCTGTTCTCCCTAAGTTTGTGCAGTATGTGCAGTATACCACCAGAGCAGGGTGGGTTTCTCGCCCCGTTCCAACCGGTTCGGTTGGAATGGGGCCGGCGGCGTCCTCATGCACACGCACGGTGCACGCATGCGTACTAGCATCTGTGCGATGCTCCAGCTGCTCCTGGAGGATCGCGCAGGCGCTGTATGCGTCCTGCGCATGCATGGAAGCGCAGAACTCGTCAAAACCGGGTAAGGAGCGCGGGCGGGCGGGTGGGCTCTTCGCCGTTCCTGGAAGTTACTTACTTCCGGGTTTGCCGACCAACCGGTTTGCAGGGACCGCCACGAACCGGTTGAAACCCACCCCTGCACCAGAGGTAAGAATACTCTAGACCACATGTACTCAAACTTAAGACAGGCATATACAGCAATCCCCCTCTCCCATCTGGATACATCTGACCACACCTCTCTGCTACTGTGCCCAAAGTATAACCCCCTTAGGAAAAGGATACGACTAGTCTTGAAAACGGACAAAATCTGGCCGGAGGGAGCACTACACTGAGCCACCTTGAGAAATCTGGGAAATATGTCAGAATGCTTTTTATAGACTATAGCTCGGCCTTTAACACCATCTTACCAGGAATTCTCATTGAAAAGTTGACTGACCTGAATTTCCCTCCCCTCACTTGTGAATGGATCAAAGACTTCCTGACGGATTGTCCACAAACAGTAAGGGTTGGGTCCTTTACATCTTCCACGCTGAAGCTCAGGCTCCCCTCAGGGGCTGTGTGCTCAGCCCATACCTGTACTTGCTATATACATATGACTGCATATCCATCGTAATAAAGTTTGCAGACGACACAACAGTGCTAGGTCTCATAACTGGAGGGGACGAATCAGCATACAGGGAAGAAGTCCAGAAGGTATCCGCATGATCCTCAAGAAACAACTTACATCTAAATATTAGTAAGACAAGGGAGATGGTGCTGTATTTCCAGAAGCACAGAGAGGAACCTGCCCCACTGTATATCGAGGGAGGCTGTGTGGAGAGAGTTTCCTATTTTAAATTCTTGGGAGTGCTTATTAGTCAAGATCTCACCTGGAAAAACAACACGTCTCTGGTGATTGGAAAGGCCCAACAGAGTCCTGTGAAAAAATCAGGTGGAACAACGGCTGATGACCTCTTTCTATTGGTCCACCATAGAAAGTGTCCTCACATATTGTATTACAGTATGGTATGCTGGTTTAACAGCTGCGGACAGGAAGGCACTACAGCGAGTGATCAATTCGGCACAAGAAACCATTGGTTGCCCTCTGACACCACTGGATGACATCGCGAGAGGTCTGTAAATATTTTCATGGTCCTCTTTTTGACTCGTGCAATGTAAAGGTCCTCTCTGGAAGGCAGGTTGGCAGTAATTGTTTTTTCTGCAGTTCTCATTATCCTCTGAAGTCTGTGTCTGTCTTGTTGGGTTGCAGAACCAAACCAGACAGTTATAGAGGTGCAAATGACAGATTCAATAATTCCTCTGTAGAACTGTATCAACAGCTCCTTGGGCAGTTTGAGCTTCCTGAGTTGGCGCAGAAAAAACACTCTTTGTTGTCCTTTTTTGATGACATTTTTTATGTTAGGTGTCCATTTTAGGTCTTAAGATATGATAAAACCTAGAAATTTGAAGGTCTCTACTGTTGATACTGTGTTGTCTAGTATTGTAAGGGATGGTAGTATGGTAGGGTTTCTCCTAAAGTCTACCACAATTTCTACTGTTTTGAGTGTGTTCACTCAGTTCCAGATTGTTCTGCTCACACCAAGAGGCTAGTTGTTCAACCTGTCTATATGTGATTTCATCCTTGTCTCGATTGAGACCAATCACGATGGTTCACCATGCTTTGAGGAATAGAGGTAATGGTGAGCTTTTTCAGTGGCTTTACTAAATGGGATGTATTCCTGCTGTGATTATGGGTAGGCTGAATTGAGTTTTTAATAGTGTTGTATGTTTGATGTCTTTATACTTTTATTCTCGCCGTTCTTAATTTTTAAAAGCCTTTCAGAGTCATATATGAGAGATAGGTGGCTATATAAATTTAATAAAAAAATAAATTTAAAAGAAGCAATCTGTGTTGAGGCCTAAAATTATGAAATGTGACAATATTTAAAGTTACAAAATTCTGGATTTCAATCTACAATTTAGAATGGGAAAAACATGAAAAAGCGTTGAAAAATAACAAAAAAGAACAATTTTCTTCATTATACATAAGCCATTTGAAAGCTCAAAAAGGGTGTTGGTGCTTACCTGATACGCCTCTTCTCATAGTGGGGGGAGGAGTATCCAGAATGGGTTGACCTTATCCTCTCATGATGGATTGAGTCAGATAAACTATTTGGGTAACGCCCCCTGGCACCAGGTATTCCCCAGTTTTATTGACGAAGAGCTCTATCCGACTCGTTGCACCATTCACTCCAGACTCTTAATTCAGTTCTTAGCTTTTATTGTCTTCAACGTCATTATTTATATAACTTCATAAACAATGAACATAGCACTTAGTCGTACAAACATAGTCAGGGAGGGACTGGATACTCCTCCCCCCACTATGAGAAGAGGCGTATCAGGTAAGTACCAACGCCTTTTCTCCATAGTGAGGGGGGAGGAGTATCCAGAATGGGACGTACCAAAGGGAGGGAAACCCCTGAGGCCCTATATTCCCCACTCAAGCCTATTGAGGCATGGGCCCCGCCCTGTGAACCGCCTGCAACATCCTGCGGCCAAACGAGGCTTCTGCCGAGGCAAAGAAGTCCAGCTTATAGTTCTTAACAAAGGGAGAGGGGGAAGCCCATGTGGCTGCCCTGCAGATTTTGGCCAGGGATGCCTGCGTGGCCCAGGCCGTGGATGTGGCTGCGCTCCACGTGGAGTGAGCTGTGATATGATTTGGTGTCTGTAAGCCCTGTGATTGGTATGCAATGGCAATGCAGGTTCGCAACCACCTGCCTATAGTGGTGGAAGTTACCTTGTTACCCAGGGACCCTGGTTGGAAGGAGACAAACAGAGCTTCAGATTTCCTGTTTGGCCTGGTTCTCCTGAAGTAAATCCTCAGAGCCCTCCTTATGTCCAGAGTGTGCCACTTCTTCTCCAATGGGTGAGAAGGGTCTGGACAGAAGTTGGGCAAAATCAGTTCCTGGGCTCAATGGAAGCAGGAGCACACCTTGAGGATGAAGGACGGATCCAGCCGTAACACCACCCTGTCTTAGTGGAAGGCGCAGAGATCCTCCCTGGTGGACAGCGCTTGCAGTTCGGATATCCACCTGGCGGAGGTGATGGCCACCAGGAACGCCACCTTCAGAGTCAGGAACTTAAAGGAAACTGTTCGTAACGGCTCAAACAGAGCGCCTGTTAGAGCGTCCAATACCCTATGTAAGTCCCAGGAAGGGTACCTGTGTACTGTGGGCAGTTTGAGATTGGAAGCCCCCTTAAGGAATTGCCTGACCATGGGGTGGTGCGTCAAACTCTGGTTTCTGCCACACAGAACTGCTGAGATGGCTGAAACCTGTCTCCTAATTGTGTTAGGAGCTAACCCTCTATCCAGGCCCGCCTGGAGGAAGTTCAGAACCTGTGGCACTATAGCCTGGATAGGGTTGTACCCCCAGGAGTTACACCAAGAGTCAAAGATCCGCCACATGGAGCCATAGATGTGCTCCATGGAGCGTCTGCGGGTGGCCTGGATAGTCCTTATCACCCTGGGGGAGAAGAGGTCTTTCCTCAGGATGCTCCGCTCAATCGCCAAGCGGTCAACTGGAGCCATTGAGGATCTGGGTGCCCCAGCGACCCCTGGCTGAGGGATATCCTCTCCTGGGGGATTCTCCAGGGCCTCTCCACAGACAGAGACTGGAGATCTGCAATCCACGGCCTCCGGGGCCAGTGAGGAGCCAACAGAACCACTTCCGCCCCCTCCTGAAGGACCTTCTGTATAACCCTGGGGATCAGGGGCAAGGGAGGAAAGGCATACAGAGGACTCCTGGGCCATGGACTCCGCAGAGCATCCATCTCTTCCGCCCCCCCCCCCATGTCTGGTACCTGGAGAAGAACCTCAGCTGGGTGTTGAGGGGAGTGGCGAACAGATCGACCTCTGGGTGCCTGAAGCGCTCGGCCACCTTCTCGAAAATCGCTGGCTGCAGCCTCCACTCTGAGTTGTCCACCTCGGCCCGGCTGAGCCAGTAAGCCCTGGTGTTGTCCACCCCCGCTATGTGTTCTGCCCTCAAAGACCGGAGGTTCCTTTTAGCCCACTGTCCCAGACGTTTGGCCTCCTTCATGAGGGCCCTTGATCTGGTCCCCCCGCCTGTTTATGTGGGCCTTGGTCCTATTGTCTGTGAGGACTAATATGTTCTGGCCCCTGACCAAGTTCTGGAAATGTAACAGGGCCAAGCGGACCACCCTGAGCTCCAACCAGTTTATGTTGTGAGTCCCTTCCACCTAAGTCCACTGTCCTTGCGCCATCTGAGCCAGCAGATGGGCACCCCACCCGCTCAGACTGGCGCCCATTGTTACCATCAAGCAGTCTGGTGTCCAGAAAGTTTCACCCTTTGTGATCGCTGGGGACATCCACCAAGTCAGGGAACGGGGGACCTCTACCGGGAGAAGCACCTTGGTCTGTGAACAGCTCATGCGCCTTCGCTGGAAAGGCAAGAGGAACCATTGGAGATCTCTGGTGCGGAGGCGAGCCCACAGGACGATGCCAATGGCGGAGACCATGGTGCCCAGCAGTTTAGACAGAGTGGCTAAGGACACCTTGCGCTTCCTTGCTATCGAGGAGGCTAGCTGTCTAAGCGCTATCTGTCTGTCAGGTGACAGAAAAACCATGCCCGTCTGGGTGTCTATTCTGGCTCCTAGGTGAATCAGACTAGTAGAGGGGTGGAGGTGACTCTTGGCTAGGTTTACCATGATCCCTCGGGACTGTCATGGTGACATCTAGATCTCGTAGGGCACCCCTAAAGGAAGATGACTGCAAAAGCAGGTCATCCAGGTAACATTGGATGCGCACCGGGACCTGTCTCAGGTGTGCTGCCAGTACTGCCATTACCTTTGTGAATACCTTCGGGGCTGAAGACAGCCCAAAGGGGAGGGCCCAGTACTGATAGTGGTGTCCCATGTAGCAAAGCCTGAGATACCTGCGGTGATCCTGGGCAATGGGAACGTGC
Organism: Thamnophis elegans; assembly: GCF_009769535.1. NCBI lineage: Eukaryota > Metazoa > Chordata > Lepidosauria > Squamata > Natricidae > Thamnophis > Thamnophis elegans. The sequence goes on along the minus strand of NC_045549.1, from coordinate 45,457,073 downwards.
AGGTAGGCCTCTGTGAGGTCTATGGAGGTGAGAGAGTCTTCCTGCCTAACCCCCTCCAAGATAGAGTGCAGAGAGTGCATCTTGAACCTCCTATAACGAATGGAACAGTTCAGGCGTTTCAGATCAAGGATCGCTCTCCAGCCCCCTGAGGCCTTGGGGATGACAAACAGAATGGAGTAGTGCCCCTGACCTTGTTGCTCTGGAGGCACCGGCTGGATCGCCATGATCTCCAACAGGTGTTGGATGGCCTCCTGCATCAGCAACCTCCGGGTCAGGTTCTTTGAAACCGGACATATCCAGAAGAGGCTCGGGGGACTGGAAAGAAATTCAAGTGAAAGGCCATGCCTGATTGTCTTCTGCACCCACCTGTCAGAGGAGGTGAGGTCTCAGCAGTCGGCGAAGTCTGCTAAGCACCCCCTAATGGGGAGAGCGCTGGGCCTAGCTTTAATTTTTGCAGAAGGAGCGCCCCCCTCTGCCTCCTACACCCCCTTAAAAGGGCCGCTTCTGCTGCCTGCCTCTCTGCTGTCTGTCTGGGTACCTCTGCCTAGCAGGGAATCCCCCCTGGTACTGCCTGTTTCTACTACTGCCTGCCTCTGCCCCCCTAAAAGAATCCTGACACCGAAAGAAGGAACCAGAGTCCTGACCACGGGAGTAGGAGCGTCTGGGGTATGGAGTCGTCCTGAAGCTGCCTTTCTTCTGGGCGGTGGCCAGGACCTTCCTCTTGTCCTTGTTCTCAATCAGGAACTGGTCCAGAGCCGAGCCAGAGGGAGTCCCCTGTGAAGGGGGCCGAAGCCAGGCGCCACTTGTGATGAACCTCTGCCTGCCACTGTCGTAGCCACAGCAGCCTGTGTGATGCCACCACACCCTGGAAGCAAATCTGGCTGCAGCCAAGGTGGCATCTGATGAAAACTGGATGGCTGCCACCAGCTTGTTGATGTCCTGATGTGACCAGACATCTGCTATGGAGGTGCATTGCTGTAGCTCCTGCAGCCTGATCTGTTGATGAAGGAGGCTGTGGTGGCTGCTTTCACAGCCCAGGCCGCTGCTTGACGATCCCTCTGCAAGATGAGGTCCACCTTCTTGTCCTCCACCTTCAAGGCATCCTCTGGCTCCCCAGGCATGTTGGTGGATGTATGAAGAACCACAACCAGAGCATCTATGGCGGGCTGCGCCAGTAGCTTAGCCAGCTCTTGGTCCACATTGAAGAACACCCTGTCTGAAGAGGAGGGTGTGGGACCAGTTGTAGGAGATGCCCATTGGCGCCTTACCAGGTCGAGGAAGGTCTTGGGCGTAGGAATGGTGTCCGCCTCGATGACCTGCTCATCGAAGATGTTCTCTGCTGAGAAACCCTGGCGTTGAGGTGGAGCCTCCGCTGCTCTACTGCCTAGCTTGACTGTTGTCTTGGCCTTGAAGAGCAGGGACTTAAACAGTGAGGGCTGGAACAACCCGGTGAATGTAGGTTTAGGAGGAGGCATGCCTTCGTCCTCTGACAGCTTGTCCTCCCTGATCTCGCCTTCCTCACTTTCCATGTCGCTCTCCTCCTGGGATGAATCTGAGGAGCTGGGGATCTCTTCCTCCTGAGCTTCTGGGAATTCAGGAGCCCTGGGAGAGGGTGGAAGGGGGGTCCCCTGTGGCTGTAGCTGTTGGAATGCTGCTGCCATGCATTGCTGAAATGCCTGCATCATTATCTCTTGAAAGTTGGGGGCCCCTGTGGGAGGTGTCTGGCTGTGGCCTATGCTCCCCTGAGCAGGGGGAATGCCCAAGAGGGGAAGTCCAGTAGGCAAGGCTGCCCCCACAGCAGGAGTGGTAGGGGATTGCCACCCCTGAGTAGCGCCCCAAAGTCCTGAAGTGTCTATAGGGATCCTTGCTGGCAGGGCTGGATTCTCCACTGTACTTCCACTGGGTAAGGGAGTGCCTGGAGTTTTTCCCCCTTTGCCTGGGGTGGCCTGATGGCTGGCAGCCTTCTTGCAGAGCCTCTCTAAAGTCTTATGCCTCCTCCTCTCATACTTAAAGGGCTTGGAAGGCTTGTGACCCCCCGCTTCCTCTGGATCTGCCCTGGGGGAGAGGTGCTTGCTTTTACATTTAGCCTTTCCTCCCCGCCTCCCTTCGGGCAGTCTCTGGGGAAGCCACTGACCTGGATGCTTGCTCTTCTACCCCTCCGGTGGGGCTGCAGTCCATGCTTGCAGCTGTCTGGGTTTCTTCTTCCTGGTAGCTGCTGGGCGCTGCCATCTTGGACCACGTGGGTCCTCCCGGCTTCAAAATGACACTGCGCGGATGGCAAAAGGGGTGCGAAATTCAAAAGTACTTGCAGAGCGGCTTGTGCTCCAGGGAGCTGCCGCGTGCCCTCTCAGCCGGATTCTCTTCCTCCTGCCTCTTCCCCAGGAAAGGTTTCCTCACGATCTTCTGGCTATGTGGAGGCAGAGTGGGCGCTCCGGGGTGTTTGGGAAGCCCTGGTTCGTCACTCAACCCCTGAGGGGAGCGACGGAGCGCTCCAGCGACTTACAACCCTCCGCGGCTAGGGCTTGCCTCCAGGAGGCTTGTGCCCTCTACTCCTGCTGCCCGGCCAAGGTCCTCACCAAGTGTCTTCGTATTCACTCGTGGCCAGGGCAGCGTGCCGCCCCAGGGGGGCCGGTGGCAGTCCCGATCCTGTAGGAGGAGGCTGTGCGCGGTACAGGGAGGCAAGATTTGACGGGTCCAAAGGAATTCTCTTTAAATCCTAGAAAATTGCTGGAGATCCAGAATGTGCAACCGCTCACAATCGGATGAGTCAGAAAAACTGGGGAATACCTGCTGCCAGGGGGCGTTGCCCAAAGAGCTTATCTGACTCAATCCAATCATGAGAGGATAAGGTCAACCCATTCTGGATACTCCTCCCCACTCACTATGGAAAATAAAAATGCTTCCAACACAACATGAATTAAGGCCAGGAAGAAATATTAGAAAGTGAATAGATTCACTTTGGTACAAGAAGGATGGAAGGAAAACACTGTCAGGCTTTCAAAAGTCTATTAGCAGAACCTATAAATAAAGTTCTAGAATTTCCTATGGCTGTGATGGTGAACATATAGCACGCGTGCCAGAGGTGGCACGCAGAGCCCTCTCTGCTGGCATGCACACCGTCACCCGAGGTCAGATCTCCGTGGAGTTTCTTTTGTGAGTTTCTGTTTCCCTGCAAACGATGAAACAGAAACTCACAAAAGAAAAAGATCTTACCTCTTGCCACGATGCCGGTATTGGGATGCTTCACCTCCCGCCAGCCAGCTGGTCTTTCAGTTTGGGCATGCATGCACAGTTTGCGCACACGGTATCTAAACTCGCCATCGCTATCCTATGAGTCTGCTTCTTGACCTGACCTACCTCAAAGGGGTAACACCATGCTTGAAGGTATGGCAAGATTTTCCCTTCCTTTGTCTTACACCCACAACAGTTAAGGCAGAGTCAATTTAAATTTCTGTCTACAATCTCTTCCTTTCCTGGGCTCATGCTTTGCTAACTGCCACATTTCTTCTCCATGATGTTATTTGTGGTTCTTTACAATTTTAATCAAAAGGACATAAATTGTTTATTCAAAACAATGATAAACCATCAGAGATTCACATGACAAGGTTAGAAATAGATGACCACCTTCTTCATTTGAAACTGGACATTACCATGGGACTTGTCTAACAAAACAAGCAGTAGAATCGCTACATACTGATTTGACTGCATCTCTACTGGGACTGGAATGAAGTTCAGACATACAGTAGTAGGGGATGTAGTAAAAAATGTCTGTGTAAAACTAATTTCAAACACTAATACTATCAGCAAAAGTATAATCAAGAAAGGGCATAAAGTAAATTGTTTCATGCTTATGATGTGCAATATGTAGACTTCATATTCATATTGTAATGATTGGACTTTTGGACTCAAAGAACCATTTTTACAGTTACAAAAATGAATTTCATGACATATATTCAATTTTTTAAGAAACTGTATCAAGCAAAATGCCTTATATAAAATATGTGGAAAAATCAGAAAAAATAAGGTTGTTTTAAACAAATAAATTTATGGAATTGATAGACTGACTTAATCTTCTAACAATTCTGGGCAGCTTTCAAAATATCTGATGGAAACATAGAGACTAGAGAGAGGAAATGTTGCCTTTTATATGTGATGAATCACAATTACTTTTAGCTGACGCTAAGGTTAGTCAATGGAAAGAAATACTGGCAGCTGGAATTTAAGAACATTTGAAGATCGTGTTTGCCATTCTTGTAGCGTTTCTGCTGCTTTATCAACAAACTTTAGAGCTATTAAGCTACTTTACAAATCTCCCATTTATTCCTATTTGTTCCTAATCTCCCATTTGTTCCTATTTGTTCTTATTAGGCTCAAGAGGTATCCGGATGATAAAAAGTGATGTGCCTGCAATTTTTTGCCTGTTTTGGGGGAAATGATGAGTCATTTTAAACATGAAAGTGCGACACTACATGTCACAAAAAATAAACCATTCATTCTGACTTTTAAGTTGCAAGAAAAAAGTAAAAACTGTATCACTTAGAAATTAGACATAAGATTAGAAATTAGTTATTTAAAAATAAAGGTGTTATATATTGGCTGTCAGATTATTTAGAGCTAAGGTTCTGAAGAGCCTAAAAACAATGTAATAAAAGTAATAAAAATGTTAGGAATATGTTGTTAAAGCCAGGGAGTTCTAATAAAGACCAACTTGGGTCTAGAGAACTGAACTTGTAGATTTAAATGAAAACCTAAAATAATAATATTCATATTAAGATATCACTGCATGTTTAGCCAAAAATGTTGTAAGATCTTGTAATAATGCATAAGCAATTACAGTTTCTTTTAGTAGATGAGGGAACTGTCCATATTCCAGTATATAGACTTTGTTTATACATTTAGTATATTAGTACATTATGACTTTTGTATATAGCATGGGAGCACATTGATCCCATATGGGACAAGAATTTCCATTGTTAAGCAATTTCCATTGTTAATTGAGTTGTGCCCAATTTTACAATTTTTTTTTTGACATGGTAGTTAGTGAGTTACTGAAGTGAAGTGAATCATATTGTTGTTAAACATATCTGGGTTTTCCCCATTGACTTCACATGTTAGAAGCCAGCCTGGAATGTCACAAATGATGAACACAGAACCCTGGAATACTGCAATTGTATAAATTACATGCCCAAATTTTGATCACATGCCTGTGAGGATGCTGCAATAGTTATAAGTGTGAGCAATGGCTGTAAGTCACTTTTTTCACTGCTGTTGTAACTTTGAGTGGCCCTAAATGAATGGTTGAATATCAAGGACTACTTGTAACAATGTCTGATTATAGGATCAGACTGTGATAATAGGGAAAGCAAGTATGTTACAAGCTATATGCTAACATTAGGCATATACATGTATGTAGTGATTGATGCAGAAAAATGAAACATTAAGAGTACATTCACCCTTTTCTGTAACTACTGTGTTTCCCCGAAAATATAACATGTCCTGAAAATAAGGCCATGCCATATTTTTCAGGTGGGCAAAAATATAAGCCCTCCCCTCCCCCCAAAATAAGCCCCTTGGACAACCCCCCCCCCTCCGGCCAGGCAGAGCACCATTCACCGATCTAGCGGTATCCCAAAGGCGCCAAGCCACGGGAACCCGGGGGGGCAAAGGCGCTCACGTTGCTTGGCGCCTTCGGGATATCGCTAAGTCGGTGAGTGGCGCTGTGCTCAGCTGGAGAGGAGGGTTGCCGGGTGGCTGCTCTCTTGTGAGCGGGCTCCTGAAAAGCCGGGCACAGCGTCAGGGGCGAATGGCTGTGTTGCACTGTTGCCATCCCAGCATGGCTTCTTTTCTGGCTTCCAAAATCCAGAGATCGGCTGTCGAGACTTCCAGCAGTGGCTGCTCTGGGAGTGCACTCTATGGTTGTGGCCCAGTGGTGGCGTGCCGTGGACCTGCAGGGAGAGCTGGACTAGGGCATGGTGAGGCTGGAGGCAAGTGAGCTAGGGGTGGAACAGGTGCTCACGCAACCCCCCCATTCCAGCCGGGCAGAGCGCTATTCACTGACCTAGGAATATCCCGAAGGCACCAAGCCGTGTGGCGCTCTGCCTGCCTCCCAGCTCCCACGGCTTGGCGCCTTTGGGATACCCCTAGGTCAGTGAATGGCACTCTGCCCAGCTGGAAAGGGAGGTTTCCGGGCAGCTGTTCATGAGCGTGGCCACCTCATGGCTGCTATGTTGCGCTGCTGCGACACCGCAACACAGCCATTCATCCCTGAGGCTGTGCCCAGCTCTTCGGGAGCCTGCTCGCAAGATAGAAGCTGCTCGGCAACCCCAAAACAATAAGCCCCCCCAAGATAATAAGGGCCAAGCCATATTTTGGGGGGGAAAGAAAATAAGACCCTGTCTTATTTTCAGGAAAACACAGTATATAAATAACAAAATCCCACAACTTTAGAATTTAAGGCTTGTGGGGAAAAATCAGCACCAGCAAGATGAATGGAAAGTAGTTTCACATCAGAAAACTGTACTGGTCAGGTTATGTCAACATAATGTTTTCTGCCAGCCATCAACAACTTTTAATTTTCCAACCTATTTCACTTGCAGAAAGTGTCCGCATTATAGTATTAGGAGGACCAAAATGTAGAATGTTTCTATATCCATGTATGCATGGTTGTTGTTACACATATTTTGCCCATGATTAAAAATATTAATGTAGGCAAATCTAGTTTCTCATAAACAATGGCAGAAAAAATAATGATATATCAAGTTTTATTTCAGAAGCATTATACCCAGAAAACATCCATGAACCAGTTTTAGCCCATTCACTTCAATCACTGTATTTGTAATGCATGCAGTCCTTCATTCTTGCCACTCCATCATTCCATCTCTAACCCCTTGTCATTCTACTGGAAGTTGCCAGAATTGTTCTTTCAGCCACTAATGGTTTTCTTTATGTTTCTAATTTTGAATAACTGCTGAGGGGAAAAAAAAGAGGACAAAAATGCTACTGGAAAGTAGTAAAACAGTGAGCCCTGAACCTGCAATTACTAAACCTAGAAATCATTTGCCACAGTAAAGGACATTCAACATTAAATGTTGTAAAAGGAAATCAGCCTGTCAACGTATACGATACAGTGGCTGGACACCATAAAAGCCGACACTAGCAAGAGCATAGAAAAAGAAGAAGTGCAAGGTTTGGAAGGTATGGAGATCTGGCTTATAGAATTGTCAAGAATCAGACACGACCTAATAGACAACAACAACAACAACAACAACAACAACAACAACAACATCATCATCATCATCATCATCATCCATCATCATCATCATCATCATCATCATCATCATCATCATCATCCATTTAGTTTTAATCCTGTTTATTTTACATTACTTTTTACAGGTGCTATACTTTTACGATAAGAGTGGCTAAGACACTGAGCTTGTGGATCAGAAGGTCGGCAGTTATATCCCTAGCCCTGGGTAACGGAATGAACTCCCCCCCCCCCCCCCCCCCGTTACTTGTCCCAGCTTCTGCCAACCAGCAGTTCTAAAGAATGTAAAAATGCAAGTAGAAAAATAGGAACCATCTTTGGTGGGAAGGTAACAGAGGTCTGTGCGCCTTTGGTGTTTAGTCATGCCGGCCACATGACCACAGAAATGTTTTCAGACAGCGCTGGCTCTTTGGCTTTGAAACGGAGATGAGCACCACTCCCTAGAGTCAGGAACGACTAGCATATATGTGCGAGGGGAAATCTTTTATACTTTTATGATCTATCTCATATCTATTTTAGTTTCTCAATTGTGAAGGTTGTATGTCTATAATTTGAAGGTACTTCTGACACGAATAAAGAAATTACATTAAAAAAAAAGATCCTGACTTGTAACTTGCAGTAATTTCACTGATGGTGCCTAACGCCTGTTCTTTTCCAGAGGGACTTTAAAGAGAACTAACGTGCAAAGAGCGTCCCCCATCCAGGACTGCTGGAGAGAATTGAAGAAGGGGAAGGCTAGCACGGGCGATCTCTGCCCCGGCTTCCCGACAGCATCCTTGGACTATCCATCCTCTGTAGCGGGAAGGGAGAAGGGGCGGGCCAAAGCAGGCGCTCGCTCTCTACGTCGTGTGTCGTGCTCCCCCCCCCTTGTCTCCTCCCTCGACACCTACCAGCATCTCCCTAGCAGCGGCCGCCACAGGGATGGGCTGCAGTCCTCGGCCTTGGCTCAGCAGCCCGGTTTCTCCTCGCTCCCTCCGGCTGCCCAGCCCCAGCGCGGAGGGCGAATGGTGCGGTCGGCGGTCGTAGTAGTGATAGCAGACGAGCCAAGCGAGCGCCCCGCCAGCAGCCCCTGCGGCCGCGATGCTCAGCCCACTCGAGGTCCCCTCGCGGCCGGAGCCGGCGGCCTTCAAGCCCCACAGCGGCCGGCGAGGAGTCGTCTCCGGGGGCAGACGGCAGCGGCGCCAGCCCAACAGACTTCGCAGCGCCGCCATAGAGCCAGCCGGGTCCGCGGAGTGACAGGGCGAAGGAAGGTGCTGAGACAGCAACGGCAGCCGCGACGGGGGAAACATCGCGAGAGCGCCACGAGCTGCCAAGCGCGAGACGAGGGACTCCGCTCCCAAAGGCCACCTGCCCCTCCCACCCGGGCTGGCCTCGTGCCCCTCCTTCCATTTGGACGGTTGTCTGTCATCCCCGCACGATCCTTACTGTGGGAGTTGCTGTTTGTGGCGGCTTCGGATTGTCTAGGGCTGCAGTGCAGTTCTCTGCCGGTTGGCATCGCGAGGTGCCTGCGATTGCAATCTGGATTGTATCTTTGGAAGCGATGATGGATGCGGGAGGCTTTCTACTAACAAGAGGTCTTCAAACTTGGGAACTTTAAGACTTGTGGATTGGCTGGAGAATTCTGGGAGTTAAAGTCCACAAGTCTTAAAAGTTGCCAAGTTTGCAGTCCCCCTGATTACTAGCATTCCCAGTAATTTTTTTCTTCCTTTGCTCTGCATATTCTGAGCTAATAAGGGCTTAAGAATTAGTTGGCTGGCCCAGGCCCACCGAGTAATCTAGCACAGAATGGCCCAATTAAAGAGAGAACTGGCCTCTCTATTATAATTATAATTCTATTATAATTCTGTAATGCAATTGAATTCAGTTAATACAGTATTTCACTAACAAAAAGGGATGAGTTTCAGGGCTGCCCCCTACAGCAGGAGTGATCTCAGCAATTGAAGCTTGCCATCTAAGCTTTTAGCTTTTGAAATTCTCTCCTGGACCTGCAGAAACATGGTTCTCCTTTGCTTCTGGCTGTGCACAAGCCAGAAAGAGAGCCAGTTTGGTTAAAGCTTCTGGCTAGAAACCAGAAACTCAACTAGTCCTGCCTGAGGTGACAATCCAACTGAAGTGGCTTTGGATCAGTTACTCTTTCTCAGCTTTAGGGAGAAAGCAAGTGCAAAGAGGTTCTAAAATCTTGTCAAGGAAACTGCAGGCGATTATCCAAAGACTTCCCAGGAGTCAACAATGTCTGAAAGTCCCTTTCCCACCTTCCAAAAAAAGTAGAAATTAGAAGCTCAAGTCTGCCACCAACTGCAAGGGTTGTTGAAAGTTATACAGTATTTTCCCTGAGTGGAGAAATTCTATTTAGGTGCAGTAGTGAAGAGCAACCAGAAGAAATTACTTGTGAATTAATCCAATTCATTTTAAACAGCCATCTCGCAACTGTGTATCAGTGAATGGGCCCTGGTTGAATCACTTTTTTGGGTCCTTTTCTAATCCATTTCTGATATGTGAATACTAGCTGCATTCTTTTACGGGCTGAGCCAATCTATATTTAAAAAGATATCAAACCTACCTAATTTTCCTGCCTATTTTCCCTACAACCACAAGCCTGTGAAATGTGTTGCTTTGAGAGAGAGAAGGACTAATCCAAAGTCATCCAGATGACTTTCATGCCTAAAGGAGACCTTCGAGACCGCCTACTGTCACATACCTCCCAGCGGCCAGTAAGATCCCACAGATTGGGCCTCCTTCAGATGCTGTCAGCCAGACAGTGTCGGCTGGCGCGCCCCCGGAGGAGAGCCTTCTCTGTGGCTGCTCCGACTTTTTGGAATCAGCTACGCCCAGAGATCCGGACCATACCCACTCTCATGGCCTTCAGGAAAGCTGTAAAAACCTGGCTGTTCCGGCATGCCTGGGGCTGTTGACCTCACTGTTGAGGTCCAGCCCCGATTAGAATGAATGTATGTGGTGTTGCATTTTAAACCGTTTTTTTTTTCTCGTTATGTGTTCGTTATGTGTCTTTTCCCCCCTCTTTTTGTAAGCCGCCTGGAGTCCTTCGGGATTGGGCGGCATATAAATTTTATAAATAATAATAATAATAATAATAATAATAATAATAATAATAATAATAATAATGGAAGGCCTAGAACTCAGAGGTGTGTGTGTGTGTGTGTGTGTGTACATCCTTGTGAATTTTCCATGTTTTTTTCTGTTTTATAATTGTATGAATTATAAAAATATCAAAAATGAACTTGAACATGAAATTTGGACTTCTGAATACATAGGAATCAAGAAGTGAATTGTGATGTATCTTCCTTTCAATTTGGATGTCTTCATAATGAAGTTAATTATGTAGAACTTGCAGTCTAATTTTTCGTTTAATAGAAAGAAAGCAGATCTGCAATTACTTATGTATTAGTATTTCTTAAGATCACCAAATTAGGATTTTTGCTGAAGAATAAAGTTCAGTTTAATCATATAGTTAAATACAAGGCTCCAGCTTAATTGAAGATACCTTTGTTATCATTGTAGCTCAGAGGCTCCTAACTTTGGGGCACCACGGACCGGTTCCTTCCTGTTTTTCTGCGGAAAGGTGGGGGAGTGGTTTCATGTGCTGCCTGCATACCACTGATGGGTTGTTTGAGCAGTCCAGTTTCTGGAATGTGGCCCAGGGCCGGCCCACAGACTGGGGGCCAGGGACTCCTGTTCTAGCTAATATCTAACATCTCTAGACTGAAATAAAGCAAAGCAAATGTTTGATTTTTTCTCAGGGAAGTTTTGAGCACATATATTCAAATATTTTTATATTATTAATATGGTTAAATATGTAAACATAAACATTGTAGTAGCTGTTTTTTTAAAAAATAGGGACTATCTGGTGGACATGGATAAAAATACTGTAGGGGGGCGATATTGAGCACCTGACAAACTATCCTGCTTAGACAGGTTATATTTGAATGAACAGGTCACAATTTCTGCAGGCTTGCTTGCTTGATGATGATCATAATGCTGCTTAAAGTAATCCATTATGGATGTGTATGTTTTCTGTCTCATCATAGATGTAAGTGTGGAAATGTTGTAGTTCTTGAGATCTTATATCTTTTTATATGGAAATATTAACAAATGTTTTTAGGAAAAATGTGATAACGTGAATGTGTTGCATCCAAAACAGATTGAAAATATCTATTTGGGTTTAATTCCTCTCTAAACCATTTATATACTCAATAAGTATGGGGAATTAGATCCCACCAGAGGTTTGCCTTATAGTCCAGCCTTCTCCTTATCTAATTGGATGAACTCGGTAAGTAGTAACTAGAATGCCTTCTTCCTTAAAGCCACCAATTGATGTTAAGTGATTTTCAAAGAGCAGCTGTTTGAGGACTTGAAGCATTTTGCAGGTGTTGCTCTCTTGAAGCTGACTTTACTAATTGAATGTATTTTTTCATTGGCAAAAAACTTCAAGGTACAGGAGGGAAAAAAAGCATAGAATGGTAGAGCTTTAAATAGCTATTTGCTGCAGGAGACACAGCTTCAGGGAGATAGAGGAGTCCCACTTGTAGAACATCAATGGTCCTGAACTGTGGGAACATTAAAAAAAGGCACTTTGTGTTTGTTTATTTTATTGCATGCACATTTGAAATCCAGAAGGGCTTTTTAAGGAACAAAGTCAGACTTTATAGAAGTACAGGAATTTCCCGGACCAGAGGTTTAGTCTTCTGAGCTTTGGGACTCATGCTGGAGCCCATCTTCAGGGAACTTCTCTGTAGCCCAATGTGTGCTTTGGACTATTCTGTGTGTGGTGGTATTTATATAGTGCCTGTTGTATGTGGATTTTTAGATGTTGATTGGTGTTAAAATACTGTACAGTTAAAATATTGTACAAAATATATTAGCTATCATTTTCTGCATGTTCATTTTTATAAACCTTTCTTCTTTAAACTTATAAGAGTGAAGAATTTTGATCTAGACATAAATGTGCACTGATTTTCCAGTTACATACATTTCTGTTTTTGATTTTCCTTTGAGACCATTGCTATCATTGAAATACCAGCTTGATGTTATGTAATAATAACTCGTTTGTAAGCATGCTAATACTTCTGACAATATCTACTTACTCCAGTGCTTATATGAGCACAATAATTAGTTGCATTGTGAGTTCTTTAAAAAATGGACAAGATTGTTTCACCTATATATTTATTTAACACTACTGAAAACGTTCTAGGAAGTAAAAAGAAAATGATTAGATTGCAGGATATACTTAAAAGTAGAATAATGTACTTTGAAACAACACTCTTTGAATATATTTAACTTTCCATAATAGCAATACAGAAAGAAGAAAAAAACTTTTGGTGTTATCTTTTCCTGTCACATGATTAGTGCAAATAGCAAGGTGAAAAAAGAACCTTATCATGTTTTTCCCGGTACTTGATAAAATGGCATAACTGCTTCCGAGCTTCAACATGAAAGGTAGCGCTTGAAAGAAGTCAATTTGTTTTGTATTTCACTTTCGCTGCTATTCTAAGCATCTTGATATTTGATGAAAGGAGATTATGTTGAGCTTGCAATAAATGTAGCTGCCAATTGTGTTTTTCAGAAACTTCATCAATACTGGTTAAGTAGACTATGGTTTTCCAACTGCTTACTATCCAATGAGAAAGACTGATTTGCTAATCTCTAATATATGCCAAACATCTGATTCAAACTAAAAAAAAAGGACATTCTTTTGTATGTAAGCCATATGGATTCATTTTTTACATTGGCCTTTCAATCTTCTTTCCACATATTTGGGAGTTCTACATGCATTAGCAGTTTGACTTCAACATTAATTTGGTGGTAATCTTGATTACAGGAATTGCACCGTTTCGGATTGCAAGACCCAACAGCAAATAATGAGGATGGCAGAGAAGATCATCGGGGCTGTTCTTCCCTCTGTCATGGACATATACACCACACACTGCATTCATAAAGCCAGAAAAATTGTGGCTGACAACACCAGTGACGTGCGGTGAGCTTCATGGCCAGTGAGGCAAGCGCGAAAGCCCCGCCGAAGCCCCACCGCCGCGTCCGCCATAGAGCGGGTCCCGGTCCCGCTCTATGGCAGACACGGCGCCGGGACTTTAAAGCCCTGCCACCGGGGCCCTGCCTCCAGGGCCCTGTCGCCACTTTAAAGCCCTGCCGCCGGGGCCTGAGTGGCCATGATTCCCCCCTCGCCAGCCAGCCAGCCCAGCCAGCCCATTCCTCTCCCAGTGCGGCGAGCTCTAGTGGGCTGGACGTGGGTGCGAGGGGCCTGGCAAAAGAAAGCAAGGTCCAGTCCACCACCGCTGTGTCCAACAGGCCAGGTGTCTCGCGTTTATGGCGGACATAAACGTGAGACGCCTGACCTGTTGGACACAGCAGCGAGAACATCGCTGCTGCGCTCCGCCACCTCCTCCGACCCCACCTCTGTGAAGAAACATACACACAAACACAAACACACACACAAATTCCTCACAATAAAAAATTACAAATTAAATTACAATAATTTTGAATCCCCCCCCCTCCCTCCATCCGATCCACATACCTTTTCCAGCTATGGATTTCAACTCTCCTCTTGTCCGCCCGCCATGATGAAAATGTAAAATATTAAATAAAAAAGCAACTTACTTAGGCAAGGCACGATTTGCTGCTCCCAGATCAGGAGGCGGGAGAATCACGTGCCTCCTTTGCATAAGGAATTTTTAGCCTTTTAACCCTTGCTTAACTCTGAGCAAGGGTTAAAAGGCAAAAAATTCCTTATGCAAAGGAGGCCCATAGTTCTCTCGCCTCCCCCTACAATTAGCACTAAGCAGACTCAGAGTCACCGTGACTCTGGAGTCTGGCAGCAACTACCTTAGCCTTTTTAATTATTTTAAATATTCTTTTCTTTTCCTCATGACACTGGTGAGGCCCCGCCTCCCCTGACTGCACGTCCCTGGACAATACACACCCTCATACACGCTTTTTACTCTCCTGCCATTTGGAAAAAGGTACAGAAGCATTCGTGCCCCCACAAACAGATTGTGTAACACTTTCTTTCCACAAGCCATCAGACTCCTCAACGCAAAGAAACTGGAACCATAAATACTTCTGTATTTAGCTTGTGTATTTTTTGTGTATTTAGCTTGTGTATTATTCTCTCTTTAAGTTCTTAGAGCTATATGTAGCTCTGTGTCCTGCTTTTTATTTTTTATCTATGTTGTCTGATGTAGCACCTTGGTCCTGAGGAAACATCATTTCGTTTCACTGTGTACTGTACTGTATATTGTTGAAATGACAATAACACTTGAATTGAGCAGAACAGTTGTTTTGTCAGCAGGCATCTAGTATATTAGGGTATTTGTATTTTGTATGTAGTTCAAACTATAAGCAAGACTGTCTAATGTGTCTATAAGATATTGCTCCCTTACCTTTACCCAACACAATCTCTCCATTTAATTAAAAAAAAATCATTTCAGTAACACTATCAGTTTAGGTACTAAGTGCCTATATTTAATCACACACACCTATGTGGTGAAGAGGTTTATGAACCCAATAATGTTAGAAGTTATATCGTTGGGAAACTTTACTTCCAGAAGTATGGCATAAGAGATGAAGAAGGGGATCAAAATGAATCATTAGAGGATTTAACAACTTACTCCATATGAATACCATTAGTACATGGAACCAACCAAAAATACTGATCGTGAACGACTTGCAAGATTCCAATTAAACTAAAAAAAGGCAAACAAAACCATCAAGCCAACAATATATGATATCATTTATATTTTATATGTGTGTGAATTGAAGACAAAGAACAGATTTAATGGACTAGATTTAATAAACAGCCCATAGAGCCATTTCAAAACAATATAGACGGCATAAATTTAATAAATAAGAATTCAATACTGAAATCTGATTTACAGTTAAAGACAAAGCAAACAAAAATATTCCAAAATACAAAAGTGGAAAGAAGGTAAAATGGCTACCTGCTGATATATCAGAATCAGGTGAACAAAGGTGGAAAACAAAGGCGGCAAAGATTTTAGGAAAATTTTCCCAACACTTACTGAGAAGAGCAAGAAGAGGTAGAAGTTATAGGTAAATCAGCAGTGCACAGGAACAAAATAACTTTCAGGTGGGAATATATTTTAAGAACATTACAGAAATCAAGGGAATATTTAATGCTTGGGTGAACATGATAGATCACAAAAAAAAGATCCATTGGACAAAAAAATTAAAGATATGGTATATAGAAGAACTGTACAAAATCATCCATAAACATGAAGTAAATGAAGTTTTCATCATGAACTGCAAATAGTTTAAAATCTCATCAAGTTTATACAGTTAAAATGGCTGTTGTAGTTTTCAAGGAGATAAAACACAACAGTAGCCAATGGACTGGGGAAGGGTTTCAGTATTTGAACACCCAAAAAGTGAACACTAAAGAATGTTTAAAGGACTAAATAACTGCATTTATCCCATTTAGTAAGATAATGCTTGGGATTTTGCAATCCAGGCTTCAATAATAAATGGACCGAGAAATGCCAGATGTACAAGCTGGGCTCAGTAGAGGCTGGTGCATTCAAAATCTAACATCCCATACATAATGAAAAAGATGAACAGGAAAATATGTTCATTTTGCTTTAGATGATTGATTTTGTAGATCAATTGTATAGATAGTTGTGAATAGTCATTAAAAATATGGATATACTGAATGCTTCATCTATCTATGGAAGATTATTGATAATTGTGAGGAAGCAACAGAATAGAATATGCAATTTAATAATTTGGCTCTGGGAAAGGAGTGACAAATATAATGTTTTATCTATTTACGTATATGCAGATTATAAATTATATTGATATATGCAGATTATAGATCATAAATATATTATGATAAATGCTAGTCTAGAAGAAATAGCTAATGGGGCTAAAAGTATTGGGAGAAACAACAACCTTAAAAGTGTTGTTGATTTTATTTTAATAGAAGTAAAGAAAACTTAAAGAATGTCTTGCTGGAAATAAAAGAAAATGTAAAAGCCAACAGAGAACTCAGTACTAAAAAGCAAACAAACAAACGCCACATCAAGATTATGTCAACAACCCAAAGCAGATAGGCAGAGCTACCTGTTGAAAGCTTTATCTTCAAAAATTCAAAAGGATGACTAGCTAAGAAAAACAAAAACTTTTGTTATTTTGGAAAAGGACTATGACAAATCTACACAATATATTAGCAAACAGAGACATCACATTTAATACAGTGGTGGGTTGCCAATTTTTTTACTACCGGTTTGTGTGTGCTCCTGTGTGTGTTCACAGCTTTGCGTGTGTGCACAACGCTTCTGCGCATGCATGCGCAGAAGCTTCTGGGTGGGGGAGCGGAGCCATCTGCCACTGCTACTACCGGTTCGGCCGTTTTGGGCCAAACTGGGAGCAATCCACCTCTTATTTAATAACAAATCAACTTGTGGTTAAATCAATTGTTTTCATAGCTCTAACTATGACTGAAAACTGGATCATCAGAAAGTTGAACAAAAAAAATCAGATGTCTTGAATTGTAGTGCAAGAGAAAATTATTGAGAAAGTTTTGGATAAAACCAGATTCCTCATTAGAAATATTAATAGTAAAGCTAAAACTTAAACATTTTGGACATGTAATGCAAAGGCATTAGAGATCTTTTTTTTTAAAGGCTGACAGATGACAAGGTCTCTAAATAATGCTACTGAAAGCATGAATTTACAAGAACTTGTAAATTCTATTGTAAATTGAAGAAGCAGTTCTGTACAGATAATTCTGGTGAAATGAGTTCTTTTGTTAGAAGTGAATAACTAACAAGAACAACAAATATTTTATCACTACAAAATGTCATACATACAAACAATTACATTCAAACCTTTCTATCAAACTTATTTTTGAGATAAACAGTAGTATAATATGCAGACGGAAGAACAAGAGTATGAAACAGTAAAGTAATGAAATCAAAAAATCAATAAAAAGAAAAACATTTACTGCAACAACATTCACTATCTCGGAATCTTTTTATTTTTACAATTATCTTTGCTTCTATCATGTTTGCACAATGCTTCTTAATTGCATTTGAAAGCTTCACACTTTCTTTTCCTGAGTAGTTTATCAACTCTAATTCACAATGTTTTCTTCAGTTTTTCTCCTCCTCTTGATTCAGATGAAATCAAATCTTTATTATGGTCTAGTCCTGCCTCAGGCATGAAAACTGACTGGGTATATTTGGATCAATTCCTGTGTAGCAGCCCAATCCACCTCACAGGGTTATTGTTATGGGGAAAATAGCAGGAAAAAGGAATACTTTAAGTTATTTATAAAACTGAAAAGGAGCTGAATGAACGAATGAATGAAATCATGGATGATTTCACATTTAAGCCATTTTCATTCAATACCCATTTATTCTTGAACTCATCTCTTACCTACACTTAAGAAACTCATTCCTATTCTATTGAACTTATTTTAAAGCTTGCTTTCATATAACATATAACAACATGGATAGCAGCATACCCTTACAAATAGCCATAGCACAATACAATTTTATCTTCAATAGTTACTGGATACTACTTTGCAGTTTACATTTGCATATCTCAAGAATATTCCATCTATAATATTTTGTCATCTCTACTTATGTTCTATCAGGTTCATTTGCTGGCTATAACTTTTTGGCATTTCAATATATCTTGCAATTGTTCATTGGATTTTCTCTTGTAATCACAACTATCAGTATTGATGGTACCTTTATGTTCTTATCAACACCATTTGTTGTATCATATAATAACATGGTATTATATATATATATATATATATAATAATATATAATTATATATATAATTATATATTATTATATATAATTATATATAATAATATATAATTATAATATATATTATTATATAATATATAATATATAATAATATAATTATATATATAATTTTATATAATATTTTTCTGCAAATAATTCAGTTTCTCAGCCAATATCATGATATCAGCTATAAAGCATATTCATATCCATCTCCCCAACCAATTCACTTCTGATATTTTCACAAGAATTCCTTGTACATTCGTGCCTAAACATAACCAACATCATAAACAACCAAGGGGATATTGCACATTCTTATGTTTCTGCTCATTGTTGAACTGTTCATTAAGCACTTAATTTATTCTCATGGATACTCTGTAGTACACACTGTATATACTGTTGTTATCCCATTCACCAACCAATTTTCAACTCCAGATTCATGCAAAACTTTTATCAATCAACTCTCTTTTATATTTATTTTTAAATCAACAAACATCTAAAAAAGCCATTTCTTCTTCACAGTAACACTTCCTTGGTGTTTGCTAAACAGCAAAAATCCATTTGGCAAACTCCCTGCATGACAAGAAAATATATTACACTTCCAAAATTCTGATCACTATCATTCATGAACCCTGTCAGAAGAATTCTGCCAAAGGCCCTCCTTGGTGTAATTAACAAAGTATAATTTTTGCATTCACTTTTGCTACCATTCTATTTGAATATTGAAACAATAATGGCACCCTTCCAATTGTCAGGCATGCATGCAATTGTCACACTCATATCAAGATAGCCACTCTATGAGCAAACCACATCCATATTTGACATCCATATTTTAACATTTCTGCAGGTACATTTTAATCCTTGCTGTTTTTCAGCACTCTGGTAATATTTATTACTTCTTTAAATAAATACTTATTGGACAAAGCATTTATTACATTTGTTTCAATTTTTGGCATATCACCTTTGTCCCTATATTGATCTCTAAAGTGCTGGTTACAGAATTTGCCCCATTGGCTTTTATTCATTATTTTTATTCATGGTCACTCTTTTGGAGGCTTATTCTTATTACTGCCAATACAATATTTTTATATCCTTCAAATTACTCTGCCCTTACATTCCTTTTGTTATTGGTCTGTATTCTTTTGGATTTTTTGCAACTAACCTTTCTTTTTATGTGTCTTATGTGTCTTTTATATTATCTACTCTTACTGCTATATTTGACTTAAATTTTCATTCATTCAATTTATTTATACTCTTTATCCTGTTTTAATTACAAGTTGCAAATTCCATGTGCGATAACCATCATTAGAAGAGTTCATAGAGATTGACTTTCATTGCCCATCACCCATCATGGCTTTTAAGGTTTTGTGTTATATCTTAGCAGTTCATAACACTGCACTTTTTTAGACAGAGCTCTTTTATACTGTTTCTGGGATCTATTGGAGTCACTCTACCAGCTTAAGCATAACAGCCCTGAGTGTTCCTACCATCAATGGGATCACTTTGGCCTTTATGGTCCACATCATTTCTAGTTCCTAGTTCCTCCTTCAGACTGTAGTATTTCTTCAGCTTCTCTTTCTTCCTGATGTTGATGTTACTTGGCATCACTACATCTATTACCATCTCTGCCTTCTGGTTCTTGTCTAGTACCACAACGTGTGGTTGATTGGCAAATCCCTCTATCTGTCTGTATCTAGACGTCCACAGGATCTTAGTCCTATTATTCTCCTGTCCTTGGATGAAAGGATTAATGGATGTGTGTGTGTGTGTGCGCGTGCACACGCATGCACGTGTAAAGATAAAAACACAGTAGAAATACTAGTGATATTGGCACATTTGGGCCAGTGTGTCACAAGTGCAACCAAAGCTTACTTTAGCCCGAGGCATGCCAATGAAAAATAGGATTTTTAATCTAAAGACTATCTTGCAAGCCAATATATTGTTCCCCATTTCCTACTAACTAGGAAATATAAGAAATATGCTCACGGAAATAACTAAAGTCTTCTCAAGGTCCTGTTCTGACAACATTTAAGAATCTGTCTTTGTAGGATGATGGGATGAATTCATTTTATGAAATAGTTATGGATTCTTATTTCTAACAACATTTATATGCTTTTTTTCCAAATGATCCTCTGTTCCCAAAATTGAACATATTAGTACATTAGATACTACACATGAACTTAGCCAAAAGGCCGATCACTTTGGTTTCTCTTCAGATCATATAAATCTTTAGTACATTAGAAATAAATCACTAGACCAAATTTTATTTGCTATCGTATTAATATGTACACACATATTACTTTAAATAGTAATATAATCGAACAATAGGAGTATTTTAGTAAAAAGCAGGGATGTAAAACTGGCAGCCCATGGGCTGGATTCATCATGCACAGGCCACCTCCACCCCTGTACCACAAAGGCAAAAAAACATCGCAGTATATCACGTAGCATCACATGATGTGATTGAGTTTGATACCTGTGGTATAAAGGCATGGTCTTTGTTTATTGAATATGGTGCAACCACCTTACTGGAGCTACATAGATAATTAACTTGTCTGAATCTCAATGGGACTTTTTCTGTGAAATAAAATAATTAGTATTAGCTGTAGTTTTTACCTGGCTGTTTTCATTCACATATACATGTCTAACAGGCAATCACATCTACCTTTCTTTCCAATTGTATAGTAACTTCTTTCTTAGCTATAGGTTTGTTACTTCAAGTTATGTTATCTATGCCTTGAGGTGGGCAGCTACATTAATTACAGTTTGATTTCCCCACTGTGCCATATGTTAAAAAAAAGAAGCCTTAATATGTGTTTCAAACATGGTTGATTGTTGGCATTTTAAGACAGAAATGTGCGAACTACCTGAACAATTGGTTATTCTACAGATTCTAAACTTTGATCTAGTTCTTTGATTTAGCCCTGCAATTAAGAAGATTTGGTTCAAAGCAAAAGCTCATTGGTTGATGTTTTACACTGATGTGATAATGTTTACACAGATGTGCTTTGAAAGCTTGATTATGGAGGATTTTTTGGGTCCAGCCACATGACAAGCTGTTGTTATTTGAAAGCTAAACTTATATAATATCTATCTGCAATCGTTTTCCAAGAAGTCTGCCAGCTTTCTCTCTCCCTTTCGAAGTGATTTATCTGATCATTGTGTTCAATGTTATTTTCATTTTGAGGTTTTAAATCCTTCCATAATAAATCACTTTCAACAATCTTTTTTTTAATCACTCAGGTGCACATAGGGCAGTATTTAGGACTCCTGTGATGAAAAGGTGTTTCATTACTTGCTTTAAGCCACCTGCCAATTAATTAGCCCCAAACTCTCTCCAGCAAATAAAAGCAGAGGAGCCAAATCCATTTGATCTCTCAGATTTAAATGGTGACACATGGAAGAAGACTTATAAAAAAACAAACACTGCCCTGTTCTAGTTTATTGCTCTACAACTTTTTTTTTCATTGTTAGAAATTTAAACAAAAAGTGTAAAAACTCACTGAGTAATTCTTTCCTTTCTGAAATATTTTCAGGGAGAATATTTATTTAGATAATATACTATTCACAAATGAGAGGAGAATACATATTAGCATAATAATATAGTTGGAGTGTCACATTCATGCATGCAAGCTATGTGTTAGTAAATATGATTCAATGAACTCAAAACTCTATCTGGATTAAATGAAATCTCATTAGAAATCAATTGTTTTCTGTACTTTTTAAATGAATCATTAAAAGCAGTTCCCTACCTTCCTATCTTAAAAATAGTTGATATCTTCTAGACTTGGATAGAACCTCATAATATGTCTGCAATCTAACTTCTGTTTATTAAGTAGATTCTTCCTCCTACACCATCTGCTATTCGATTCCATTTGCCTATATATAAGGCTAGCAACCATGTCAATTTCATCTTTAGTGGAAAGTGCTTTCAGGTTCTACTGATATCACAACCAAGATTTCTCATTTCTGTAATTTGATACAGGTAGTCCTCGACTTATGACCACAATTGAGCCCAAAATTTATGTTGCTAAGTGAGGCATTTGTTAAGTGAGTTTTGCCCCATTTTATGACTTTTCTTGCTACAGTTGTTAAGTGAAACATTGCAGTTGTTAAGTTAGTAACCCAATTGTTAAGTGAACCTGGCTTCCTGACTTTGCTTGTCAGAAGGTCACAAGAGTTGATCACATAATCCCGGCACACCACAACCCGTCATAAATATATAAATCAGTTGACAAGCATCTGAATGTTGATCACATGACCATAGGCATGCTGCAAGGGTTATAAGTGTGAAAAATGGTCATAAGTGAGTTTTTCAGTACTGTTCTCACTTTGAATGGTCATTAAATGAATTGTAAGTAGAGCACTAGTACATTGCTCTTCAGTTTACAATATCTTCAAAGTGAATTGATATCTGAGCTAAACAATTACCAATTAAACAAATCATAAAATAATAATAAGCAGCATTATCAACAGAGGGCAAAAATTCAGCTAACACATAAAAGATATGACCAAACAAAGGGTTTTAGTTGATGCCAAAATGTTGCCAAAGGCAGCAATCCAAAATACAGTTGCTTGGAAGTAAACCCAGTTATCTCAGTGGAACTTGTTTCTAAGTAGATACATTCAGTGATACTGACAGCCTATGGAGGAACCACCACTTAAGCCATCTCTTGGCTATTCAGTTACAGCTATTTAGTTACAGTGCTTGACTCTTATAAGGGGTCAGGCTAGAGAAGGCCTTAACATATTGACTAGTGTAAACGGCAGGAGATTGTTCTTAACGATCATAATTAGTTTTATATATTTGAAAATAACTACTTTTCAATATTAAACATACATCTATATCTACTGTATATCTATATCCCCTAGATTATTTTGTATTCCACTATTGCAGCCATCTGGTTCTTGAATAAATAAAACATATTTAAAGGCTTTGGAGCCATGGAAGAGGAAAAGGGTTACAGAGAAGAAAGTTAAAAGATGGAAAGAGAGAGGCAGACAGAGAGACAGAGATGGAAAGTATTTTGGAGGAGAAAGCTAGGTCAACTTGATAGCTACAGTTGTTGCACACCAATCAAAAGCAGAATACTTTGATATTTTCCAATCATAAGCAAAATATTTTAGCTCTTGGGAAGTGGAAGTGAGAGAGGGCTATTGACTGCAGAGTCCAAGCTTGTGAGCTTCACAAAATAATTAAGTTGGCCACTCTATGCCGAGTGCTGAATATGGCCCAATCCAGCAAAATTCTTGTTGCATACCATCACCACTGCCCATGCCTCCTCAAAAGAGACCAATAGAGTATTCTTCCCAGTGCAAAAAGAAATTTCACTAAAGTAATTTTTGCCAGGAATTTTGCCAACAATGGAGCAAAAGATTGACACTTATTTCAACTCCACTTGATAAATCATAATCACTTCCACCAAACTGCTGTTTGAGCTACTTAAACATGCATGTTAAAACATGCATCTTAAAAAAAAAATTCAGAATATCTTTCCTCCTCCAGTGCTTGATACTTCTTTCTTTCTCTTTTTTTGTAGTTCATTAAATCTCTTTTATGGCATAATGCAATACACTATGTCCTATAATATCCAGCTAATGGTTACAGAGACCATCTTTAAAATCCAGCCTGCTCATAATATAGGGTGTAAACTAACGAAGAAATACACATTTTGTAACCCAAAATTCAATAGAGATCAGATAATTCATATAAGAGAGGAAAGTATATTTTATAAGCACAAATTATTTTTTCTGAATGTTTCCCATATTTCTAGTACTTTATGGGAAAAATAATAGATCTTAGTCTAAAAATATATCCCAGATGGAATACTATTGCTCAAGAATTATTATAGGATAGTTGAAATGAGATGGCAAATCCACATTTTCAAAGAAAAACTAGAAATTTTAGTTTCCTCAAAAACTAAAGTTCTGAGGGAAGCATATTAGAAGATACTTCATTGGTTTGTTTATATTTAACACATCAAACAAAAAATGAAATTTAGTATGCAGTCCTATACTACTTACCTCACCAAACTGAATTTCTATGCAGATGTTCCTGTGAGGCTAGACTGGGAAGTAAAAGACACAATTCAAAGGAGTCAAAGACAGACTACTTCTGTGCTTTTGCCAAGAAAGCTTCCTGTTTTTGTTCCTGAAGACAGCAAGAGTCAAGTTTAATTTGAAAAAGACTTTATCATTATCTTTTTTGCCCTGAAATGCAACGGGCTGGAGTCTTAATAATAAGCCCTTGAGCTTACTGAGACTTACCTCTAAGTAAACAGGCTTAGAATTCCCCTTTAAGTAGCATGTATGCATTCAGCCCTGAGTCCCAAGGGATAAATGCAAAAACAAACAAACAGCCGCCAGCTTCTGCCTTTCCTCCTCACGTGGAGTGCAGAGTAAAGAAAACCGCACACCAATTATGTTGCGTGGTAAGAGAAATGTGCATGTTCAGCTGAAGGAAGAGGAAACCAGCTTGCACTATTTCGGATCATATGTGATCATGCTTATCCAACTACTCAACCTGGGCTGAATGCCTACCTACCTTTCAGCACCGTTAGGTTTAGTCAAGGCTGAACATTACCCTCTCCCACCCCAGTAATAATAAGATAATGGTGAAAAATTAAGTGCTTTTTGCCTGACTCAGTCTTGATTCTTGGTAACTTTGTGATCCATAGAGCTTTCCTGTCTTCTTCCTAGGTTGAGAAAGAATCTAAGTCACTCAGTTGGATTGAAGCCTCAAATAGGATCAGATTTCTCTACTTCATCATCTGAAGCAGACCAAACTGGATCCATTAATATATTACAGATCCCTATTGCTAGGTCCTTACTAAGATCTATGCCTACATTCATATATGGTCCAGGAGCTACCTGAAATCTTAGTGACTGGTATTTTTACCAGCTTCCACATACATTGCAAAAAAGGCAGAAATGTTTCCACTGTCAATCGGCTTCCTAGCAGAGACCCTGATGCCAAAATAGACAAAGGAATATTATTTGTCCCTGATGAAAATGAAGACATTTATGGTTAGCCATAAGTAGTCACAGTGGTTTCCCCCCCCCAAAAAAAAACATATTTTATTTCTCCTGCAGCCCCTTTCAAAGTCTTGAAAGCTTTCCAAAGCATTCCTCAGTTTCTCTTCTAGTCTCTTTGTATTGCTCAGGTCTAATGCTGTTAAACACCCAAACAATACCCAGAGGCTATTGTTAGGGCCTCTGTTAGACCAAGCAGAGAAAAACCTATCCTTTGAGAAAAGGGGAAACCCCGACTGACTATGCCAATTCGCTTGGGAAAGAACCCCCCCCTCTTTTTGGAGGGGAAGAAAACGTAATAAGATAAAAGGCAAGGATAATACATGTAACACTTTTATGAGTGTTCTGAAAAATCGAGCAGTCGACCTGTTAGATCTTTTTTTTGCTTTCTTCCCCTCTCTCCTTCAACCCCCCCCTTCCCTCTTTTCATGTGTGTCTCAGCAGGCCTATCCCTCCGGTAACGCCCTTTCTCCTTCTTACCTTTCCCTGCACCTGTCCACGTAATACGCGGCAAGCTTCCAGGGTCCTCCCCCCCCACCTTTGCCAAACGGGGCTCCTGCTGCTGCTGCTCGCGATTCATCCGCGGCGAGAAGCTTCAACATCAAAAGGGAGCCTGGCGGAGGGGAGCGAGCGACGGCATCCTTTTTCGCATCGTCGACAACAACCCGGGTGGGGGGAGAAAGAGGGAGGGAGAGGCGTGTTTCCAAGGCTAAATTGGAAGCCGATTAGGCGAGAGAGAGAGAGAGAGGAGGAGGGAGGGAGGGAGGGAGGCCGGGGCACCTTCGGAAGTCCCCTTCGTCAGGAGGGAAAAGGTGTGAGGAGGGGAAAAGCATCTCGGTTTAAGATTTCAAACGCCTGAGCTTCCCGGCGCGCTTCAGCTTCAGTGCTATTAGCATAGGTCAGGGGGGAAAACCTGCCCCGCGCTTATATATAGCGAAAGATTCCCCCACGCGCGCTGTTGTGGCACTTTCGAGCGGCCTCGCTTGGATCGCGGCGGTTTCCCCAAAGACCTGCCCGAGCCGGTGACGCTACCCGCGGGCAGCAGCGGCAGCAGCGGCAAATTGGGCATCGCCGGCTGTCCCACCTGCAGCGGCTGTCGATGTTGAGGCCAAGCCCAGCCCAGCCTCCCCGCCAGCCCCATGTCCGGGGAGAGGACAGATTCTCGGGACAGGCAGTTGCTCTCTTGACGCCAAGTCCGCCTTGCCTGCCTGACCCCTTCCAGCGCCGGCTCTGAGCCCTGAGATCGGACTCTGCAAGACACTCCCTCTCGCTCTCGCTGCTCCTCTCCTGCCCTCGCCCTCTCCAGTCTCGGCAGCCCTCCGGTTGGGCTTCTCCATGGCCCCCTTAGCCGAAGTGGGGGGTTTCTTAAGTGGCCTAGAGGGGATGAGCCAGCAGGTGGGCTCCCATTTCCTTTTGCCTCCTGCTGGGGAGAGGCCGCCTCTGTTGGGGGACCGCCTGACCCAAGCGGAAGGGGGATCCCGAGGGGGCGTCGCGGCTGCGGCCACGGATTTAGCGCACCTGCAGGGCATCCTACGCCGAAGACAGCTGTATTGCAGGACTGGCTTCCACCTGCAGATCCTGCCCGACGGCAGCGTACAAGGCACTAGGCAGGACCACAGCCTCTTCGGTAAGCCCCCTCCCTTTCTTTCTTTCTTTCTTTCTTTCCTTCCTTCCTTCCTTCCTTCCTTCCTTCCTTCCTTCCTTCCTTCCTTCCTTCCTTCCTTCCACCTGCTCTCTTCTGCAGCTTCTTCCCTTGTGACGGAAGCATCCTATAGCAACAGATGGTATAGCAACCGATCTCAGGCAGTGGATGATTAAAAACACACTCGCTTGCATGAGTAGCATCTTGATCTGGGTTAACATTGTTGCAGAGGGCTAATAGCCAAGTGAAGTGTTGGGACAGCAGGGACAGCAGCCTCCCTGTACACCAAGTGGGAAGGAGGTAGAGAGATCAGCTTAGGGGAAAAAGTGGCAATCTGTTTGCAAAGATCTAGTTCAAGTAATACAAACAGGTGGAAAAGGCCCTGGATATGTGCCTTTGAGCAGAGAGCCTTTTCAACATCGCTGTGGACTACTTAACACACAAATGCCTTACTGGAGTGTAGGAAATCCATTCATGTAGGTAATGATGCTTGGAATTACTGGTACATTCAGATTGTCCCATACAGCAAGTGCCTAAACTATTTCATGTGTGGCTTGATCACTGTAACTGATAAACATAGCATCCATATAATCAGCTTCTAAGACACTTAATGCATCAATGTACAGAGATAGCATTTTATTCATGATGTAGAAGAGTTTCCCACGTGAGAAGTATGACATTATTTGATGTGAAAAACGGTTTCTAATCAAAGGATACCAATATCAGAACTTTTCATTTTCAAAATCAGGTTCTAATATTTATAAGTCACATGTGTGCTAAAAGCAAGCAGTGAGTCTCTATGCATGCATAGCTATAACAGGTATAATTGTAATCCAAATAAACTCAGGTACATTACTCTGACTCAGAGATGATATACCTATGTGACGGTTTCAGTCTTTCTCTCTAACTTTTCCAGTACTTCTTTTTTTAAAAAGTAATTGCATGTTTTGCTACATATAGTTGTTTACAATGCACTCCTGTCTCTTTGCATGGGTATTAGTCCTTTGGTATTCCAGTGGGAATTGTGCATAAGGAAATGCATGCAGGATTCCACAAGAACATGCAACTGAATTTAACTTACTCTGCGTAGAAGACAGAAGATACCACACTGCCCAAAGATAGAGAATATGACTCAGTGAGTCCAATGTAAAGCAGGTGCTAGATTGTACACATTGCAAGTACCTTTCTGATACCATAGTATTCAAGATCTAATTAAATCTCTGCAATATATTGAACTAGTTTACTTAGGATTTTATTTATGAATTACAAGGGATTTAATTACTGACTGAAAGAGGTTCCTAAATGTGTAAGGGAGGACAAACAAATGAGTGTTGAAGAGAAAGTCTTCTCTGGAAAGA
Organism: Thamnophis elegans; assembly: GCF_009769535.1. NCBI lineage: Eukaryota > Metazoa > Chordata > Lepidosauria > Squamata > Natricidae > Thamnophis > Thamnophis elegans. Next base: position 45,428,975 of record NC_045549.1, on the reverse strand, counting down.
CCTACTACTACTTAGTGGTTGGTTTGCAAATGTTTACAAAATGTATTATTACTAGTATTAAGTACATCTGATAATTATCACTACTTCCAACAATCTGCTCTAAGATAACTTATTTGATAAACAGAAATTTTTGTTTCAACTCTAGTTCAACTAAAAATTCTGTGCAGAAGAGAAGCTTCTTAGAGCATGTAAACATGGAATAATTATAAAAAAAGAAAAAAAAAGAAAAATGTTTGAGATTGAGATCAAACATTCTTGGGGCTTCTTTATTCTATCACTATTCTCAGTAGCTTTGACTGATGTGGTTTCTTTGTTGCTTAAATCACCTGCTTATTATGATTTGGGGAGGAAAAACGTGTCTTTGAAAATGATATCAGAAAGACAGAATACCTCCCATATCTTTCAATGGAACTTTGAATATTGGGAACTCCAAAATCTCTGATGATTTATTGGCAGTGAAAAGATGGAATATGCAGTCTTTATAAAAGACTAAATATCTGATCTTTACAAAAGATTTGGCTGCCTTGTAACAGCAGCAAGATACCCCAAGTCTCAAACATTTTTTTCAATTAAACTCCAAAGGCTGATTATGATAAAAAAATAATTAGCTTTCCTTAAAGAGAAAATAATTCAGAAAATAGAAGATTGTTGAAAAGCATATACTACCTAAAGCACATGGCCTTATTTCAAAGGATTATATATATATTATATATACATATATATACTTAAAGTCACAACCCCTGGTATGCCCAAGTATGGGAGGAAGGTCACACTTCCACTCTCTGTCATTAGGCTCGTCACAAGAGACCATCCAGACAGAAACCCAATATTTTTTACTGTTGCCTTTTTGTTACATTTGTTATATTTATGCTGATAAATAAATAAAGGGAGACTAGTCTCCCTTTATTTATTTATCAGCATAAATATAACATACATACATACATACATACATACATACATATATATATATATATATATATATATATATATATATATATATATATATGGATTGAGTATGTGTATGTATATATGTACACACACACACACACACTTATCAAACACTTTTCTTTTTAACAATCCAAATATTTGAACACTGTTATTGTTTAACACAGAATGGCACAACCAATAACATTGTTTTTTAACTCCTGTGTATTGCAGCTGGAGAGATTTAAGGACACCTCAACACTCACTGAAAGCGATAAAATGTTAACAATGCTCTTTTTTATTGGGTCAAGACTAATATATATATATATATATGTATCACAGTATTATCAAGAGTACTTCGATACCCCATTTTGTATACTGCAGAATCAATTTAGAATTAATCACATATTTAATTGAGCATCTATTTCTATTTAATGCACAGACTTTTCTGCATCAAATATAATTAACCTTAAAAATATTTTTCCCCTTTTCTCAATGCAGGTATTCTTGAATTTATCAGTGTGGCTGTGGGATTAGTCAGTATTCGAGGAGTGGACAGTGGCCTTTACCTTGGAATGAATGAGAAAGGAGAGCTTTATGGTTCTGTAAGTATTACTGCCATATCATCCAGTTCATATTACAGACTCACATTAGCAGTAATCTTTATAATCCCTGGGAATTTTGTGACTGGTAACAATACAAGAGGGATCGCTGCCTTGAAGTGGCTACTTAGCTTAAGAAAAATAGTACTCAGTGGATTAATACAAAGTGAGAACTATCTGAATAAATTGCAGATAGCGCCATGTTTAGATAACTTAAGACGTTAAGTGAATCACTTGAAATTTACCTGAGTTTCATCAATGCAAAGGCAATAACTGCATAGGAAATTACCTATAGAGTTGTACCATGGATCCATCTAGCTGAAAAGCATTATCTCAATGAAACACTCTAAGTTCTGGAAGACAAGGGGGCTTCTCTATAGTCTTGTACCTGATTATTTAACTCTCTTTGCATCTTTAGATGTTTATGAGAGTTTTTCCAAAACCTGGTTGCCAAAATTAGGTGCAATTGTCAACCAGACTGAGATGGGAAACAAAAGCAAATATAAGTAGTACTCGACTTACGACAATTTGCTTAGTGACTGTTCAAAGTTACAATGGTACTGAAAAAAGTGACTTATGACTGGTTTTCACAGTTATGACCATGGTCATGTGATCAAAGTTCAGATAAGCAAAGTCAATGGGGAAGTCATGTAGGAACATTTAAAAACATACAAGATGAATATTAGCTTTTTCTTTCTTTTCATAAACAAAATTTTAGGTTGTTGTTTCAAGTACTTTCTTGAATGACCAAGTAGCCAAACACCTGCCCCTAATCACGTGATTATTCCAGGTAGTGGTGCAAAGGAGAAAAGAGCATTTACAAAAATCCTATTATCTTATAGGGAATTTTTGATATGAAAGGACAAGACCAATATAAGAAAGTCCTCAACTTACAACTGTATATTCAGCGACCATTCAAAGTTCAATGGCATTAAAAATGACTGATGACTGTTTCTCACACTAATGACCATTGCAGTATTCCCTTGATCAAAATTCAGAGACTTGAAAACTGACTCACAGTAATGACAGTTGCAGTGTCCTAATGTCATATATTATCTTTTGCGATCTTCTGACAAGCAAAGTCAATGGGGAAGCGAGATTCCCTTAACAATCATATTACTCACTTAACAACTACACTGATTCATGTAACAACTGCCTCACTTAACAACAGAAAATTGGGGCTCATTGTGGTCGTAAGTTGAGGACTACCTGTAGACAGCTGTAAATCAACATAACTATGGCCTTCAGATGGCAAAATCATTGCCCATTTTAATAAAGAAACTCAACAACATCTGCAGGAAAAGCATGTTCTTCCCTGAATTATTCCCTTTCCTAAAAGGGCAGACAAGTCCCGCTAATTATTGCATCATTCCTGCAGCATTGTATCTAATATGGAATGTGCTTATCAGTCTATGCAAGAGGACACAACATGGCTCTAGCCAACTGAAGTAGTGTGTCAGTTCAAAGTAATGTGAGAAGCTAGGGGTGTGCAGGGTGTGGTAAAAAAAATGTCAAAATGAAAGCCTTTTTTTGAGGTGGAGATGCCTAAAAAAACAGGTGAAGCTTCAATCACACCAAGGGGGCTGCCATTTTGATTTTTTGAAATCAATATCCCTGCTAGAAGCCACTCAGAGATTTCCCAGAAGGGAGATAGAAATTCCTTAGCAAAGAGAGGCTAGTATAACCCCAGGATAGTAGATGTAATTAGTGACTTAGATGTGACATTTGGAAAGGAGACACCCAAATTGAAGGCCTAATTGAATAACTTTGGGCCCATCTTCCTTCACAGGATCATTGTGGGAATAAAATTTAAAGAGTTTCCTAAGTAAGCTGCCTTCTCAGAGAAAAGGCATGTTTAAGATGCACCAACAAAAGGAGAAGAATAAAATGTGCATAGTTTGATCTAGTGCAGGGGTGTCAAACTTACATCGTCATGGTGGTGTCACATGACGTATTGGGACTCCCCCCCCCCCTTTGCTAAACCAGGCATGGGCATGTCCAGTATCCTGTAGGCCGGGAGTTTGACAGCCCTAATCTAGTGCATGAAATAACCTGAAACAAAGCTTTTTTGGGAAGTATTATGTGCTTATAAAAAGTTGTAGGTTTTGAGGGTCCAAATAATTAGAGACGATAGGATGAAAAGGAACATGAATATTACTAATCCAAAAGACTAAAAGATGTCCATAGTTGTATGTTTGCTAATATTTCAATGCAAAGCAAGTTGTAATCTAGGTTCATTGATTCAATGATGAGAAAGGAAGGAGAAAAAGAAGATATTATGCAGTATAAGAAATTGAGAAGTGTAGGAATTGTTGTATAGGCAGGCAGAGCTTTAAGACAGGCTGTATTCCTTACTGATAAAAAATATCCTCTGCGGAATAAAATAATTTATTAAAACAATATCTTTATTTTTAAACAGTGAAGAAATAAAACTGTGAAAAATATCACACTAGAAAGAAACTTTTTGAGGTAATAATGAACATAGGATTAGCTCTATCATCTCTTATCACCATGTATGTATATTTTGGTTGAAGAGGCTTCTCTTTTTTTCACCCTGTAGGAAAAGCTCACTCCTGAATGTGTCTTCAAAGAACAGTTTGAAGAGAACTGGTATAACACTTACTCCTCCAATGTATACAAACATGGAGATTCAGGCCGGAGGTACTTTGTGGCACTTAACAAAGATGGCAGTCCCAGAGATGGGGCAAGGTCCAAAAGGCATCAGAAATTCACTCATTTCTTGCCTAGACCGGTGGATCCCGAAAGAGTTCCGGAGCTCTACAAGGACCTGTTAGCAATGAGTTGAAGACAACCACAGAGAAAAACAGGATCTTAGCCTCTACTGTTCCAAAAGCAAGAGCAACTTCTAAATGTTGAAAATTTTGAGATCTAGAAAGCAGGCATCAGTGAAGCTGTTTAGTGGTAGACAAGCCTTCATGCCTAATCTCTGGATTTAGGAGAATGGATATTAAAGTCTAGCTGACCAGCCTCTTTTAGGTACGCTCATTCTGTGGTAGTCAAGAAGATGTTTGAACTGGACTTATCAAAACTGCTCTGGATCCTGTACTTGGAGCATAAATAATTACTAAAGTAAATGGGAGTTGGCTGTAGATAACTTGGAAAAAATGGCTAGTTAACATCATTGATAACCATGTGGATGGTTAACATGGAGCTTTATGAAGACTGTGGTAATTGGGCAGCAAAATCTGGATTTATTTTTCCCTTCAGGATGGACCTAATTTATATATCTTCAGAGTGCATATATTTATTTTAAATATTTATTTATTACAGAGTTTATTTTTATTGGTCTATGAAGAGAGTTCAACCCTATACTACAATAAAAATCATTTACAGTGCCAATATTTACTCCCAAAGTAGTATCATTGTGCAAAAAGGGAACATTGCTATCCCAAATGGTACAAAGGGAGCAACATCTCTTAAAGGTTACTGTTTTACAAGCTAAGAGATTGGTGTTTTGTTTTATGCACACACTGTTTCCTGTTGAATGGTCTTGTGTCAAAAGAGATGTTGACTGCCTTAGGAACTATGGGACTACCACCTATATTTGTACTGAATTTAAGATGCACATTTAAATGGAATTAAAGATATACTTCTATCTGTTTGTTTCACTATTGTTCTTTAAGGAGCTAAACTACCAGAGTCATTACCTTGTGAGAAGAAAGTATCTGGGAAAAGTCTAGTGCTTAAGATGTTGCATTAGTTCCAGAGAGATTCAGCTTCATGGCCATTTCCATGGCTATATGGAAGCTTTGTGAGTGACTTTGGGCCAGTCACTTTTTCTCTGCCCAGTTTCTCTCACAGAGCAATGCCTGTGGGAATAAAATAAAGGGAAATCCCCATGTAAACTGTTGGAAGAAAAGCAGAATATAAATCGAATACATTTTGAGGTTCATATTTTGCATCACATGATAGCTGTGAGTTAATTGGGGTTTTGAACATTCCCTTGTTCTACACTTCTGATGTACAACAATTTACACTAATGAGAAACGAAAAACAACAACAACTCTGATGGGTTTTTATTAACAATATTGCTATCATTATTATGAGATCCTTGAAAATAATCCTAAATGCTCTTGAAATATATCTTCTTCCTCACTTGACAATTCAATCCTAAATATAGGTATCCAAGAGTAGCCATGGAGATCCATTGTAGACCTTACATTTCCACTTTATAAATTTCTTTATATTTGCCATGAAATCTGAGATGATATCCATAGGAGTTCAAGGTTCCCAGATAACTAATGCTGCTAAATACGCTAACACTGTCATTGAGGACACCACAAAAGTTCCTTGTGGAAGTTCTACGTATTTCCTTAGATTAAGAAAACTATATTTGTAATCCTAGTATTGATCTTTTCTTATTTATCTATTTTAATGTATATTGCTGGTATCTTTCAGACAATTGCTGACATTTTATTCACTAAGAAAGGACTCTTAATTCTGTGACCAAGAGTATGACATGCGAAAAAACCTCACGTTTAGAACCGCATTTTAAAAGGCAAGTCTGGAAAAGAAACCTGAGATTGTAGGAAGTTATAACCAGTATATGTGAATCAGATTTCTGATTGCCTAGATAGTCTTCTCTACTTTAGCAGAATATATAGTTTAGAAGCTATGTTTACATTAATAGTACCGTTGACAACACTTACTTCAACACTTACCTCAAAATAAAAAAGGTAAGATCTTGTTCAATCATCTGCCAGTTGATCATTGCAGAAATAAATTTTCTGTTTGTGAAAAGAAATGATTGCTGTCCTCTCAAGTCAGGTTTTTAAATGCATAGAATTTTTGAAACACTTGCATGAAATGTGAGGCCATTTCTATTTTACAAAAATGATTCAAGACAATGTTCAAAAGAGCTGTTGGAAGAATCTTAGAGATTCCCCCTTAGAGTATATTAATATTGGACAGTTAAATTATTCTAACAAATACCTTAGATAAAGTCGAACTGTAGAATTGTAAATAGTATACATTATTATCTTCACTGATAGATAGAAAAATAAAACGATAGTGATTGTGCACTCGTGGTCTTCCCTCCATGCTTTGGTTAGTAAAGATTCTTATTAGAAAGCTTTCAAGAAAGAAAACAAGCAGAAACTTGGCTTGTTTGACTTCCTTTTTCCTCTTCAGTTCTGAGAAATGCCTAAGGCTGCTTAAAAATGCTCAAATAACAAAATGTTGAATTTTGTTTAATGCACTATAGACTCTAAGTCTGAGTTAGTTACTAAGATTCAAGAAGATTATTCCCTGTAACCAAAATGAAGCAAATCCTGAATAAAATACCATGTTAGTAATATTCTCCTTTGGCTAGACAGCATCATCACTAACTATTTTGGATGTAAACCATAAAGGGAGCAGGAAGGCTAATAAACTGCAGCCATCTGTAATCTTCATCCAAAGGTTTTATATGATAAGCTTACTATTTGTAGTGCTATCCCTTGAACTTTGACCTGACCTCAAAGGTTTAAGAATTTTAAAGAAGTTTTGAAATGTCCAAACTTTTAAAAAGCAACTTAACTGCAACCGAGTCCATAAAAGTTAGTAGATGTTATTTCATGTTGGTTGGAACACAGTCTATTTCAACCTATTTTTCATTGAGAATTGATTTCTTCTGCTTTATTCCATTAATAATTTATTCTGCTCCCATTATTTATTAATTTTTATTCTACCTTTATAATTGGTCAATTCAAGGCAATATGCAAACATACCTAATATTCTCACCTTTTACTTTCCCAATTTCAAAAGCTATATTATGTGGGTTGGGCTGAGAGAGAATGATTGACTTTGGACTATAATTCATGGACTCCTGGTTTTTAACCAGCAATTTAACCACTACAGTATACCAATTGGCCCTCTAGGACAGATGACCAGACAGTGTCCCAATGTTTAAATGATTCTTAAGATACTTAAAACAGAGGACACGTCAAAATAATTGGAAACAAGCATGAAGTGACAGTTGCACACTGTATGTGTAAGAATGCATTTCAGTGGTATTCAAACTATTCATATTATCAACATCTGAGTTATTAAAGGGGTTTGTGATATATTGTAAGACATTCATATTTTAGCTGTGCTGAAATAAAACCATCTCATCCTCTAGACCCAAGGCAGAATTTTAGAGAGGCTGCAATTATCACACAAGAGCCTGGTATTTGAAATAATTCTATTTTTTGAATATTTAGTATCAAAAATTGACTATTTATAAACATATACTCTACATTTGCATATTACAAAATTTGAAATCTTAAATTGATTCCTGTAATTTATAATTTTCTTTCTAGCAAAACGTTCTAGAAACAGCTTTAGTTTCAACTGTTATCAAGCCCAGTAGACATAGCTACTTAATCTAAGAGAATATACTCCTGGGAAAGTAGAAATAATTATGGAAATCATTTGTAGCTAACAAGCATTAGAGCAAGATAGGTATGTGAAATATGCTGTAAATAAATTATTTGCCTTCAAAAAAAAAAGGAGGAATAGAGAAATTCTGAATTAATTTTTCTTACAGCACATCCATTTTGAACACCCTGGAAAACCTTCAAATGACAGAAATGTGCTTAAGCCCCAGAGTCAATTGGAAAGAATCATAATTTTATAGAAGTACCAGTATTTTGTAAAATTCAAGAAGATTAAACCTTAGAATGATTTCACAAGCCTTTAATTTGTGAAGTGCATTTAGAATCACACAGAGTCACAATCAGGAATAGTCACTTTAGGAGGAGAAATGTTAGTCTCTGGGGGAAAAAGGTCAAAAATTGGGTACTGAAGTGCCTTTTCTGACTAACAAATTTCACTGAAAGATATAACTTTGGAAAGCTGCAATATCAGAAGCATTTTAATGAAATTCGCTAACTGGAAAAGGTCTCCCAGATATTGTAGATCAACATTGCTCTCCTGCAATATCCAGCCTAATGGACACATATCATTATCACATACCAATGAGCAAATGTCTTGGGTGACTCTTGCCTTTCCATGTGATGCCTAAAATATTTTCTGTTAATGTTCCATATTAAAGCTCTTAATAAAAATAACTAAAAGCACATTTAAAAAACCCTCTCTTGTACTGTAGAAGATTGGACCATTTTTCATAATATGGACCAAGTCTCTTCACTCAAGCATAATGTAAAGGTTTCCTTTGCACATATGTGCTAGTTGTTCCCAATTCTAGGGGTCGGTACTCATCTCAATTTCAAAGCCAAAGAGCCAGTGCTGTCCGAAGACATCTCTGTGGTCATGTGGCTGGCATGACTAAAGATTGAAGGGACGTGGAAAGCTGTTATCTTCCTACCAAAGTTGGTTCCTATTTTCCTACTTGCATTTTTACATGCTTTCAAACTGCTAGGTTGGCAGAAGCTGGGGCAAGTAATGGGAGCTCACTCTGTTATGCAGCACTAGGGATTCAAACTGCTGACCTGCTGACCTTTCTGATCGACAAGCTCAGCATCTTAGCCACTGAACCACCACATCCCTTTACTCAAGTAAGGCCTCAGATTAATCTGCATAAGAGGCCAGCAGGCCAACATACTTTTCTAGCCATGTTATCTGAATCTGCCCTGTGCAGAATCTGTTTTATGCCTCTGAGTTAGCAATGCTCTTTTGGTATCATTAAAGTTATGTTTAACTATCCAGGACTTCAAAGTAGTTTAGTAAATTATGCAATAGGGCTAATTCTTTTCTTCTTTTAAACCTTGAAACAGATAATTTGATTTATGGCCAGATCATTGTAGACAAGCTAGCAGTTTCTCCAGGATAAAGACATTCAATATGGTGGCTATGCCCATGAATTTAAAATCTTTGTCTTTTATTCATAAATAGGATTGTGTTCATGAACTTGTGGCTACCATTTTTAACTTTTCTGGCTCTGCTATAGATGCCTTTGCAAACAACCCTGAAGAAGAAATCAATAGCCACCTTAGAAAACATAGATGATATGGCATTTAGTAAGTGATTCCCTACAAATGCAAAGGAACTAACGCAACATAGTATTGTCTGAACAACAGTAAGATGTAACGATATATCACATTTTGATCCGTCACCAAATCTGAAAAAATAGAATGATCTGCATGGCTGCAATTATATTGCAAAGTTTTATCTGTTTAATCCAGAACTTTTTATTTTATTTTATAGATGTTATCTTTATGATCTTTGTTAGAACCCAAGGAGGGAAAGAGATAGGGAGAATGCAATAAAAATAAGGAGAATATAGATTTGACCTTGTACTGTTGGAAGAAATGTCCATCTGGGTTCAGTTCCAAGTGGGGGGAAAAGACACTGGATTCATGGAGACTGTTTGGAAGGATGGCTTTAATGGTGGACAGGACCACAAAGTTTGAGGTTCTGTGCAAAAAAGCACATGGGAGAGAGATAGAGAGATAGAGATCTATACCCCCTTTTGGGCTTTGAATTTGAGCTTGTATTCTGATTGGTTGCCAAACTCCCATGGGGCCATGCAGGGGAAACTCTGTAGGTTGTCCTGAATCTCAAGCTTGGGTGACTCCAGTGGTGGGATTGAAATAATTTAAAACCGGTTCTCTGCCTTAATGACCATCTGGGTAGGTGAGGCTCAGTGGTCATGTGACTGGGTGGGTGTGGCCAACTCAAGGTCACTCAAGTCGATGGATGCTTCGTGTTATAGCCCAGCAACAGCCTGTGCTGCGTTCTAATTGGTCGGGCGAAGCACAGCCTGTGATTGGTGGTTGTAATGACAGTTAAATGACAGTTGGTACCTGAGAGTATAAATACTGTGACAGTTGTAACACATTCTGAATCGCTTGTCACCTACTAATAAACATCTTACTCTCTGATTCCATGGCTCCTGCGTCTATCCCTCACACAACACATATACAACACTGGCGACGAGGATGGGATCGCGATTCCGCAGAGCCTGGAATAAGAATAAACTAAACAATAAGCCAGTCGCAACGCAACCAAGCAAACGCGAACAGAAAATACTTTGAAGACCTGTCAGAGCTGCAGCAGCAGTTGCCACTGCCTCAGGTTTCGCCTCCGATCAAGCCAACCTGAGTAGATCCACAGGCACGGACTCCTTCAGTCAAAGGGATGGGCAACCTATGCTTAACCTTGGCTGGAGCCGTCGCCTCTGCTCAGGGACGAGCTACGGATCATGTTGGCTCAACCGTGGCTGAAGCTGCCTGTCTGCCTGCCTCTCTGCTGAGAAGATCTACCAGACACAACTTTGGAGTCTGTCTGGTCTACTGTTTGCTACTGTTACAAACATTAGTGTTACAATACACGGATACTGTTGCCTAAGAAGCCTCTGACTCTTCATACAGCTTTCCAAAGAAGCAGCTTCCGACAAGCCTGCTCTTCCTCCAAAGCCAGCAGCCTACTACCAGCCTGTCAGAAGCCTGCTACATGCATTACAAAGCTGCCTGCCTCCCAAGGAGCAACTCTGGCCACTCAAAAGCCTGCCTGCTGCCTTCCTAACGAGCCAGGAACAACTCAGCCGCCTCCAGGGCCGGTCTCTGCTCTCTAACAGAAGCCTCCACAGCCGTTTCAGAAGCCTACCATTCTCTGCAGCAAAAGTCAGCAGAAATCCTGTCAGCTAAACCTTCCAGCAACAGCGGAACCCTGCCTGCATGCCGATCGAACAAAGCCAACAGAAAAGTTACCAACAGGACTTCTTTGAGTTTCCCTCCATGTAAGCTCTCCAGCCTCCATGATTTGTGAGCATGCGCAGAGCTTGAATATGCAAATTTAAATATGCAAATGTGAATAAGCAAATGTGAATATGAAAATGTGCCAAATAACTGGGGGGAAGGAGAGTTTGTAAAAGAGTTTGTAAATGTTGAACATAAAACAAAAACAAAAATGCAAATACTTGTAAATGTTGAACAGGAACACAAAAATGCAAATAACTTGTAAATGCAATAAATAAATAGATAATACAAAAAATGCAAACAAATAACACGCAAATTGACAACACAAAAAGGTAAATGGATAACACACAAATAAATGGTTATTATGCAAATAACTGGGGGGAAGGAGTGTTATAGCCCAGCAACAGCCTGTGCTGCGTTCTAATTGGTCGGGCGAAGCACAGCCTGTGATTGGTGGTTGTAATGACAGTTAAATGACAGTTGGTACCTGAGAGTATAAATACTGTGACAGTTGTAACACATTCTGAATCGCTTGTCACCTACTAATAAACATCTTACTCTCTGATTCCATGGCTCCTGCTTCGTTCCCTCACAACACAAACATATACAACACTTCGCCTTAACTGTTACAATGTAATAAGGGTTAACCGGAGAGGCAGTTTCTGTAAGCAGGTCAATGAAGATTAGGCTAGAAACAACACTAGAATGTTTCCTTCCTGCCTTCCTTATAGGATTAGCCCTGTAAAGTGTAAAAAAACAGAAGGAAATTTCTTCCAACAATCGGTTCTCTGAACTACTTAGAAAGTTACCAACCGGTTCTCCCGAATAGGTGCGAACTGGCTAAATCCCACCACTGGGTGATTCTTGCTGGATGATGATGTAATGAAAAAGCTTTGGGATTCCTATTATGGCTCTGCCTGAATTAGATAGATCTTTGTGATGTAGAATAGATTGCCCCAGGCCTTAAAGGCCCATTGACAAAAGTGTGTGATGGGGATTGAGTTTCTGCCTCCCTTTTAGGGGAAATATTCTGCCCTTTTAATATTTCCTAAAATATTTCATTTTTCTAGGAGAGGGGTAGGTGCTAACTTCATACAGTACCAGATAGAAAACAAAAGTGAAAACACCTCCAATCTCTCATTGACTGTTTGGGAAGCAATCGTATTATGCCTGTCTGCTCTGTTCCCCACGCAGATGCCCGAGTTCATATGCCCTGGGCAAACGGCTCCATCCCTGGTTGTGAACTCAAAATAATAACAAATATAAATTCATGTGAAACAGGACAGTTTCAGTCAGCAAATCTCTTTAATCTTATGGAATTGCCTCCTCTGAAACATCACTGACTGTACTCAGTACAGAGGCTTTAACAGAATTCTTCTGTATTCTTGGCTAGCAGTGATGAAATTAGCATGTTTTGATCCTCATAAGTTGTTCATAAGGACTTGAAAGGAGGCAGCAGGAAAATCTGAAGGCTGAAATGTTCTGAGATACCCTTCTTGTTCTATATTTTGTGTGATTACAAGCCAGGGACTATCTTGATTAAGACAGCTTGCCAATTCCCTGCCACAGACACAATATTTATTAGCGTAAAGGGGATTTCCTATCAGAGATCTGAAGATATGTAAGTTTAAACATCAGATTACACAAGATAACCTATACAAATCAACCAAATAAATTTGCAAAATGGATTTACTGATGAAGAAAAGAGTTAAAGGATTAAATACAAAGAGTTTAAATTTAAGGAAGATATTGGCAAGAGTGAATAAACCGTGATGAGTTAAACCAGTCTTTAATTTATTCAATGTATTTCTTTATATTTACTGACATTTTCATATTTTATATATTTCATACATATAGCTTTGTTTTGACATTTAAATAAAACAACACTATTTAAAATAGGATTTATCTCAGAGATGGATAACTTGGTGGCTTGAAGGTCACTTTTCAAAATGGATGGGAAGCATACAGAGACAACAGGTGGTTTGAGGGTATTGTTTGCTTTTTTAAACTGTGAGATCCCATGACTTTATCATGGTTTTCTCATTATTTTCTCATGTGATATAACTATTTAGTAATTATAATTGGAGAGAGTTCTGAGTATCCCAATATGAAGATTTGAGGGAAGTGTCCAATCCTGTGGTTACATGCTAGTATTCCTCAACTGGTACATTGCTTCAGAACTGGTGTATGGCATATTGCAGGAGTCCAGGTCTAACTTAAGAGATTGGACATGCCTGAAGTAGTACTGTGTTTCCCCGAAAATAAGTCTTATTTTCTTTTGAACCCTGAAATAAGTGCTTGGCCTTATTTTCAGGGAAGTCTTATTATTTTTGAGGTGCAGGAGGAAGCAAGTGTGGTCACCTCATGGCTGCTGCTGTCTTTCAATATTTTGGGGGAGGGCTTATTTTGGAGGGGAGTACTTATTTTCGGAGGAGGGCTTATTTTATCAAATGCGGTCAAAAGTCAGATTGGGCTTATTATCCGGAGAGGTCTTATTTTCAGGAAAACAAGATAGAACATGCTCATGGAAGAGGAGATGCTCAAAATTAGAATTCTTTCATCCACCTCTCAGTTGATATATAATTCTAATTCTTTGCTATATGAACAATAGATGTGTGCATTTCCATGCCTATACAAAACATACTTCATCTCAGTGAAATTGCATACACAATGTTGTTGGCTCTATAAAGGATGACATTGGTCACTACATTGAGAATATTTATTCTTCTTTTGTAGTTCAGGGTTGAAAATAGGAGTCTTTGGTGTTCTCTGACCTTGATTGTTTGAACTTTCACAATAGTATAGGACAAGAATGTCAAACTGATGGCCCATGGGCCAGATACATCACACGCAGGTCACACCCATCCCAGCTCCACAAAAGGAAAAAACATTGTGAAGCATCACATAATGGCAATGTGACACAGCAAGTTTGACACCCGTGGTATAGAAGGACCACGTTAGACAGAAAATTTGTGATGGAGAAAATGATGTTTCTGACATGGATAGGCTAAACTCTTACAAGACAGGAATGCAATCAGGAGAGAAATCTGAGAATTATATTTGCCAAGATGCCTGGAGAAAGACTATATTGGATGCAGATTTCCAAACTGTTTACAATATCTGGAGAAAAGGATTAATGAAAATAATCTAATATAATAGTTTTACATAGACCATATAGTAAAACTCTTTTATCAGTTTTATTAGATCATAAGCAGAAATGTCAAACCAATGATCTGATGGTTTATGTTTCTGCTTATAGTTTACAAAATCACTGATGGCAATTAATGGTTGAGGGCAAAACATATTTACTTGGTGGCTACCAGGCTTCCTGACTCAACTGAACTTGTAAAACTTTCTTTTGAATAAAAGAATTAAAAAAATAAACACAATGACTATGCAGCATTAGAATAATCTAGCACTACAATCACTTGCAGCAATACTTCTGAACCACACAGGGATCCTACTGTAATAACAGAAGTCATCTTGGATTATCACTTTACTCATAATTCTGTCAATTCAGGAATAAGATCTCTCCATTAGCTCTGTTAATTTCATTGCCACCATCAAACTCTTTGCTGATTTAGAAATTGTTCATTTTCCACCTCCATTTCTTTAAATAGATAAGATCTATGTGACTAGGTTGAATATAGGGAACATTTTAAAGATTATTATTATGCTGTGATGACTATGTTTTGATTGACAGTTCTGCTATCCAATCAACACATTGATGTGGGATTCCCCTAGGCAGGTGAACAGCATACAAAAGTAATTGTATGATTATAATCATAAGTACAGGAGAAAATCACAAAATACAAAGACCTCCAAATAGATGAAGAACAACTGTGGCAAAAGAAAGCAAACTTAATACCAATGTAAAAGGTGTATTAGGTGAAATCCCAAAACATCTGGAGTACTACTTGAACAAAGTCAGCATTGACAAAATCACTATCAGTCAATTGCAAAATGCAGATTTACTTGGCACAGTTTATATCCTACAGTGATATCTTTAACACTACCAAACAACTTTTGCCTATCCCAGGTCCTTAAGAAGGGATTGATAAATGTTTTAACAGCTGCTAGAATTGTATTTGCCAAAAATTGGAAAAACGAGAAAGTACCATCACAGGAGGAAACTATTCGGAAAATAATGAAATGTGCCGAAATGGGTAAGCTTACATTTGAAATTGGAGAACGAGAGGACGAGCAATATTATAAAGTATGGGACTTGTTTTACCAATGGTTAGATAAAAAAACCTGGGAATGAAACTGTTTACCTATGTAGTAATAGAAAGTTATAGTTATTGTAATGAAGTTTTTTTTCTTCTTCTTGTTATGATATAGAGCACTATTCACATGATATATAAAGGACAATAATGATCTCAATGTATAAGAGTGGGATGATTTGAACACTTTGGTATAATTGCATGTAGTGACCATTTTATATTAGAAAGATCTTTGTATAATAAACGGACCAATGATGATGTAATGAACAATTGATATACATATGATTTGAAATACTTAACTACTATATGGATTAATAATTAATAATGGAAAACTATTTTTGGAACTCTGGATGATTGGTGACATTATGGTCAATTGAAAATATGAATGTATATTATAAATTAATGGGAATTCTTTGTTCTAATCTCTGCTTTTTCTCCTTGGAGATAGGTGATGTTATAATACTTTAAAGGTTCATTGTTATTTGATAGATAATTATGAATTCAAAGAAATAAGGATTGTTACAAATGAAAGAATATTAATGGCAATTTGAACACATAATGCTCAGACAGCGAAATATTCAGTTATGTTTAATGCAAAACCAGTGATGTTATTCTTAATCTTAAGAATTGATACATAAAAACCTGTAACCAAACGACATGCTTGATGAAATGGAGGAAAGTTGGTTTTTTTTCCTTGCTTTGTTTTGTATGTGTTGTTTTGTTTAAAAAGAATAAAAATATTTTTTTAAAAAAAGAAGGGATTGATAGGTGAATTAAAATGCTAAATCCACTCTACACATCAGCTGATTTTGAGACCACCACCAACAACAATGCCATTTTTAACTCTCAGAGGGATAGCATTCCTCTGAATAGATTTCCTCTGCAACTTCCTGGATTCATGGTTCCTGTCAAGGAACAGGTGGCAATCATGTTTAGTGGAACTTTTGCAAAAGTTGTGTGCCACTGACATCCATTTCTGACCAGGATCCCTGCTCATGACCTGCCATGCCCTAATTCCTTCCCATCTGGATTACTAAAATGTGATCTATAAGGAGATGCCCTTGAACATCACTCACAAACTTGAATTGGTCTAGAATGCAGTAACACATGGAGTTCTGGTCCCTTAATGATTTAATTTTACTGGCTTCTGGTTTCTTTCCAGGTACAATTCAAGCTGCTGGTAAATCACCTTTAAAGCCCCATAAGGCATGGCATTATATTACTTTACAGATAGTATGTTCCTGAAAGCCTCCACCCATTTGACTAGATTGGATGGGGGTGAGCTTGCTCCAGATCCTTCTATTAAATGCTGTGATCTATGCCAATGAAGCTTTTTGTATAGCTTCTGCTACTCTGTGGAACAGTCTCCCCCTTAGATACAAGGGCCCTTTCCTTCCTTGCTGTTCAGAAGATCTGATTTTCCCTAAGGAATTGTGGCATTTGTGTTCTGGAGTTGGACTATTAATAGTGCTTGGTAGCCTGTAAACATTTTTAGCAGTATATTCAGTTGTTTGTATGTCTGTTCATTATCGGTCTAGTGCTATAATAACTAGTGCTAAGTTATTTTATATAATATGGAGGGTCATGCATTTTTTTAAAAAATAAAACAGTGCTGCAGACTACTATTTGATACTAGTTCTTAAGCATAATTAGGGGACAAGAAAAATATAAACTGACTTTTAAAATTTAAAGAGAAAAAAGTGATAGCAGTTCAAAAGCAGTGTTTAGATAAATGATGTTGTCTTTCTTACTGATCTTTAATGGAATCCAACCCTTACATAGTCCCCCCTCCCCCTAAAAAAGCTGCAGGGACAAATTCTGTTTTCCTTACTCTCTTTGCTTGACTCCATATTTTCCTATTAGTTCTTCTTTTGTGATATTGAAAAGAGAATAAGGCTGCTTGAAATATAGCTTGGGAACAAAATAAAGCCAAGACAAAATTGGGATTGGACCATGCTGATGAGGTTATAAATTAGTAATGAAGAAAGGCTATTTGTCCACAAGTAATCCAGTTGGCCCTAGCATTGTGAATCAACACATTCTGTGGTGAAAGATTCTATTGGTCTGAGTGATCAACACATGGAACTCAATAGAATCAATATTAGGGAGTGAAAAATCAACAAACCAGTTTCTGCAAAATCTATGAACAACCCAATAGCAAAATCCCCCAACATTTACAATACAGCATTGCCTTCTTATAAATTATTGTATCAGTATTTTCCATCAATACATGTTCTATGGCATAGCACAGAATTTGCAGCAGTCTAGTAATCTGAGAGATCAGCAATTATATTCCTTCATATATTACTTTTAGGGATTGAAAAACTAGTAAAATCAGTTTCTGCAACAACAATAACCATAACTAGTTGATGCTTTCCATTCTGACTGTGACTCAGATTATGAATGTCTTTCTTGGAAATTTCCAACTTAAATCAAAACAACCCCACATGAAATAATGAAGCCAACAAAATATATCAACAATATTTCATATGCTGTTAAGGTTAAGAACAGATTTAGCACCGTTTCCCCGAAAATAAGACAGGGTCTTATTTTCTTCTGACCCCCCCCCCGAAATAAGCACTTGGCCTTATTTTTGGAGAGCTCTTATTATTTTTGAGGTCCAGGAGGCGGAGATTGTGGTCACCCCATGGCTGCTGCTATGTTATAATATTTCAGGGAGGGCTTATTTTTGGAGAGGGCTTATTTTCGTGCATGCACTCAAAAGTCCAATTCAGCTTATTATCTGGGGAGGGCTTATTTTCGGGGAAACAGGTTAGACTAGATTTAATAAAAACAATGCTTAAATATATTTTGACTAAAATCAGTGATGTTATTAAATATAAAATTCCAGAATGTGTTAATATTCTTTAAAAATTACAAGAGCACTTCATCAAATGCATAGAATGCTATATAAATGTAGGAAATGAAACTGGGCTGAGTTGGGTGGAAGATGTTATGCAAATGTGGTTTACATGTGAGACAGATTACAAGTACTTTATTAATTAATGATTGTAGTGTAACATGTTAAAACTCATTGTGTTTTGGATTCAGTCTGAGATAGCCTGAAATCTTTTTCATGAACATCAGTTCAGCAATTTATCATTCAGTTATGATAGTGAAGCTTTTTTTCCTCCAGAATAGCTAGAAACAGTTGCTAACAACTGTAAACTGTACAAGCTGGTTTCAGAAAGAGGCAGGCACCCAAGTTCACATTGAAAACAGAAAGTCATTTTCTTTTTGCTTACTTGATTATATTAATCATTTTGACTGCAGAGGTATATGGACATCTAAGATCATTTCATAAATTAGTTATGTACATGTGTGTTTTATTTTAGAGAACAAATACAAGCAGGGATTTGTTTCATGGTTGAAAATGAAGATGGTGTTATATTTTGTGTTGTATATGCTGTAGTATTGTCTATTTATTCACACAAGAATTATTTGGAGCAGTTTGGTGCAGTGGTTAAAACATCAGGCTAGAAACTGGAGACTATGATTTCTGGTCCTGCTTTAGATATAAAACCAGCTGGTTGACCTTAGACCAATCTCTCTTTCTCTCAGCCCCAGGAAGAAAGCAATGGCAAACTGCTTCTGAAAATCCTGAGAATAACACTGTAGTTATTATATAGTTGTTAGATAGTGGGTAGTTGCTAGGAGTCAAAACCTTCTTGAAGACACCTAACACTTAGCAGTTGAGTACTGACTATTTTCTTTTACAGCCAACCTACTAGTGGAAAGAAGGGGGCGGAAAAAGGCAAACATTCTGTTGCAGGAGCTTGCTAAGTATTACCAATCCATGCTGTCACCAGCAAATATAAAGACTGAGGAAGTCAGTTATTTTTAATTTTCTAAAACTAGGAAACCCCACTGCACTGCTTGAGTGAGGTTTGCCTGACTACAATTGGTTCTTTAAGACTAAGGCTGGGAGCTTTATTAACTGAATGAATACAGATGACACTACTGTGTTCTTTCCTGTATTAATGCATAGGATAATGCAAAAAGTGTTTTTAAAGAACTGAAATCCAGGTATGATAAAATGACATGAAGATTTTTTTATGTTTTCCAAAATATTTTTAAAATCCTCCCCTTTGCTAATATTTCTGCAAGTTTGTTGTCTGATAGCTTACGTTGTCATCCCCCATACTCTAGAAGTTCTACAAGCACAAAAGAAAGTAACAAAAGGCTTATTCCACGTCCCCATGGTTTCTTATGGCCGGAACACTTGAAAGCATTGAGTTCAATTTTGTTGGAACATAGAAAATATGACTCATTTTGAGTTTTGTCTATCAGTAAAAAAGTCCACTTTTATATTGAAATATACAATAGGAAATGGTATGGAAAAATGCCTTATTTATGTTTAAATATATATAAGATTTTTTAAAATTAACATCTGTATGGTTAACTTATGTGTTTTTCTGCTGATATAATGCACTGTTAAATAGCAGCTTTCAGATCCTTACAGGTGATCTTTCATCATGAAAACAGGAACCAACATGTTTCAAAAGGCCATTAACTGATGCCCCAGGCATATTAGGAGTGCAATATGCAACTGAAGATATATATTAATAGCTTCATAAAACATTGTGTACAGTTACTCATTGCCAATGCGATAATGTCAATGAACAATTAAACATGGGAAGATGACATTAAACTCTTTACAAGCAGGCAACCAAACATTTGGAAGTTTTTTACTTGTCAGCCAGGTGGTTGGTACACTTGTGGGCACTGAACCTTTGTTATTGCATCCAAACCAATAGTTTCAGTCCCATTTGTTTTTGTTGAGTTCCTTCATAGGAAAGCATATCCTGATTACATAAAACAGTGTACTATTTTCATTAAAACAGCAATAGCACTAGGACTTAGACTTATATACCGCTTCAAAGTGCTTTACAGCTCTCTCTAAGCTGTCTACAGAATCAGCATATTGCTGCCAACAATCTGAGTCTTCATTTTATTTATTTATTTTTATTTATCAACAAGTACAAGGAAACAAGTATGAAAACACATGAAAAAATGGCACAAATAAATGGATATAAATAAGCAAAACATAGCCATAACACATAAAAGAATACATATAAACGGGACTGTAAGACAGGGACGGTAGGCACGCTGGTGTGCTTTTGCACACCCACCTAAGGACCTCTTAAGAAATGCGTAAGGTCCATGGTAGACAGCTTAAGGTAAAATTTTACCGACCTTGGAAGGATGAGAAACTGACTCAAGCTTGAGGTGGTGAGAATTGAACTGCCAAAATGCTGGCAGTTGGCAATCAGCAGAATTAACCTGCAAACTGCACCACCAGGCCCGTTTCCAGTGTGCACATGTGCACCAGCCAGCTGCTCTTCTGGTTTCTGGCGTGCACATGTGCATCGGCCAGCTGGTCTTACAAGTGCCAGAGCGCCAGAAAACAGCCGGAAAATGGCACAAAAAACAGCCTGAAAACGGTCGAAAAATGCCCCAAAACCAGTCATGTGTGACTGGCCAGCTGGTCTTCAGGTTTCCGGTGTCACACGTGCATGTCCATGCACGCACATTCTGGTTTAGGCACTTGGTGCCGAAAAGGTTCGCCAACACTGTTACAGTCCTTCTCACAAACATACTCTGAAATGATAATACAGTTATTTTATCACTGCAACTTGTTTTGAGTCTTTTGAAATAGGACTATAAACAAATATGTATACTTATCTAAATAAACTGCATGTGAGCCTTTTATTTTTGCTAAATATATAGAATTCTGCATCTAAAATCACTAAGCTGAACAAACATTTTGAAGCCATTGCATGTGTTGCATCCAAAAACCATGCATAAAATTAATAGAAGAATTAATTAATAGTTGGAATTGAGGCAGTTATCCTTTATTTACTAATCTGGAGTACTGCCCCAAATACCCTTCCACAAATTGATTTATTTGTAGAAAACTATTAAAATCTGCATTAACAGAGTTGTGGAACCTGTTTCTGCATTTTATACATAGACACATCTACCTGTGCAGCCAAAGTATTTTTGAAGGGAATTCAACAGTAGACACAGTAAGCCTTCATACTGGTCACAGAAGGGGACTGAAAGTTATCCAGGATGAAGCTCCGCTAAGGTTTTTCAGGTAAAGTAGGAAAACTGAAAGCTGACACAAGGAAATTTGGGCATGAAATAATGGATGAAAGAAATGAGGGGTTGAATATGATAAATAGTATATATTAACTGAATGGATATAGTCTAGGAACTGCAGTCCTAACCATATGTATTTGTTAGGACCCAAGGGAATGCAAGGGATATCACTGATCATGATATCATCATAGCTTGTATTGAATACTTAACATCCCAGGATACCTGACAGCACTAAACTTTTTTAGAGTATTTATTGTAGTTATTAAATGTGTACACCACCTGATTCTCAACACCTCTGGCCTGATGAAAATAGAATTTGGAAGAATTTTGTTCTAAAAGGAAAATGGCTGGAGTTTGATATTATACATGGCAATATTTCATTTATTTATACCTGTAGCACAGATGTAGTTACTTGGATTTTTTCTGGAAACATCTCCTTCTAACTGAAATATAATAAAAAGAGCCAAGACTGAGCCACCAGAATTAGCAACTGTGAGAGTCAAATGTGTGACACCCTCTCAACAGCATGCCTCTGGCAAAACCCACAAGTTGTGTACAGCATACACCTGGAGATATAAAGCTAGGCTGTTTTGGTGGCAGTTAAAAGGGGAAAATCCAACCTCCCTGCATTTAGAACACTGTTAATTCATTCGACTAAGGTGATTTCCAGATTACATATTTTGTTCTTGGTTACCTTTTTCTGGCTTCTTTGCAACTCCCACCCACTCCATTGACTGAAGGCCCATTCTAAAACTTATTTCCGAAACTGCATTATAACTCTGTGAGGCTTTCATTGCTACTGTTTGCACAAAGGCAGGTGATGGAATGAAAGCTTCAGTCCTTTAAACCATTTTCTTACATAGCTTATCTTTACAGCAAAAGAGCATTAAGTAAACATTTTAATCAGTGAATCAACATAGAAGTATAGCAACTCTTTTACCAAAGGCATCAGGTAACTGTTGAGCAGGGTAGTCCTCCAGACCAATAACATTAGAAACAGTAAGGATATAATTACACTGTGTTCTGATAATTCACTTTTTATGATTTCTGAATGAGTATACATAGGATATTTATGATCATTCAGAAATTACAAAAAGCAAATAAACAGCAAAAATATTCCTGTCATTTTGAGACTATGCTGGTAACAACAGTCTCCATAGTTTCTCTTATCTTTGTTTCAAGCTCTTGTTGTTGAAATTTTTGGAACACAACAAACCAAAAATAATGATGGGACTGATACAGATATAATACATTTGGTATTGGTATTGGTATTTATTCGATTTGTAAGCTGCCCTATTCCCCGAAGGGACTCAGGGCAGCTGAACAAAAACCAGGGGAAGGGGAAAAACAAATACAGAAAGTAAGACAAACAGGACAGTGATACAACAGTTTAAAAAAGCACAGCAAGCACAGCAAATTCGAGTAGGGGGACTCAACCCCAGGCTTGCTGGGACGGCCAGGCCTTAACGGCTGTCCGGAAGGCCTAAAGGGTGGCAAGGGTCCGAATCTCCATGGGGAGCTCGTTCCATAGGGCCGGAGCAGCCACAGAGAAGGCCCTCCTTCTTTTATACATTTATCATTCTTAGGCTGTTGAGTATGTGCTCTACATGGGGCAGCCCTTGAAGAGCATTCGGAGACTTCAGCTCGTCCAGAATGCAGCCGCGCGAGCGATTGTGGGTGCACCTTGCTACACCCACGTTACACCTATCCTCCGCGAGCTGCACTGGTTACCGATTGGTCTCCGGATACGCTTCAAGGTGCTAGTTGTCACTTATAAAGCCCTTCATGGTATTGGACCTGGGCACTTGAGAGACCGCCTGCTGCCAATTACCTCCCAAAGACCCATTAGATCACACAGGGTTGGCCTCCTCCGGGTTCCGTCTACCAGCCAATGCCATCTGGCTACTACCCGGGGGAGGGCCTTTTCTGTGGCAGCGCCGGCCCTTTGGAATGAACTCCCCGCCGAGATTCGGACCCTCACCTCTCTCCAGGCCTTCCGAAAAGCCGTTAAAACCTGGCTGTGTTGGCAGGCCTGGGGTTGATGAGTTCCCTTCCCCTCTCGATTGTGTGACTATTGGTTATTTTAAATGCTTGTATTTGTAGTTCTTGTGTTTCCCTTCCCCTCTTGGGTTTGTGAGCCGCCCTGAGTCCCGCTGGGAATAGGGCGGCATATAAATAAAACGAAACCTGAAACCTGAAACCTCTTAATAGTGCAAACTCTGGGAAAGTCTCTTTGATCAGCTGACTCCTTTAAAACAGACCAAATATTCCAAGAGTTTCAAGCACAGGAAAAAAAAACCTTGTGTTTTTTTAAAGCTTAGACTAAGATTTGATTGCTTCATGATTTGACAGACTTGAAAAGTTTTGCCTTTTGAGGATGAATACAGTTTACAAAAATCCGTATGTTTTGAAAGTTTTGTTTTCTATGCTGTCAAAACGTAGCCTTGTTTCGATGGAACAGAGGATACCCAATGCTTCAGGTGAATTATTTTCAGTGACTCTATTTTGGTGCAAGCTTGAAACAAAACAAAACCTGTTCCTATCTTGTATATACCCTTAGTATTAGTCTTACTCATGATTTTTTGGAAACCTGCTTCTGAGAAACATTCAAATATGCCACAGCTGAAGAAAGAGTCCATCAGTCTGTTGCATGGCTATAAACCAGAGAACGTGGTTCAGGCTCAGCAAATATATCCACATTTTAACATTTCTTCAGTTTTACCAGATACACCGGGAGCTTGTTTTACATTGTTGTAACTTTTGTGACTTTTCCTCTTGGTTATTGACATTTATAACATTTATTTCAACATTTATTTACCAGTATCATTCCACACACACCTATATCTTCACCTTTCCAGCCTTCTCTTTGCTTCTGTTTAACTCAACATCATTTCACCCCCCTTTAAAAAAAACCAACAACGTTTATTCTCTCTAGTGGAAGTTCTTTGTTCAGCTCTCTTATATCGCCAGCTGCTTTCATTTCATTGTTGCACCTTGTTTTATACTATCTGTTAGTATAACTCCACACAGTTCTATGACACACTATATTATTATTTTTTCATTCTGTCCCAAGCAGTTTTCACATCCTATTTTCATATGTTTATTTTATATTTATTCTACTTTATCTGTGCTCTAATATTTGTTCCTAGAGGACTTTTTTTTCTTAGTTCTTATACTTTTTTCCTTTTCCAGTTCCTACACTCTATTATTCATTTTTCCATGACCCTTTCTTCATCATAGTATCCATGTAATGACATGTGGGAAAGATCTTGGGAGACCACACAAAGAAATGCTGCCTAGGGACAATCAGATAAGAGATAGCATAGCTCACAGTTGCATGGAGGGTGAAGCAAGAGGCTCAGGAGGGACCTTCACTAAATTTTCTGGTCATAAAGGTGACAATAGGAGAATTGGGTTATATTTGCTGTCTTGCAAGATTCTGTCAATGTAGCTTCACAATAAAGCAAAATTAACTCATGTGCTCATGTTTCCTATCTAGTCATATTAGTAAAGCTGACAGAAGCTTTTGTATACAGGACATGCAAAGAACTCTCTTCACCAGACCTGATTGGGGAAAGGCAGACCTTCAGATAACCTGGGCTCATTTCATTTGCTCTTTAAAGATCATTACCAGCATCTTGACTTGAGTTCAGGAGCAAATTTTGATGGATTTGTTCTGCTTTTTCAACTACACAGTGGAGCTTGATGCATTTAGGTCTACAGCCAACTATTAGTTACAAGCAGTGGTGGGTTTCAACATTTTTTGGAACATCTTCTGTAGGTGTGGCCTGCTTTGTGGGAGTGGCTTGCTGGCCATGTGACCAGGTGGGAGTGGCCAAGACGATGTCACTGAATTCTTTGCCCCAATGGATGATCTACAAAAAGAAGATATAAAAAAGGAAATTTATTATTTTGTGCACTTACTACTTAAATAAGATTAAAATAAGTACACAAAACAATAAAACAGCTACTTACAGAAGGAAGATGACTGCCCTTGCCAGTCTTCAGTATCACTGACTCCAATGAATGGCCTGCACAAAGAAGAGACACAGAAATGAACTCTTCCATTGCATGCACTATATTAGGATGAAACCAGCACACAAACAATAAAGACAGCTACATACAGAGGAAGGATGACTGTCTTTGCTGGTCTTCTATATCACACTTGCTCCAATGAATGGCCTGCACAAAGAAGAGACACAGAAATGAACTCTTCCATTGCATACACTGCATTAGGATGAAACCAGCACACAAAACAATAAAGACAGCTACTTACAGAGGAAGGATGACTGTCCTAGAGGTCATACTCTGTTGCCTCTTCATCCTGTTAAATAATATGAACTGCAGAAGAAATTAAACAATATTGGACTCAATTGTGGTTGTAAGCTGAGGACTACACTATAGGTAACAGAGGGGACCTCTGTTTTCACCCAACAATGTACAGTCTCTTCAGGAAGGATGTCCCCCAATAAACAAGAAAGATACAGTTTTTCATCTAAGAAATTAGATCAAGAATGAAGGTCATAGGTAGATTCACAGAGCAATACAGATTTCTTTTTCTGACATTTATTCCTCAGTTCAAATACAGGAATATATGAATTAGGTTCAGTACTTAGGACAGACCAAGGAGCTATTCAAGAGTTAGTGGTTTCATGGTTAGAAGCAATGGTAAAGCAAGATATGGATTTAAAACCAGTAATATTTTGTTGTGCATTTCAAAGGGAATACAATACATATTTAATTTTACATATATTAACAGCTGCTGGAATTCTGTTTGCACAACAGTGGAAAAACAAAGATATGAAAATGAATAAATATTAGAATGTACAGGAATGAATAAATTGACAATTAAAATCAAGAAGGTTTCGAATACTTTTTCACGTGGGATTTGTTTTATCAATTGCTAACTAACAGAAACAGCAATTAGAAATCTAAAAGTATGAATGAAAACACCAATTATGTAAGGAAAGGTCACTAAAATGTATAAGAAAATATTATTAGTACTTGATCAATTTTAATGTGTAGATAACTGTGGGATATTACACACCCACACACACTAACTATGACAGTGCCAGGAAAACACCAAAAAATAACAATTCCCCCCCCCCAAAGGACTGCAGATGAAACAAGTTTTTTTCCCTTAACCCTAAGGACAAGAAAGACAAAGCCACTGGAATAAAAACCATCAAGGCATTGTGGGAAATTATAAACGACAGTGCCAGGAAGCTCACAGAACCAGCAACCACCTCACAATTACCTAAACAACCAGGTATCATACAGAAACACACAAAATCTGGCAAAGCTACCTGCCTGCCCATAGAAAAGCAGCCACCTTGAGACATATAAACCGTGCACCAACCTGCACACTTAAAAGCAACATATTGCATCACAAATAAAACATTTGCAAAAAGGAATAACATTTCTTGTAATAAACATATTCTATAAACAATAAATAAATAAAAATTCCATAAAAATAATTTAAAAAAGATATTCTACACACAATAAATTAAAATAAAACCATTAAAATATTCTATACATAATAAATTAACATAAAATGATTAAAATAGTCTATACACAATAAATAAAATTTGAGATTGTAATTCTGAGGCCGGTCATTGTGGAAGGTCCTGATGAGGAGTTCATGATGACCACAAGGCAGGGGGCATATAAATTTAATAAATGAAGAAATAAATGCCCTGTGGTCTCAATGGTTTGCTTGCAGATGTTTTATTGTCATCGCTGTGAGATACCTAGCTGGGTCATGAAATGTCTGCAAGAAAACCACCAAGCTCAGGGAACACTAAGGACCCTGCTGTCGTCTCCCTTCCCCCTACTCCTCTTCCTCCTCTCAATATATCCAACTCTTTCTAGCACTTATGATGATGATAATACCTAATTTGGGTAAGGAAACATCTGCAAGAAAACCACCAAGCTCAGAGAGCACCCAGGACCCTTCATTTCAATCTGGAACTATCAAGAGTCTCTTCTGTTGGAGAACCTTGATGCAAGGGAAAACTGAAAGTTTTAATTTTAATTCAGTTTTAGCATTTTAATCATCTTTGTCTCTTTCAAATTTTATATACTTTTTTAGGTTTTAATGTTTTATTTGTACACTGCCCAGAGTCCCTTTGTGAGGGAGATGGTTGGTTTCAAAATTTGATGAAATAAATAAACCAAAGCAGGGGCTGAGAGAAAATATGGGGGTGTGGTGCTGTCCCTAAGAGACAAACATAAAAAGACCATCCCTGCAGTGTTTCATCCTCATGGACTTTTAGCCTTCATTTAATTGGTAATTTTAATGCTTGTCTATTAGCTTTTATGGCATTGTAAACTGTCCTGAATCAGTTAAGCTAGTGAGATGGGTGGTATATAAATTTAATAAATAGACAAACCCAGTTATGGACATGCAGAACAAATTGGAAGTCTCTAAATGATGGATTACAATTGGTGAGTATATTTATTTTTTAAAAAAACTTTGGTGGAGATGTTGTCTTTGCATATAATCTGGCTTTTACTTTACTTGCAAGTACATTTAGGTTCCTTCTGATAAAGACCCTTTTAACATTCTGAATTTGCAAAAGATGCCGATCGTCTCTTGCAGGAGCACGAGTCACGCAAGAGCTAAACAATGTTAGCATTAGTCCTGGTTTTCATCTGTCCCACTAAACCACAATAGGGTTGATTGGGTTCCGGTTGAGTAAACCCCAATTTGGGGTACTGAAACATGATTGGCAATCTGTGGATTGACCCCAGAATCCCAAGTCCAGTAGCCCCCAAAGTTTCTTTTTTAATTATTTATCTATTTGAATTTATTAGCCGGCCAACTCCAATGGTCTTCCCTGTCCAGAATCCCTCCCCCCTCACTCCTTTCGCCTACTACATGTACACTACAGGCCCCAATCAAGGCAAGGAGCTACTGGCAAACCCATTCAGATACAGAACGTGGGAATACAGTGGAGCCTTAAGGGGAAACTCCCCATTTTGCAAAACCCCCCGTTCCATGAGATTTTCCGCCAAACCCTGTGGGGAAAATCTTCCCAAGCTGCTTCCCCCTCCCCATTAGCCCCAAGAGCCACGGCCACCCATGCACATGAAAACTGGTCAACTCTGCAGCCTCAAAAAGAGAAGTGGGTGGGGCAGGTTTATTGCAAAAATGGAGCCTGGCGAAAGCCTAAAGGATGGGAAATGGTGTAAGCACTGCAGCCAAACTGACCTGGAAGAAGGAGCAATTGCTTCCTCCACCCGCTTCTTCAAGCGGCAGGCCTTGGCGGTGGTTAAGGCTCCTACCTTTCAATGCAGATCTTTCCTCGCCGCTTTTTGAGGTTGGGCCTGGACTTGCTTTCTGAGCATGGAGCGATATGTGGCGCGGCTGGTGCAAACTACAGTCCATCTCCCTGTGCTCAGAAAAGCAAGTCTGGGTAAGTCCTCTGCTGGTGGGCAGGTTCTAGGATGCCTGGTCACCACCAAAGGACCTCCCCGGACTTGCTTTTCTGAGCACGGGGAGATGGACGGTAGTTTGTGTGGCGTGGCCGGTGCCTAGGAGGTCCTAGGAGACGGGCCGCACTGCGTAAGCTCCCACAGCTGTCCCCACCCCCGTGCCCATGTTTGCTGGTGACAAGGCATCTTAGGAAAGTCCAGGGACCTTGCATAGGCATTGCGAGGTCCCCAAATTTGTCAAAGATGCCGGCTGCACTGCATAAGCTCCCGCTGCCATTCCCACCCCCATGCCCATGGTTGCTGGGGGCTCTGCAGCCCTGTGCTGTAAGAGAGCCCGGGATTCTTGCAAGGCCGCAAAAGGTCACCAGACTTGTTTATAGTACAGGGCCGCAGCAGGCTGTTCCAACTGGCGTGCTCAGTCCCCTGCCCCGTGCTTAGTTGAAGCTTACTTACCTCCTCAGAGTCAGCAGGCAGCAATAGAGAGCAAAGGAGGAAAAAAGGTAAGTGGGTTTAGATAGGGCTCTTAGAGGCGGGCTGGGCGATTGGTGAACCAGCCACAGTGAGCGGTGCGTGGGGCTAGCATAGTAGAAATGGTCGGGGGGGGGGGGGAATCGAGCGATGGAGCAGCTTCTGGACAGGCGGGGGAAGCCAGCGAGGGGGCGGGGCCGGTTCCACTGGTGGAACCGGTTCTAAGCAGCTCGCTAGATTTCTGGAACCTCCTCTAGCGAACCGGTTAGAACCGGCAGGAACCCACCGCTGGTTACAAGTTATGACAACTAGTTAAAGAAATGTTAGCAACTATCTGATTTTCATTCTGAAACAAAGTGCCTATTTTCATATTTTTATTATCATAATTTTCCATATACATCCCCACTGTATACCTAATAAGATCAGCAAAATGAAGTTACCTGCTCTTCCTCTTTCCCACTTTGGAGGACTGTTTTGGGGTGATGAGTTACTCCTATTTCTAGGTGAGGCAGGTTCATACTGGAATCAATGAAAGATAAGACAATGAAGTGGAATAGAGAAATAGCAGCAACTGGCATAAATCCCGTCTTTAAAAGAAATACATTACCAGTAGAATTGTCTTTGAAGATTACACTGCCATCTAATGATCTAAATATAAATTACATTAGATAGACCAGAAATAAAAATAATACAAAGAAGCAGTCAAGGGCAGAAAAGTGAATGCTTTTCAGGATGGGGTTGTAAGAAATGTAATTCTGTCCTTAATGAAAATAATTGCTTGATTGTCAGCAATTCCTACATACTACTCTATTCTGCTTCATCAACAAAAGCTATTGTTAAACTTATAAAAAAATACTCCTGACTGAGGGCAGCTCCTACCTGATTCAGTTGATTCCAAAAAGCTAAGCCAGGATAAACTAGATTAATTTTTGGATGTGAGACCATTGGAAATCCCAGGGCTATAGGCTAGTTTAAACTGTGAAGTTGAAAAATCATAGAAAAAGAAAACACTTTTGTACTTTTGTATTGCCACTAAGAAAAGAACCTGGGGATATTGAACACAATTCAAAGGAGGCTTTGAAGATGGAAAATAGGCATTGGATTACAAATACTGTATGACAAAATAGAGAGAAAACATTTGAAGGGAAGGACTGGGAAGTTTTATTTATTTAAATCAGTAATGTCTAACTTTGGCAACTTTCAGAGTTGTGGACTTCAATTCCCAGAATCCCCCAGGCAGCATGATCGATATTTATCATTTGGTTCAATAATACATTAACTTAGGGGTACTATATCAAGATGACATCAAATGTCTCTGTTTAAGAATATTCTGTTTCTCTTTGCTACTGTCTAGATTTTTGTCACCCATATACCTAAACAATCTATACCAATATTGCTGTAAGGTAAAGGTAAAGGTTCCCCTCGCACATATGTGCTAGTCATTCCTGACTCTATGGGTGGTGCTCATCTCTGTTTCAAAGCCGAAGAGCCAGCGCTGTCCGAAGAAGTCTCCGTGGTCATGTGGCTGGCATGACTAAATGCCGAAGGGGTACGGAGTGCTGTTACTTCTCACAAAAGTGGTTCCTATTATTCTACTTGCATTTTTACATGCTTTCAAACTGCTAGGTTGGCAGAAGCTGGGACAAGTAACGGGAGCTCACTCCGTTATGTGGCACTAGGGATTTGAACCACCAAACTGCCAACCTTCTGACTAAGAAGCTCAGCGTCTTAGCCACTGAGCCACCATGTCCCTATATTGACGACTATATGGTAATTTCAAGGGATCATAACATAAAGAAAACTTCATATTAATTGTAGCACATCCTGAATGGTAAGTATCAGTCAAGTCTGTGGGGTTTCTTTCTTCAACAGAACATGTGGTGCATCCTTTTTTAAAATAAAGGACATCTACAGAGCAGTGGATCAAAGAGATGAATTACGTTTCTATACATAACTTTATGGGACAGATGGAATCTACCCTTAAAGACCCAAGACACTTGGGGCCAGATTATCAAAAGTATCAGACACTAAAACCTATTAACATTTTCAAACCTTTATCCTTGCACATGTCAGCGCTTTTTAGCTGTGT
Source organism: Thamnophis elegans (assembly GCF_009769535.1). Taxonomy (NCBI): domain Eukaryota; kingdom Metazoa; phylum Chordata; class Lepidosauria; order Squamata; family Natricidae; genus Thamnophis; species Thamnophis elegans. The sequence goes on along the minus strand of NC_045549.1, from coordinate 45,397,486 downwards.
TTATAGGGTCCAATTGAAAATTTAACTGCTTCAAAGTTCAAGTCAAGGTTAGGTGAGTCCCTAAAAGGGTTAAGTTATTTAAGCATCTTGGCAAGTTGTCCCCCCCCCCCCTTCATTCCTGAATAGCTTAAGATATAACCTGTTTCTGGGTCAGGCCCACTGAAACACAATTTGGATTGAGGTTAATTCTCTGAACTGCATGTGTACATTTCTAAACAAGGAGAGAGAGCTTGCATTAGGAAGCTAACAAATGCTTAACATTTTGATTCTTTTTACACTTAAGGGGGAATTTAGTCATTCTAAACATAGAGGTAACATTTACATGGAATTTACATAGATCTACACTGAATATGCCCAATGAGCCAGTTTGGTGTAGTGGACACTGGTCTAGAAACCAGCAGAAATAAGTTTTAGCCTCACTAGGAATGGAAATTGGCTGGATGACTTTGCGCAGTCATTCTCTCTCACCCCAGCCTACTTCACAGAAATGTTGTGAGAAAATAGGAGGTGGAAGCACTGCCCACAAGGGGCTGCCATTGAAAAGTATTTGGAAGCTTCAGCTTGTACAGAATGCAGCTAGACAAGTTGTCACCTAATCAGGATATGCAACATCACTGCTTCAGGAGGTGCCAGTGTGTTTCCGGGTACAATTCAAGGTGATAGTTGTCATCTTAAAAGCCCTTCATGGCTTGGGACTGGGTTGCCTGAGGGACTATTTTCTCACAGTTGTTGCTACTGTCCAATCTTGTCTGACAAAATGGGCATGATCCAGGTCCTGCCAGTCCTGGAATGTCAATTGGCAGGGGCTGAGAGGTAAACCTTTTCTGTCATAGAGCCTGTCCCCTAGAATAGCCTACTTCTTGAGATTAAGATGGCCCTTACCATGTTGGCCCTTTGGAAGGCTGGAAGACCTGGCTAAGTGCTTGGTTTGGGGTCCCAAATATGTGAAGGGCCCATTTCCTGGTTGTGTTGACATTGATTATAGTATCTGTTGGCTGCTATTTGTATTTCTTTTTCATGTTGGATATTAACTATTTTAATGATTGTTTGCTGGCCAGAGTTACTAGATTGAAATTGGCCGCTATGGCCGCTACACAAATTGAATTAAAAAACAAACAAACAATGCATGTCAGTTTGAGTTGTATCAATTAAAAGCAGAAAAGCTATGCCAGGTATTCCTTCGGAAGAACTCAGTATGTGGATAAAAATGCCAAATCCAGTTTACACATTTGGCTGACTGTGCAACTAACAATAACAAAACGTTTGTGTGCCTTTGAGTCAATGTTGGTTTCTGGTGATTGACAAGTCCCTGCAGATTTTTGGAAATATTTCAGAAGTGGTTTGCCATTGCCTACTTTCTTTGGACAAAGAGAGAAAGAGAGAGATAGAGGCACAGACAGACAGACAGACAGACTGGCCCAGATCACCTGCCGGCTTTGTGTCTAAGGAAAGATTAAAACTCACAATCTTGTTGTTTCTAGGCTAATGTCTTAACCACTACAGCACACTGCTGTCAGTATACAGTTCTCATTTTAATTGTAACCCAAATATTTATGGTAATAATGATGACATGAAGAGGCAATATCGGAGAACAGGATGGCATGTTTTAAATAATGACATGGGATTTTCTGCTGAAAAATTATTGGAACAATTCATTCTTAGGGAAGATGCTGTGTGTACAATATGTCTCATAAGTATCTTTGGTGAAGGTCATGAAAGAGACTGGGATAAATTGCTGAGGGGAGGGGAGATGCTGCAGATCAGGGAATGTGGTGAAGCATTTTGATAGTGACCTTAGCATCTATTACATACTGTACTATGAGTCATTGGAAGTCTAGCACACAAACACACAAGCACCAAATAGAGGATCTCATTTGCTTTTAAGTGAATCTTTCTTTAGCACTGGCAAGGAATTAGAATGGCCCAGATGTTAAGAAATGTAAATTTACAAGTCAAGAGAATTAAGTTAATTTTGTTTCACATAGATATGTTTTTAAAAGTCTTGTGCTGGCATTGTAAGAAATGTAAGGGTTCTCTCGCTCATATGGTATGGCTTTTTTTTCAACATCTTATACAAATTTGATCCTCTGTAGTGTAGATTTACTAATAAGATTTAAGTATTTAATTATTTTTATATTTCTGTTATACGGTTATTTTTTGTTTTCTCCCCTTAAGTTTTGTGTTTATTTTAATTTTTGTATAGTATGTATACTTTTACTGTTCTATTTATAATATTACTTATTTTTTGTGTTATACTTCACTAATGGAAATATTTTTAAAAACCTAAAAAAATACTTCAGTACAGCCTTTAAATATATATTTTTAAGTAGTAGACCAATGTGAGTGCACAGTTACACACAGTAGACCATGTTTCATTTACAAAGCTATCTTCTGACATCTTGAAACAATTTTCTGACCCCTAGTATCTTCTGCTTGGGTTTTTTGTCCCTATCCAGTGATAACACAGCCCGTTCTTAACCTAAGAAATTGGAGGGCAGTTGAAAGTACTACTAGTAAAAGAAAAAAATCCCAAATTGAAAAAGCTCTGATGTCTTATTGTACACCTCCCTCTCTCTCTCTCTCTCTCTCTCTCTCTCTCTCTCTCTCAATTACTTTGCATGAACTTGGTCTTCATATATTAGATCATAGCAGGGCTATAGTTATGGGTGGGATAGCAAGAGATATTTTTCTACAATAGGTATCAAATTTGCAGCCCATGGGCCGGATGTTTCACGTGCTGGCCACACCCACCCTGTTTTAGCAAAAGGGAAAAATGTTGCAATATGTCATGTGACACCATGAGTTTAACACCCGATCCAACATTATCAGGCGCCAAAATAGAGAGACATGATATTGCAACAGCAACATGTCCCATGTAGAACAGTTATCATCTTGCAGGCGTACAGGGGGGAGCAATATAAAATAGTGGTGCCTGCCTCACAACCACTTTCATTTTTGGGTTGTTTTTCTTGCAGTTGGATTTTCTAAACATTTTAGCATCAAGCAGAATTTTTAAATCTATTATCCAATTAGTTGCAGAGGGACATATATTTATGGTGATTCATCTTGTTAAATAAATTTAATCACATTTGGCCAACAGGCATGAGTGGAAAACCAGATAGGAAATGGAAAAGGTGAATCATGCCTTCATTATGATTGATGACTCTGAGGCTTGCAAATCTAGACTACAAGGTCCTTTAGCAAAAGACATATTGCCTTTGGAGATATCTTAGATCACACTCTTAGAAGCTTTCCTTTTGTCTTTAAAATAGTGGGTCAGAAAAGGTCTGACCAAAACACTTTTAAAGTTAAACAGCTAACGAAGTACAAAGATTTCTCACCCAGAATATCTTCAAAATCCATTATTTTTGTTTTTAATAAATGTTGTCTTAGTACTATCATGGGCATCTAAAATGGGGGAAATGAGGGAAATGATGACATGTGTGATGCCAGCTTCATAATGTAGGATACTATGTGATGATTAATGACATGCATCTTCTTATTTTGACAGTATTGCAGTTTGCTGTGAATGCCATGAGTTCATTTCTCTTTCTTGCAATATGTACTCATTTTAATAATCAAACTATATTGCCTCTGGTTCTGGTTTAGAGTGCCATACTATTTTAGCATGTGACACCTGTCATATAAATACATTGCAGTTATTAAAGATGTGGAACCCTTGCCATATTTTAAAAATATTTAATGGTATGTTTAGCGTATTGGTATATTTCTGTTGGGTAGTAATCCAGGGCTAGCTTCTATGGCCCTACATGCTTTTAAGTTGATTTGGAAAAAGAGCTTCAGTCTCTAGGTATACATAGTACTTCCCCATTATTTATGAAAAATGGAGCATCTTTTTTTTTCTCATCAGAATGTTGTGAGGGCCTAGAAAAATGGATGCATTATAGAAGAGACTTGCACATTCTTTAATGAATAATGGAGATGTTCATCATTGCACAGGGTGTGCAGCAATTCTTTAAAACTATTTTTGCAGCCTAACTAAGCAGACTTTTGCAAAAATTGGATGCAGATTCTACAATTATTCCAATAAGTATTGATGTTTGGAAATGATCTACTGATTGAAATGTCTTTTCCTATGACTAGCTTTATAATATAATCTAGCCCCCTATTTCAGTTTATGTCAGGGGTGTCAAACTGGCAGCCCACAGGCCAGATGCATCATATGCAGGTCAAACCCATCCTTGCTCTGCAAATGGGAAAAACATTGCAAAACATCACGTGATGGCAACATGATACCGTGAGTTTGACACCTGTGATTATAATTTTAAGAAAGTGAAGTTACACCATTGTACTGTTAGTGATGTTTTAAGGAAGAAATGAAAGAGATGCAAAAATAGAGGACTAACAGGATTTGTCAGTGGAATCCAGCTGTTCACCAAAACAGGTTCTATGAATTAAAATATTATGTAGAACAGTCATTCTGAAAAAGGAAATCTATCAAGTTTGCTTCTGTCAGATATTTTTCTGTGAAACTGAAAAGTTGACTCATAGCTTCTTTGAACATCAAAACTGCAGATGTGTTTATCATTCAAAATTGTACTGCAGACTCTTTCACCTAAGGATATAAAACACCTGTTCATGTTGGTTCAGCTGCACCAGGGAGTTTGGAGCCACATTTTCCTTTAATATTTGTCCTAAACTAGCAGTCCATATATTGAATAAGAATGCATTCTGCTTCCATTTGTTCTCTTTATCATGGCTTATGGAGTAACAGTAATAGGAAGAAATTAGCTGCAGAAATGAATGTTGTGTACAGTTTGTGCTACTGAATGGATTTACTTTTTAAGGCCACTTCAGAAATTTCCTTTGCAAAAGGAAGCATAATGATCTCATTTGTTGTCTTCATTTGAACATATCTGCTTTAACCCTCAAGGGTGACATTTGTTATACTACCACTCTGTCTTGTCCTGCATGGAAGAAAGCTGTATGGTACTTCTACTATATAGGGAAAATAACTAGTATCAAAGATAGGCTATGTAGAAGATTGGTATTTACTTTTCCAATCTCTTCCCTTTCCCAGGTGTCAGATAGTCTGCTGAGCAGAACTGAATATGGTAATAGGCTTAACTAAGTTCTACTGGTATAAATTTAGATAATGGGAATTGCCATAGTGTGTGAGTTTTCTGATACAATTGAAATGGGACATAAGAGACCCAGAACACACTAACAATGAAGGAGTCAAGATAGTCTACATCATACGGTTTAGATTTTGGGATGCTCCCAGTTATGAATACAAAGGAAATGCACCTGTTTTACATAGCTTAAACAGAATGTTAGAAGGGCTGTTTAGAAGCATGCTTTCCCTGTTATTTGTTGCCAACTTATATCTGTGAAAAATGATCAAGGTGTAATGGAATAATAATGGAAGGCTATGTCTTAGAAATGGTAAACATATTTCTCAGTAAGGAATTCTGATCTGACCTCAATGTATTCTCAGTTTCTAAAATGTGATTTAAGTGAATGAATAGCAGCAGTTAAAAGTCTTTAACCTTTTGGTAGCCCTAAAAGCATTTACATTCTTCACCCACATAAGAATGCACATCAGTCCATGTTGTCTATGGAAATCCACCAAAACCTCAGGCTGAAATTTGCAAGCTTTATTGGATTCCTAAAAATGAAAAAGAAACCATATAAATGTTACTTGTAGATTAGCAGGTCATTATTTGGCCTCTTTGCTCTTAAAGATGAAGCCTCCTTGATCCTAGACTATAAAAGGACTTCAGAATTCCTTTCAGCTTCTCCTTTGATTTCAGCCCCAAACTTCATTTTCTCACAACAATAAACTCCTGTGTTTCATTAAATGCAATTTCTTTAAGAGGTGATTAAGCACATATTCTTGTTTTTAAAAGTTCCTTCCTAAATTGTCTTTTTTTCCTGATGACCACAAGATGGCAGATCAAAATGTTACTGCTGTATTCTAAATGTTAATTAATTGATCCATCAAGCTGAAGATATTACTTTCCTTTTAGTAATATATTGTTTTAATTATTTTGCTCCACATAATAGCTAGTTGCTCACCTAGTTTAATAATTAAACTGAATTATGTACAGATGCCAGCTGGTCTAAGTTCAAGGTATTCCTACCCTGCTCAGAAGATAAATATATAGGCTAAAATGTGGATTATGGTTAACAGTGCAATTAAGCCTACATCTGACAGAGACGAAGATGCAATCTTCTAATTCAATTGTGTACCGAACCTGTGACTGCCATGATATAATACATATTATATTATTCCAGGCCCAGATGGATCTATTATGAGTAGAGAACATGACAATGCCTTACATGTACACTAGGGGAAAATTTGGGGCTTATCTTCAAGGCTTCTCAGCAGAACAAGTGGCAACCCTATTCTGAGACAGGTAAGAAAATATGCTATTTTTAGAAAGAGCAAAATAATACAGAACATGTAGGTAGGGACACAAATAATCAGTCTGCTTGCCCCACCAGCCAGTTACAGGTAGTCCTCCACAGTGACGGTTCAAAGTTACAACTGCACTGAAAAAAGTGACTTATGACCATTGTAGCATCCCCATGGTCATGTGATTTACATTCAGATGCTTGACAACTGACTCACATTTATGACAGTTGCAGTGTCCTGGGGTCATGTGATTATCTTTTGTTCCCTTCTGACAAACAAAGTCAATGAGGAGACCAGATTCACTTAATAACCGTGTTACTAACATAACGGCTGAAGTGACTCACTGAACAAATGTGGCAAGAAAAGTTGTAAAGTAGGACAAAACTCACTTAACAAATTTCTCACTCAACAACATAAATTTTGGACTCAATTGTGGTCGTAAATTGAGGACTATCTGTATTATGGCAGTGATAGTCTACTGAACCTAGAAATGGTTGGCTTTTCAGGAGCATTACTTAATTAATGCTTTTTAGGGCTGCATATATAAGACAATGCCATAATACCATTATTGCAATTATGGGGCTTCAGACTAAGTTTTCTTTCGTCTCAGTTTTCATAGCTGTTAATCTTACCATAGATTTTCTTGATTGCCAGCTGAATATAATTATGAAATTGGGATCTTGGGAAATTAGGCGCTATATTCCTGAATTTTAAAAAACCAACAAGACATAAAAGAAGCACATTTGTAATTTTCTACTTCAAATCTATGTTATTTGTAGGGATTACTTAGTTTCAATGTAGAATCATTCTAATGTGATTAAAAAAAGCTGATTACTTTACATTGCCAATTAAAACACCACTGCTTTCTGAATTTGGTGCATTATGTTATTTTAAGGATTTTAAAAAGTATATTCAAGGAAAATATTGCTACATTTATCACCTTGTTAAATCAGCTGGATCAATTTCAAGAGGAAAATTGATGATAGGCTGATGGCTAACAGTGGCAGAACAGCTTAAGGGTTGCTATTAAGGCAGGTTTTCCCAAGCTATTCTGGAATTTGCTATCATGGTAAATCCTGTCTTGGTCCATCATTGCTTACTATGCACAATAGAAAGAAACCTGTCCTTGATTTGCAATAATGGGATATTGCCCAATGCATAACTTTATTTCTCCTTTGACTCCCAATATTTGGTTAGTTTTCCATTGTTTTTTACTATCCCAAATCTAAAAATATCCCAAATTTGAAAACAGATTTCAAAATGAAATACTGTTATTTAAGACAATATATCTGGACATACACATTTAAATTTAGAATTTCATGCAGTTCTTTTTTAAAGAAAGTGATTCAGAAAAGTCAATGAATGCCACATAAAATGGGTACTACTAATCTTTGTTTAGGAAGACTGGATACAGATTCCATCTAGGTCTTTAGAATCCATATCAAAGCATACAAAATCAAAAAGTGTTGGAAAAAAATAAAGCTACATTGACTCGTTATCGTTACATGATAAATGATAGCGTACCAAAAAGAAATGGACTGCAGCCAGCTGTGCTTAAAGTGATAAAGGCAATTTTTCTTTCAACATCTCTTGCTGAATAATAAAATGCAGTTTAATTCAACTTGTCAGTGTTAGCAAAAGAGAAGCACAATTGTGCTTTGCACCAATGGGGTTTATACTGACAAGTGTCTTATATAACAATGACAAACTTTTGCAAGTAACTTGGCTATTCACACTGCCTTGTGTATCTTTGTAGCCGGTTTTAACTTGCTCTTCTTTCTTTTCTCCCAGTGTGAATTGCTTTCCAAAAAGTGAATCAAATTCTCAAACAGTTGTGTGTTAAAATTTGTTCTTAAGTTCCAATATGGATATTCCATACCTGTATAAGGAGAACATTTAGGGAGAGACTGTGGTGGTGCAATGTATTATTTAATGATATGAATCTTGTCTTCTTTTAGAATGACAGATACTGATAATATAACTATATGTTCTCAGTGAAATTTTCATACTGAAATAAAGTTTGAAAAATCTAGGAAAACCTTTCTTAACAAAGGCATCTTTGCCCCATTCCTCTGTTGGATATTGATTTTCTCAATAAACTCACCTTATGGTGGTTTGTTTGTTTTCACGAACTATGAGTGTTGAAAAATATTTAGAATTTTCTGTGAAAGAAAAGCATTGTCTTCCACTTTTGAACAAAATACATATTATTAAAAATGATAACCATGCAATAATATTTATGATATGTAAGTTTTAAAAAAAAACTTCTAACTGGTTCCTTATTTTTTGCATTCAGCTTATTTTTGACCCAATATATATGAAATCTTGCATCTAGAAATGGAATATATATAGTAGCATCCTAAACTCTCAACATCAGCAGAGATTAAGCACACAAAACCAGAGCAAAGACAAAAGATCTCTAGATGAAAACCTCTTTTTAAAGGCTAAGTGTGGCTATAAATTGGGTTTACTTAATTTATTGCTCCCAAGAGTCTTGTTAAGGCTTTTATGATCTAATTGAAATATTGTCCTTGAAACATCTGTGGAATCCTCTTCTTAACAATTATTTGTCACTGATATACCTGTGTATGCAGCTAATGTGAAAGCCAAATTTATTCATGTTGGTTGAAGATATTAGATCATTAAAAAACTTTAAACAGTGAAGAGAGAAATATGACTTTATTTGTAACAAAATGATGTGCTATTTCTTTGAAGTCATCAGGAGTTTAATTTTAATAATAAAAGACCCTTTAATTTATCAATTTCTTCTAACCTGGGAAACCAGTTGTTTACCAAATCAGTAAAGTATGGTCAAGAATGCAAAGAGAAGGATGACATTATTTTTATATTTGAAAATATCAATTATGAACCGAAACTTTCTTGTTTGCTAATACAGTGCTGAAATAATACGGACCCAGTACAAATTCTAAAATGCAGTGAATACACTTCATGGTGATTCACTATTTGAAGAAAAGAAATTGAGGTTTATTGAAGCTATTCTATTTTATATGAACAACATATAAAATAGGTTTCCATTTGTTATTTTGGAAGTTTTCAAAATTTAAATGATATACAAAGTATATTAATCTAGAAAAACAACTATTATTTTTGTTTTCCACCTGGGAGAGTATTCTGTCTAAATTTAGCATTCAGATAACTTGCTGTAGGGTAACAGCAAATCTTGCTATCTTGTCTATTTCACCTTGAATGAATTCATTTTACATTCATTGCTGAGTCTTTTGACAGCAGGTAATTGACAGTGAGCCATCTTGAAAGGTAAGCAGATCAGTCCAGGTTAGTACTTAGATGAGGATCAATTTGGAAAGTTCAACGTTGGGTGGTAGAATAAAAAAATGATTTAGAAAAATCATAGTTTGCAAATCAGTGCACAGAAATATCTACAAAGACATCAAGTCATGTTATGTCCTATGTCTTATAGTTTTAATCATGCTTTATAATTTTTAACTCTTTTATCAGAAGTACCCCTGAAATTTAATGCAAGGCAAGTTTGTCTTTTTTCCTCCAGAAAAAAAACCAGAAGTTGCTGTTAAGAAGAGCACCAGAAGTTCTGCTTCATTTGTTCAGATAATAATATCTGGTCCTAGAAGTAAAGAAGACTGTTATTTTAGAAGGCTAGAGGCCTTCTAATAGTTATTCTTAAATCTAAGAATCCCAAGGAGATGCTGAGCTTTAAATATCTGAAGATATTTCATTTAAATGAAATAAGATATGGAATTTTAATGTTTGTAAAATAACAGCTCTCTGACATTTCTGATATCTGGTATCAAAATTCTGTAATGCTAACTAAAGTTAAAGTTTACCATCCATTACAATCCCGTGACCCATCAAAACCGCGCTCGACTAAACCGCGCCTGATTAAACCGCGTCGCTGACGTCATCAACAGGGCAACAACAGCCAGCACGGAGAAAGAAGGGCACTTTAAATAGCGCTTTGAAAGCAAGCCGATTCAACTTAAGGTAAGGGTTAGGTTTAGGGTTAGGTTTAGGGTTAGGTTTAGGGTTAGGTTTAGGGTTAGGTTTAGGGTTAGGGTTAGGTTTAGGGTTAGGTTAAGGGTTAGGTTTAGGGTTAGGTTTAGGGTTAGGTTAAGGGTTAGGTTTAGGGTTAGGTTTAGGATTAGGTTTAGGGGGGTTAGGTTTAGGGTTAGGGGTTAATTTTAGGTTTAGGGTTTACAGCGTGCTTCTGTCTCCGCACTGTTGTCGCCCTGTTGATGACGTCAGCGATGCAGTTTAGTCGGACGCGGTTTAGTCGAGCGCGGTTTTGTGGTGGAACCTTACAACCCTATAGAGAGAGATTAAACTTTCACACCGTATCCCTTAAGCAGATGGCTAAAAATGATTACAGAATAGTTCATTGATTTATGGGATAGTATCATCTGAAGAATACAAATGTATTATTCCCATTGACACAGAAATTTACCCATTTTGTTGGGAATTCACATTCTTCAACCAAATATGGACTTGGTTTTAGAATGTAGACTGAATCAGTAAAAATACAGGCAGATATAGATTTGGAAAGTTTCAACAAAGAAAAGGTAATGTTATGACTGTTGCATGCCTTCACCATCATATGGTCAAAATCAGTGATGTGCGGTGAGGTTTATGGCTGGTGAGCCAAGCGGGCAAAAGCCGCCCTATGTCGGATACAGTGGCAGGGCTTTTGGATGTCCCGGGAAGCCCCGGCGCTGTGTCCACCATAGAGGCGGAACACCTCTATGTCGGACACAGTGGCAGGGCTTTCAGAAACCCCGGGAAGCCCATGCACTGTGTCCACAATAGAGGCGGGATGCCTCTATGTCGGACACATCAACAGGGCTTTTGGATGCCCCAGCACTGTGCCCGCCATAGAGGTGGGGTGCCTCTATGTCGGACACAGCAGCAGGGCTTTTGGAAGCCCCGGGAAGCCCCGGTGCTGTGTCCACCATAGAGGTGGGACACCTCTATGTCGGACACAGTGGCAGGGCTTTCGGATGCCCCAACTCTGTGTCCGCCATAGAGGTGGGACGCTTCTATGTCGGACACAGTGGCAGGGCTTTTGGAAGCCCCGGGAAGCCCCGGCGCTATGTCCGCCATAGAGGTGGGACGCCTCTATGTCAGACACAGAGGCAGGGCTTTCGGAAGCCCTGGAAAGCCCCGGTGCTGTGTCCACCATAGAGGCGGGATGCCCCTTCGTCGGGCAGAGTGGCAGGGCTTTTGGACGCCCCAGCAATGTGCCTGCCATAGAGACAGTTATGACTGTTGCAGGCCTTCACCATCATATGGACAAAATCAGTGACGTGCGGTGAGGTTTATGGCTGGTGAGGCAAGCAGGCAAAAGCCGCCCTATGTCGGACACAGCGGCAGGGCTTTCGGATGCCCCAGGAAGCCCTGGCACTGTGTATGCCATAGAGGTGGGACACCTCTATGTCGGACACAGCGGCAGGGCTTTTGGAAGCCCTGGGAAGCCCTGGCGCTGCATCCGCCATAGAGGCAGGATGCCTCCATGTCGGACACAGCAGCAGGCCTTTCGGAAGCCCCGGGATCTCTGGCGCTGTGTCCGCCATAGAGGCGGGACACCTCTATGTCAGACACAGCAGCAGGGCTTTTGGAAGCCCCGGGAAGCCCCGGCGCTGTGTCTGCCATAGATGCGAGATGACTCTATGTCAGAAACAGCGGCAGGGCTTTCGGACACCCCAGCACTGTGTCTGCCATAGAAGCCTCATGCCTCTATGGCGGACACAGCGGCAGGGTTTTTGGAAGCCCAGGGAAGCCCTGGTGCTGTGTCCACCATAGAGGTGGGACGCCTCCATGTCGGACACAGCAGCAGGCCTTTCGGAAGCCCCGGGATCCCCGGCGCTGTGTCCGCCATAGAGGCGGGACACCTCTATGTCGGACACAGCAGCAGGGCTTTCGAATGTCCCGTGAAGCCCTGGTGCTAGGCCGCCATAGAGGCAGGATGCCTCTATGTCAGACACAGCGGCAAGGCTTTTGGAAGCCCCGGGAAGCCCTGGCACTGTGTCTGCCATAGATGCGAGATGCCTCTATGTCAGAAACAGTGGCAGGGCTTTTGGACACCCCAGCACTGTGTCCGCCATAGAAGCCTCATGCCTCTATGGTGGACACAGCAGCAGGGCTTTCGAATGTCCCAGGAAACCCTGGTGCTGGGCCGCCATAGAGGCAGGATGCCTCTATGTCAGACATAGCGGCAAGGCTTTTGGAAGCCCCAGGAAGCCCTGGCACTGTGTCCGACATAGATGCGAGATGCCTCTACGGGCTTTTTGACACCCCAGAACTGTGTCCACCATAGAGGCCTCATGCCTCTACGGGTGACACAGCGGCAGGGCTTTCAGAAGCCCCGGGAAGCCCCAGTGCTGTGTCCGCCATAGAGGTGGGACACCTTGATGTCGAACAGAGCGGCAGGGCTTTCGGACGCCCCGGCACTGTGTCTGCCATAGAGGTGGGATGCCTCTATGTCGGACACAGCGGCAGGGCATTTTTTGCCTCTAGCTCCGGGGCAGCAGGTGGGCAAAAGCTGCCTTGCCGTCCCGGCGCTAGAGGCAAAAGCTGCCCTGCTGCTATGTCTGACATAGAGGCTTCCAGCCTCTATGGCAGACACAGCACTGGGGCATCAGAAAGCCCTGCCGCTCTGTCCGACATCGAGGCGTCCCAACTCTATGGTGGACAGAGCGCCGGGGCATCCAAAAGCCCTGCTGCTGTGTCCGACATAGAGGCGTCCCGCTTTGTCCCAAAGCCTTGCTGCTATGTCCATAAGCCCTGCCGCTATGTCCAAAAGCCCTGCCGCTATGTCCGACATAAAAAAAATTGCCAGCGCACCTGCCAGCAGAGACAATTACTTACAAATTACATTAATTTTGAATTCCTCCCCCTCCCTCCGACCCACATACCTTTTCCAGCTGTTTCACAGAGGATTTCAACTCTGCTCTTGTCTGCCATGATGAAAATGTAAATATGTAAAAAGAAAAAGGCAAGAGCTGCTGAGGTCAGGCTGGGTTAGCTGTTGCCAGAGTCCCCAATGTATGACTCTGCTTAACTGTTTAAAAAAGCCTCTAAAAAAATGCCCTCTACAGGAGGAGGCAAGAGAACCAAGTGCCTCATCTACATAAGGAATTTTTTGTCTTTTGTCCCTTGTTTAACTCTGCTCGAGTGATCATAAAAATTAAAGACTAAATGAGGCACGTGGTTCTCCCGCCTCTTCCTGTAGAGGGCACTTTTTTAGAGGCTTTTTTAAACAGTTAAGCACTAAGCAGAGTCATCCACTGTGACTCTGGCAGCAATTACCTCAGCCTTTTTCTTTTTACATTTTTTTTCCTTTTCATGATGACAGGGTGAGGCCCTTCCTCCCCTGACTGCACGTCACTGGTCAAAATTTAGACATTCTGCAAATGGTGTGTGTTATGACTTCACAAATGGCTTCTTATAAGCTGAGTCAATGGACAAGCTGGTAGTAAAATCACAAGTCAGTCACTGCTGCCTTGTTTAATGACCATATGGGAAGTGAGAATATAAGTCCAGCTTGATGCTAAGTGAGAAGTTTGTGTAATAAGATAGAAATTCAAACAGATCAGTGATCTTAAAATTTATTTTTTGTGCTATGATAATTGTCTGTTTCCATATTTCTACATTTTTGCTGCTGATTTTTTTAAGAAGACTGAGAAGACAGCTTTCCTCTCAGGCCTTATCTTTTTATATTTAAAGTTCATACTGTAATAATAATAATTCATTTCTATGTAAAGGTCACAAATTTGCTTTTTTAAGGCTGGTAAATGCTGGCAGACTTTATCAGTTAAAATGTGGTAAGATAATTTGGAGTTTAGCATGTTATAGAACCTAGCATATTGTCTAAATCCAGCTATCATATTAAGCCAATGTAATTTATTTCCTTGGGCATAATGTAAGAAGTGTTTAGTTAACAATGATTTAGAATGGCATGTTAACTGAACTTTTTCAAGAGTATGATGTCCTTTAAAAGATGTGATTGTTGCTGTATCAAAGATAAATATTTTTAACTCTGGGTTTTTTTTCATCATAGCAAGTAATTAATATTCACAATGTAATCATTTCATCTAGATAATTCACGAATGAATTAAAAAAACCATTCTCTTTATTTATTCTTAGCCTCTGTTCCAGGTATTTCATTGTTTGTCGATGCAAAAAATATTACTATGTGGCTTCATGTGTCATTAGTGAAGCTCCCCTTTTTGTCCAAAGCCTTTGAGAAATCCAAATTTAGGAGCCAAACGTAAACCAAATGTAAAATGATTAAAGTCATTAAAGTTAAGGATAATTTGATTTACTTCTTTAAAAAGTCCCTTCTTATGCTTTTTGACACTTGATATGAATACAAAATAGCAGTGCCAACTCACTCTGCCAACTCTGCCAACTCACTGTCCTGCTGCAACCACATGGAGCTCTTGGAGCTCAGTGGTAGTATCAGTGGCAGCGGGTATGTATGTGTAAAAATGGAACACAACAGCCCACTGCCACTCTGTCCTCTGTCCTCTGCCCACCTGCTCATTTGCCTGCCTGCCTGGATCTTCCTCTAGTGCAGTGTTTCTCAACCTTGCCAACTAGAAGATGTCTGTACTTCAACTCCCAGAATTCCCAGACCAGCATTTGCTGCGGAATTCTGGGAGTTGAAGTCCAGACATTTTCAAGTTGCCAAGGTTGAGAAACATTGCTCTAGTGGGAAGCCCTTGGTCACCACCACTGTAATCTGCTCCATCCTTACTTTCCTGCCTTCCCAAGTTGTCCTAGAGCCTTCAGGAGAAATGGGTGAGATCGTGTATTTAAAGTCAAGCAAGGAAAGGCACTTCTTCAAGATAGTCTCAAAATATTGTATAATAAAAATAAACAAGGGTTACTGTTGACTCTGCAGAAATCTCTCTTGACCTTAAAAATGCCAACCAATCCTACTATAGGCTAGTTGGGCAGTACTATGCAATATTATGTTTAATCCAATTATATATTGCCTGTATAGGAGAGATTCAAGATGCACCAATAATACTCATAGTTTAGCCAATTATGTGTTAAACTAGCCAATATATGGACAATTCAATTATCACTTTCAATAATAGTTTGTATCTGTCAACTAAATTTAATTCTAAATTTAAAATAGTGAACTCTTCATATTTAGCATTGATATGTATCCTTCCTGTAAATAAAATGCTCCCTTTTCTAGTTCTCTAGGGCAACAAATCAGCAAATATTCAGAGCTTGAGTTTACATACTGATTCATGTTTGTCCAGTTCTGATTTATTTATTGAATGAACTCAGCTATCGTGCTATTCAAGACATATTTATTTGTGTTATGAAAACTCAAAAGTGACTTATTTAACAATCCATGTTTTAATAAAATGTATAAACCTTATTAGTAAGCAAATTAATATGTCAAAATATTTCCATGTGAAAAAAAGAAAATGGTGTCACTTTGAATGTAGGTTATTTCCCCCCCACGAAACCTAGGTTCTGTAACAATTGGAGAAAGTACTAATTAAAAGGAGATGCTGTCTACAGTTGATATAGAACATATTTGAAAGCATATTAATAAACATAATATTCTAGGATTTCAATTAGACCTACACATGTTTTCAGGAGAAGTTAATATCTACATGTTTGAATTAGATAATTAGATAATAATTTTAGCCTCAACATTGTTTCTAGTAAGCCGCTTTTCCAGCTGTTACTTTCCCAGGCTTTGGCCAATGAATTCATGTTTTGTTCCACTGATAAGCAGCACATTGTTTACCATTCAGGTGCCCAGGACAAAATATATGAGGCATACAATAACCTGATTTCTGGTCATAGATTTATTTTTAACTTTTCAGAGAATCTTGTCTGATTTGGGGAACTTTGTTTTCAATTAAACTCAGCCCAATTTATTCTAATCTGTCACATTTTGCTTCATCCCTTTCATAGGTAGGATGAGATAATTGAGCATATGTAAACTTGGAAATAGAGGTAAACCACCGTTAAAATGAAGGTATTATTTCTTTGAGAAATGTTTTGATTTTATTGAAAATTCAATAATTCAAAACTAATAAGAACACATGTATCCATCCCATTAAATCCAAAGTGTTCTTGCCCGCCAGTGTCCAACAGAACTAGCAGCAGATTCAGACAGTGAGGAATATCAAAGTTGCACTATCTACATTCTGATGTATGTCTGATTTTGAGGTACAAAAGACATCCAGATATATAGCTGTCCTTGGGAAAGTAATCAACCTGGAGAATAGAAAGTTGGCAAATTGTTGATATCATTTCCTAATTTTTTATTTCTGTTCACAACAAAAATCCATTTTCATGCAAAGGACTTTCCAAAGATGCAATGTAACTTTTAACTTTTGGACCACCTTATAAGCAGCTTGCCTTGGATGAAGTGTAGATATGGACTTGTGGATGACTTAGAACTGTCAATGGAGATTTTCATGTTAGGACTTCGTAATTTCATCAGTTTGGTAATTTGTTCCCACCCACAGTTGAATTTTATTCCTCTGAAACAGCTACCAGCTAAGCTTAACCCTATGCTTCCAAGGTTTTTGAAGGGAAAAATAGAGTCCTCATCTTTGATCATTCTACAAATCTCTTAAGGCAAAGTCATGATAAATCCTTGAATTTCTCAAATGTCCATTTAGGCTCTGAATAATCTCTTGAGTAACTGTGCTCACTCCATCTTGTGTTTTTCAAAAACGTTTTTAGATAAACAACAAAGGACTTCAAGTCAAAGGTCAACTGTGGCTGTGGGAGGACAGAAGAAGATAGAATCACACTGACATTGCTGTAATGTGAGGGAGAATATAAATTCTTGTAACTAAATTTAAGAAAGTCTATATGAATCTCTAGTGTAAATCAATCTGTTGATCAAATTCTCAGCTTTATATTAGTTTCAACTTAGACTCCTTTCAAAAATAGACTAGTGGAAATGACTGCTGCACTCTGAGTTATTTTTGAATTAGAGCTACTGAATAAGATTTATTTATTTATTTTATTTTTATTACCTTACTTTGTAAGTAATTCAAAGCAGTGAATATACACATTACTCCTTCCTCCTTCTATTTTCTCCCACAATAACATTTGAGGGGAATTGGGCTGAGAAAGAGTGACTGGCCCCAAGTCACGCAATTGGTTTTCATGCTAAGGCAGGACTAGAACTCACAGTCTCCTGGATTCTTGGGTACCATCTTAACTACCAGACCAAATTGTCTCAGAACAGAAACTGCAATATAAATTGTTCTCAGGGGATGCATTTGGATTATTTCTTAATGGAGAAATGTAAGATTGGTGCTAAATTTCTGGTGTGAAGTTGTTATTATAACTCTGGTTAGAATTGTAAGGTGATACCTAGTTTTTTAAAATCTTCCTAATCATACATTAAAAAAAATCCTGAAAAAAATCACCTTTTGGACAACCATAATCTGGTTGACTGAGAATCTCTATAGACTTTTAGCTATGCAATTTGGGATCCCCTCCCGAATGATGAATGTATGTTGCTTATTACTTTTATTATATGTGTCTATGTCACTGTTTGTACTTCCCCTCCCTGATTTTATGTGAGCCGCCCTGAGTCCCCTCAGGGAAAAGGGCGGCCTACAAATGTTAATAAAATCCAAAATCCAAATCCAAATGAACACCCATCAAATGGTGTGGGAATATGAATGGATTTCCAGAAAAGTTGCAGAATACAGGAACCATTAGCACTACTCAGGTGACCCTGAGGATGGAGATAAACTTCCAAGTGCTTCAACAATCATCTAAGAGGATGCAAATGACCAGCTGTCTGTAAGGAATAAAAATCTTTCCATTCTGTACCATCCAGTCAGATCTGAAGACGCTTCTTGGATGAGAAGTGAAACATCTTCAAAGAAAATAACAAGAAAGAAAAATTGCCTCCTAAAAAAGCACCTTTGTCATCTCTCTACAGACTTACTTACTGTTTACTTACTTTTATCCCCTTTTTGTAAGACACATATGGAGTAGGTTGTTTCCTTTGTAAGCTCTTATGCTGAGTCAGAAGTATGGTTGGAAATGGATCAGATATTTTATTCATCAAACCTCTTGCTAAGGACCTGTTATGAAAATACTAAATGTGAAATCGACTCTTACTTTTCTCTGTCTTCAGCAAGAGAATAGTTAAATTTATTTGCCCAGGTGATCCTGAAAAGCAAGTACCCCCAAATGTTATTGTTGGTTTTTTTGCCATATCTTCCACAGGGAACTTGGACTCACTGTCTAATTATCTTTCAACACTTTTGTCATTTGAGCCTTTGAGATGAAACAAAGCTCCAGTCTGATGAGGGGTAAAAAAGAAAAGAAAGCTCTTTTCCATACTCTGTTCAAGGTATGTCAAAAATATTTCAGTCTTCACACAATTTGCTGCCTTACATTTACTTCAAAGCATTAGCAAAATGAAAGAGAAGAAAATGGACATTTCAGAGGATTGCAGATAGATGTACATTTCTGGTGAGTGCATCTGGTATCCATCAGGTTCCATCAGGAACATGCTCCCATTCTAGCATGTGAATTTGCTTGCTTCTATGAGGTGTGGCCTAATGATAACCATCGTATTATCACACATAAAAGGTTATCAGCCTTAGAGGTACCAGTTCTGTATGCAGCAATCCCTAATAATAGTTTGTATGTATTCTGGTAATTACCACATTTTTTTGGAGTATAACACACACTGGAGTATAAGACGCACCAAGGTTTTGAAGAGGGAAATAAAAAAAAAGGTTTTGCACTCTGCAAGCCTCCCAAAAATGGCTCATTTTTTGCAAAAACGGCCCTGTTTCCCCCTCCCCCCAAAAGGCATGAATAGCCTTTAGGGGGCTTGCAGAGTGCTCCGGGGGAGGGGCAAAATGAGCAAAAAAATGTCTGTTTTTCATGAAAACGGGCCCATTTTTTGTAAAAAAAAGGGGGGGCATGGATAGCCTTTAGAAAGCTTATAGAGTACTCCTGGGGGCTGGGGGGGGGAAAATTGAGCAACAAATGGGCCATTTTTTTTGCTCATTTTTGCCTCCCCCAGCTCTCAGGAGCTTTCTGAAAGCTTCCCAGAGGCTATTCACAGACATTTTGGTGAAGAGGGTGGGGTTTGGGGAGGCAAAAAATGCTGTACTCAGTGTATAAGATGCACCCAGATTTTCAGCCTTTTTTTTGAGGGAAAAAGGTGTGTCTTATACTCTGAAAAATACGGTATGCAATAGTCATATCTTGAAGTCAGTTTTACGCTAAGCACTCTCTCTCTATGCATGCTGGGTTCGCTATTCTAGAGATATCTTACAAGCCAATAAAATCCACAAAGAAGGAGGAATACATTGACTGACATGGAGTCAGGATATGTATTAGAACAGGGGTCCCAAACCTCCAGTCCATGGACCAGCACCGGTGCATGCCAGAAATTGGACTGCACATGCAAGCAAAGCCCCATCCACGGGATGCAGGCAGCACACAAAATCATGCCTTCTCCGGTCCCTGGAAAATCCTCTTTCCACAGAACTGATCTCTGATGTCCAAAAGGTTGGGGGCCACTGTATCAGAACACACAGAGAAATGCTTGTTTGGGATAAGTCTAAAAGTCTCATAGATTTTGGATCTTATTCTTTAGATTACAATGTCTGCCTTGCTATAGCATGGGCATCATATAGGCTATTATTATCTTTGGTAAGATTCACAGCCTTTGGAGGTGGTTGATAGCTCAACAAGATGAGTCCTAACCAAGGACCTAGGAACTGTTAAGGTAGCATCGGAGGATATAAGCTGTTCCAAGTAGGGTGGTTTTTTTGTAGAATCAGAATGTTTAAGTCTGATAAATTATTATTATTATTATTATACAATTGTATCACAGTGGCCAGTTGTTTCGCCGGATTTGGCATTGGTTACTAGTCGGGCCCCACCCAGGGGCCTAGGACGTCATAACGTATTTTCGTAATATGCGTGCAGATCCAAGCAGTGCGGCTTTTTGCATTTGACTGATGGTGATTTTGTCAATTTTTAACTGTTTTAAATGTAATTCCAGTGCTTTTGGAATAGCACCCAGTGTGCCAATTACCACTGGAATTACCACTGCTGGTTTGTGCCATAGTCGTTGAATTTCAATTTTTAAGTCCTGGTATTTTGCGATTTTTTCATGTTCCTTCTCGGCGACCCTGCTATCACCTGGTATTGCAATGTCCATGATTGTGACCTGTTTTTCTCAACCAGTGTGATGTCTGGTGTATTATGTGCCAGTATTTTGTCTGTTTGTATGCAAAAATCCCACAAGATCTTGACCATCTGATTTTCGGTGACTTTTTCAGGCTGATGTTCCCACCAGTTTGTTGCTGTTTTAATATTATAATTTTTGCACAAATTCCAATGGATCATTTGTGCTACTGAATTGTGCCACAATTTATAATCAGTCTGCGCGTTTTTTTACAGCAGCTGAGTATTTGATCAACAGTTTCATCAGCTTCTTTGCAAAGTCTGCATTTGGCATCATCAGAGGATTTTTCGATTTTGGCCTTAATGGCATTTGTGCGGATAGCTTGTTCTTGCGCAGCCAGGATTAGTGACTCTGTTTCTTTCTTTAATGTACCTGTTGTTAACCATAACCAAGTTTGTTCACTGTCCACTTTATCTTTTATTTTTTCCAGAAATTGGCCATGCAGTGCTTTGTTCTGCCAACTCTCCATTCTTGATTTTATCACACCTTTTCTGTATTCTTGTTTCGTCTGTTGGGCCTTCAGTAGAGTTTTGTTTTTTACTTCGATTAATACATGTTCTTGACTTTCTATTAAATAATCAGCCAGTGCATGTTTTTCTTCTTCAACTGTTTGCTTCACTTGTAATAATCCTCTGCCACCTGATTTTCGGGGAGATATAGTCTATCAGTATCACCACGTGGATGTAAACTGTAGTGCATTGTCATTAGTTTCCTGGTTTTTCGGTCCAAAAGGTCCAAATCAGCTTGTGTCCAGTTAACTATACCAGCTGTGTATCTTATAACTGGTATTGCCCAGGTATTTATGGCCTTGATTCTATTTCCACCATTCAATTTAGATTTCAAAATTTTCTTAACTCTGTTGGTGTACTCTCGCCTGACAATAGTTTTTACTTCTCCATGCTTGATGTTATCCAACTGCAGAATGCCTAAGTATTTGTAGGCTTCATTTTCTTTGCATTTAATTAGTTGGCCATTGGGCATTTCAATTCCCTCACATGCAGTGATTTTGCCCCTTTTTATGGATACAGTGGCACATTTTTCCATGCCAAACTGCATTGAAATATCTGTGCTGAATACTCGGACTGTGTTTGTCAATGATTGGATTTCTATTTCTGACTTTCCATAGAGTTTCAAATCATCCATATATAGTAAATGCGAAATTTTTTCAGCTTCTTTGGCTGTTTGGTAACCTAATTTCATTTTTTTAAGATTACTGATAGTGGGATCATTGCGATGATGAAGAGAAGAGGTGAAAGTGAATCACCCTGGAAAATTCCTCGCTTGATATTAACCATTCCGTAGATCTCATTCCCTACTGCCAACTCAGTTCTCCATTGTTTCATCGCCTTTTCAGTAAAGGGTGTAATATTTTTGCTAATGCCAGTTGTTTCTAAGCATTTTATGATCCAACTATGTGGCAGTGAGTCAAATGCCTTTTTGTAATCAATCCAGACCATATTCAAATTCGTTTTTCTGTTCTTACAATTTTCTAATATCATTTTATCAATTAGAAGCTGATCTTTTGTGCCCCTGCTCTTTCTTTTGTTGCCTTTTTGCTCTACTGGCAAGATGTTGTTTGTTTCCAAATAATCCATCATGTTATCTGCAATAATGCCTGTGAGTAATTTGAAGGTTGTTGGCAAGCATGTTATTGGTCTGTAGTTTTCAGGTGTTGTTCCTTTAGTTGCATCTTTCTGAATCAAGTATGTTTTTCCAGTTGTCAACCATTCATTAATTTGGCCTTTTTGTAAAATTTCATTCAGTTGCCTGGCCAATATTGCATGTAAACTGGTCAGATATTTGAGCCAGAAACCATGTAATTGGTCCTTTCCAGGTGATGTCCAATTCTTTACCTTTTTAACTCGATTTTTGACCATCTCAGTTGTTATTTCTAATACTTGCATTTGTTTGTTGCCAATGTTTTTCTCAAAGTCATGTATCCACTTTGCTTCCTTATTGTAGTCCTTTGCATTTTCCCACAATTCTTTCCAGAATTCAACTGTGGCCTGTTTTTCTGGTTTTTCACTTTTGGTGTCACCATTCACATTAAGACTTTGATAAAAACGCCGTTGGTCTGATCGAAATTGCTGATTTTGTTTATATTGGATGATTCGTGCCTCATATCTTTCAATTTTTCTAGCTGTTGTTGTTATCTGCTGTTTTACAATCTCTACAGCTTCATTGATGTTTCTTGTATCCAATCTATATCTTCTGATTAGCCGATCTATGATTTTGTTGTTTTTAAGCCGTTGCTCATGCATGTTCTTTAAGTTGCTAGCATCTGCCCTTAATTTTTTGACTTTTTGTTCTAATCAGATTTTCCACTTTGGATTTGATGCTTTTTCTGTTGTGTGACTAGGTACTTTGATTTTGATGCCTAGTTCATTAGTGACTATTACAGCTGCACTGTACATTAACTGGTTCGTTTCCAAGATGGATCCCGATTCAATTGTTGAAAACACTGCATTAACCATTTTCAGGATAGGGGCCAAAATTTTCTTAGGCACAGTTTTTAGTGATGGTAAACGTTGCCTTTCCTCATTAAGCAGAAAATGCTCCATGATCTTATCCTTCAATTCTTTGTTTTTTGAGTTAGTTCATCAGTTTGTTCAGTGATAACTGGTTCTAGTTGTGGTGGTGTTATTTCCTCCCCGAGAGCTTCTTCTGGGAGTTCTACTATAATGTCTTTAGTTGTGTCTTGAATATCAGTTATTTCCGCTTGTGATATTGTTTTTTTGGTTTTGCAATTTGCCTGAATTTCCTCATGTTCAACTTCACTAAACACTTTATTCCGTATAATAAATCCCCTTTGATCTGCTAGTCATTGTTCACTAACATTTGAATCTGGATATTGTTGTTTCCATAATTCATACATTTGCTTTAAATAACCTCTTTTTTCTGGCTCTGAGTTGTAGTAACAGGCCATTATGGCACAGTTTTCATCTGCACTATATTTTTGTCATTTTGTTGGCTGGTCCACTTGTAGCCCACTTGTCGACGGATGTCCAGGGACCCCAACATCCGCCGCGGCCCTTGTTAACCCGTGCAACGACCGATGCGGTATGGAATTCTTATTCGTTTTTTTCACCATATTGTATGGGTTGGCGGGTTTTTTTTATGGGACCAGATGCCAACCTGACCCCAACCCTCCTCCTTTCTCATCCGGGCTTGGGACCGGCAACGGCGGAGTTGTATTATTATTATTATTATTATTGTTGTTTTTGTTGTTGTTGTTGTTGTGTAGGGTGCAAAGCATGATTCATTGTCATAAGCTTCCTTGTTTTTCTGTCCAAATTGTCCAACTCCATCTGGGTCCAGTCAATTATTCCTGCAGAATATCGAATCACAGGTATAGCCCAGGTATTTATGGCTTTTATGATGTTTCCTCCACTGAATTTGGACTTTAATATCTTGCAAATATACTTGGCTGAAGCTAATTCCTTGACTTTATTATGCATTAAGTCACAGGCCTCTAAAGTCCCCAAGTACTTGTAGCCTTCTTCTGGTTTTACTGCCTTTATCAATTCTTCATTCTCAAGTTCAATTCCATCATCTTCTATGACCTTGTTGCACATTTGTCAATTCCAAACTGCATACCAATGTCTTGGCTAAATTCTTTTGTGCTTTCAATTAATAAATTCAATTCAGCTTTTGTTTTACCAAAGAGCTTCAAATCATCCATGTACACCAAGTGTGAAATTTTCAGTCCTTTATTTGCAAGTTCATATCCATAGTTCATCTTCTTCAAAATGATTGTCAGTCGTAGCATTGAGAGTATAAAAAGTAGGGGTGAAAGAAAATCGCCCTGGAAAATGCCTCGTTTAATTTCAACTTCACCCAGTACTTCATTGGCTATAAGCTTCATTTTCCAGAGGTTCATTGAAGTTTCCATGAATTTTTGTATATTGGCATTTTTGAATGTTCAGTTGTCTGAGTTTCATGTTTAAATAATAATAATAATAATAATAATAATAATAATAATAATAATAATAATAATTCGAAAATACGTTACGACGTATTTTAATAATTATTTTAATAATATTACGAAAATACGTTACGACGTCCTAGGCCCCTGGGTGGGGCCCGACTAGTAACCAATGCCAAATCCGGCGAAACAACTGGCCGCTGTGATACAATTGTATAATAATAATTCAATGACTATGGCACAAACCAGCAGTGGTAATTCCAGTGGTAATTGGCACACTGGGTGTTATTCCAAAAGCACTGGAATTACATTTAAAACAGTTAAAAATTGACAAAATCACCACCAGTCAAATGCAAAAAGCCACACTGCTTGGATCTGCACGCATATTACGAAAATACGTTACGACGTCCTAGGCCCCTGAGTGGGGCCTGACTAGTAACCAATGCCAAATCCGACAAAACAACTGGCCACTGTGATACAATTCTGTTGTTGCGATAATAATAATAATAACAACAAGAATAATAATCATTATCATCATCATCTTTATTCATTAAACATGAAACTCAGTCAAAAATGCCTCACAAATACCATTGATTGGTGCTAATGGTTGATATGGGTTGCTGCCAGTGTCCTAGGTATCAATCAGGTATCTTCTTAAAATATACAATGTTCCGAATAGCGCAGCTTTTCCAGTTCCACTGGTGTTATTGCAGGAAGCTGCAAATTGTTGATGTATCTTATAAAATTCTTGGACATGCTACCAAGTTTTCCGATGACAATGGGTACCACTGGTACATGTTGTTGTAGTTGTTGTTTTACTCTAAAGTGTCTGGGGCCAGAACTAACTCTAAAATTTATTTATTTAAATCAAATTAAATATATATTCCCTGATTAAATAACAATCCCTCTCTTTTACCATATTATAAAATAGTATTTGAACTTTAATATTTGGAAGGGCTGTAAAGCAACAGGAAAAGACACAGATTGTACCATTTGAATATAGGTCATTAAATGGACATGGAAGATTCAAATTTCCCAAATGTTAAAATCTTTGCAAAATTATGGATGAATTATTTTTTAAAAAGATATTAGCATTTGGAAAGTTGATTCTTCCATGTCCCTCTACTGGACATACACATTATATAGCTGCATTTGTATAGACTTAAGCTGACTGCTGGATTTAATATGAGATTTCAATGGAACTTGCTAAAAGGTTGCTAGATTACCATGATCAATGACAAAGTCAAGGATGTCTTGGAAGGTATTTTTTGTCCTTGAAGCCTTTATCTGGGTGGGTGGGCTCATCAATTTCACTTTGAACTAACATGAATGGATTTTGCTTTTCTTTTTTGCTTTGTGGCTTTTTCTTACCCTAAATTCAAATTAGGAATTTAGAGGGTTTCAGTTAGAACAAAACAACAAACCTTACGAGTAACAGGACCTCTCATTCACCACAGCTTTGAAAGGAAAGGCCTGAACCACGGCTATTGTTTTGCTTTCTGGTAGGTCAAGGTGTTCTGTAGCCTCCTCCCAGTTCTTTTTGGTGTTGTGACATTCTTCTCTTTTTTTATTTATTTTCCTTTTTTTTTTTTTGCAGTATATACATTTCTTTTCATAGGCTTCCTATGCATTGATAATCATAGCAATAAAAAGTCCATAGAGAAAGCTAATGGAGAAATCCGAAACTTATGATTGCCATTCTTTTATATTTCTTTTCAGGGAACGAGAGTTCCCTCAGGACTTGTTCCAGTGATCCATGGAAGATTCAACAAAAGCAGTGGGGCAGCAGGGAGGATGGGGGGCAGGATGAGAAGAGTGTGTAGGAATAGAAAGCCATTATCTAAAGTCATACCAAAGGAGATCCTGAGCTGGCAGAAATAGGGGAGAATTTTGTTTTATTCAGCCAACTCTTTTCTACCTGATGATGATAACATTCAAGAGTTTGCAAGTCAGGGATGTGATGGCCAAAGATAACAGGGGAGGGGGATTAATATATTTCTTCTCTCTCAGGGAAAACATCTCATATTTAATTGTAAGGAATTTTTAGATCCTTGGAGAGAGAATATTTGTCCTGAGAGCATCTTGGTTTTCACATTTCTGTTGCGTCAGTTGGATATCACAAAGTGAGAATTTATTCACCATGTACGCCTGGTTCCCCCTGCTGACCAAAATACCATTTGACACATTACTATGCTTTTAAAAAGATATAACAGGTAACTTCTGTAAAAGAGGCAAAAAATAATTCCATCTCTTTTTCTGTTATACAAAGCTTTAGATTCCAAGGGCCTTTTTTTGGTAACAAATATACTATTTTTAACATGATTTTTATGTATAAAATGTGCTGTAAGCTACTTTGTATGTATCACCACAACATTTTAAAATGACGACAAATTAAAGCAAGTTTAGAAGGATTTAAATAAAGATGAAAGGTTCAGGGTAGTGCAAAAGGAACACAATATCTTGGTATTAACAGGTTTGTCTTGAATCTATTAGAACAACCTCCATTTTAAGCTCCACTATGTGCTCTATTAAGTAACTATTACTGTTCCAGGCATGATATAAGCCTTTGATTAGTCAGGCTGACATTAAACTGGAAATTGGAACTTAATCAGCTGCTTCTGCTTGGGTGAACTGATTGCATGATAACCTAAAAGCTTTTCTTTCTCTGGCTATACAATTAAGGATTCTGTCAGGTTTTAAAGATTCTTTCTGGTAACAAAACTGGTTGGAGCCAACTAGAGTGACAATAGAAAAGTCCATTTCTGGTAGAGGTAGGAAATCTATTTAGAAGAGACTTGATTATTTTATATCTCATTATTTTATTTACTGCCTTTTTGGGGAGAGTGCAAAGCAGTGGTGGGTTCCAGATTCTGTTCAACCAGTATGGTTGGAATGGCCCCGGCATCACCCACATGCACGGGCACGGCGCACACATGGGTTGTAGCATCAAATGACGCTTCTGCAAGCTTCTGTGATGCTCCAGTTGTTCAGTGAAATGGAGTGCAGGCACAGTACGCACCATGCATGTGTGTGGAAGCCCCAACAGCTTTAAACCATGGTAAGGAGCATGGGTGGGCAGGTGGGCCTTCTGGAGCACTGTACCGGAATGGTACCCTGTGCTCCGGGCAGGCTCCAGTATGCCCGTACCGGGGCGTACCGCCTGCAACCCACCACTGGTGCAAAGTGATCTACCTGTAAATCTCTCCTAAGTTTTTATATACACTAACCTCCTGCAGTAAGTTGAGTTTAGAAAGAGTGACAGACCTGAAGTACCTTTGATTGAGTGAACACTTGATTCTGGCCCTCCCCAGTCTAGTACTAAAATAGATAGTTCTTAACTTACGACCTCAGTTGATTTCAACATTTCTGTTGTTAAGGGAGACATTTGTTAAGTGAGTTTTGCCCAATTTTACAACATTCCTTGCTACAGTTGTAAAGTGAATTATTACATTGAATAAATTAGTACAATGGTTGTTAAGTAAATCTGGCTTCCCCATTGATTTTGCTTACCGAAAGGACACAGCAATGGTAATAAGTATGAACCAGTTGCCAAGCATCTGAATTTTGATCACATGATTATGGGACTACTGCAAAGGTCGTAAGGAATTAAAATGGTCATAAGTCACTTTTTTCAGTGCCATTATAACTTTGAACCATCACTAATTAACTGTTGTAAATTGTGGACTATCTGTACCTAAACTGCTACTTTATGTGAGCAAAGACAAATCTCTGTGACTACTAGAAATCAGTTTGCATCACTCTTCCAGATAAAGTTTATTATGGTTTTTCAAGCAAAGCATTGCATAAGTGGTTCTTTTTCAGGCTTCTGGGAAGGTTTCAGAGGATGGATATTGTTTTAAAAATCCTTTTGAAGTCAGCAGAAAATACACTTTTGATTTTTCCCTGTTTTAAATGAAGTCTAACAATGTAAATTAGCCACAAAAACAAACAAATTAACCCAGAATTTTCCTCTGAGGCACAATGACCAAGTGCCAATATACCACACAATAAGACCGTTCTTCATATCCTAGACTTAGAGCACCCGCTTGAGTGTTTGGTTTTTTTTAGGAAATGTAAAAACTTTTCATGGAAACTGCTTTTTAACAATAAAGGTGTAAATCTCTTCTAATATATACTTTTTGAACGTTTATTAAGGAACAAGGAAAGACAAACAATCCTTTTCAGATTGGACACAGGTTCAAATGATCATACCTTGGTTACACGTGAAGATCTAGTTCTTTGGAGATGTTTATATTGTTGAGAAACATGAAAAAAAGAATAGAATAACTAGCAGCAAAGTGGATTGACTCAGTTATAACAGTGGTGAGTGCAATATTGGAAGAACTGAAGGTCGAGATTGGGAAGAGATGCTCCTAGGGAAAATGTATATATGGGGTCACTAATAGTTGATGCAGATCTGATGGCCCATCATCAATTCTGTATATTTTGCAATGGATTGTCCAGTATTTTTAAAAAAACAAAAGTGTGTTTTTTTGAGCCAAGGTGGCGCAGTGGTTAAATGCAGCACTGCAGGCTACTGCTAGATCAGCAGGTCAGCGGTTCAAATCTCACCGGCTCAGGGTTGACTCAGCCTTCCATCCTTCCGAGGTGGGTAAAATGAGGACCCAGATTGTTGGGGGCAATATGCTGACTCTCTGTAAACCGCTTAGAGAGGCCTGAAAGGCCTATGAAGCGGTATATAAGTCTACTGCTATTGTGTATTCTAGCTTTTATCTGTATTCTACAAGTGTAATTCCAGGGTAAGGCTGTTACAACAGTTAATGACCATTTGCGTGAATCAGAAAAAAGGAAAGAGAGTAATGTTTCACCAAAATGCTTGAAATACAGTTCCTAGAAAGTTAAAACCCAAAGGCAGAGTGCGCACCTGAGAATTAAGCCATTGAAATGAAGATAAAGAATTAGACATGCAAAAATAATTTCTTGTTCAAGGACCTGATAATTGATGGCTGTGTTTCCAGTTTTATATTCACAGTTCCTAACAGAAGTTCTGAAGAGCTTGATTGATTGGGATTTTTATTTCATCTTCTTAGAAGCTCTGTCCCTTGGATTCTTCGACTTTGGAAATCTGTCTTTGGATTTATTTAATGCTTTACCTCTCGCTTGAAATTTATGCATCAGCCTGGCTTCTGTCTAAATTGGCTTTGATTTGCAGCAAACTGTAAGATCTTGATTACATAGGCAAGCAGATTTGTTGATGGCCATGACATGTTATTGCATAATTATTGGATGTTTGGTGAGATTACTTCAAACATTTTAGTACAATCCAATGTTCTTTTCATTAATATTTTTATCTTACTGAATGTCATATAGACATTTCTTCAAGCATTTAAAATTCTAATGAATTCTAATTAGAAAGTTTAATTAATTTAAATTATTGCTACTTAATGTGGTATGAATAATTATCAAACAGCCTTTGCTTTAAAGTAACATTCTCTAATATTTATACTTAGAGGAGAAAAATTCTTACAAAATCCATATTCTCAGATAAACATTTGAATTCTACAATCTCAGCTTAATGACCATTAAAGTTTAATGTTGTCATCGTCGTCGTCATCATCATCATCATCATCATCATCATCATCATCATCATCATCATCTGGTTAATTTGGTTTTCATATCTTTTAATCTTTTCAGCAACAGCAACAACTCTGTGCTTCAGCTCTTCAATTACTATCGCAATCTCTTTATTCTCTAAATCGTGGGGTTTTTTTTTGTTTGTTTAGGTTTTCATTTTATTTATATGCTGCCCTATTCCCGGTGGGACTCAGGGCGGCGCACAAACCCAAAGGGGAAAGGGAAACACAAAAACTACAAATACAAGCATTTAAAAATAACCAACAGACACACAAATTGAGAGGGGAAGGGAACTCATCAACCCCAGGCCTGCTGACACAGCCAGGTTTTAATGGCTTTTCGGAAGGCCTGGAGAGAGGTGAGGGTCCGAATCTCTGCGGGGAGTTCGTTCCAAAGGGCCGGAGCTGCCACAAAGAAGGCCCTCCTCCAGGTAGTAGCCAGATGGCATAGGCTGGTAGACGGAACCTGGAGGAGGCCAGCCCTGTGTGATCTAATGGGTCTTTGGGAGGTAATTGGCAATTGTATCTTGCTTCCAGGCTGCTTTTAACCTGCTTGTTCTTTAGCTGATCTTGCCTTAGGTTCTTCAAGTTGCTCAAGTCTTCACGAAATTTTTTGATCTTCAATTCCAACTGAAATTTCCATTTAGGCTCCTTCTCTTGCCTCTTTGGTTCTTTTGTATTTTCAAACCCAATTCTTTGGTGGTTATGAAGGCTGCTGCATACATCAGCTGGTTTGTTTCAGCTAATGTAGTGGTTTGAATGGTTTGCACAGCCTCATTGATCTTTTTTAGTACCTTTCTCAATTGTTTCTGGTTCACTTGGTTCAGCTTTGGCAAACGTGTTCTTTCAGCATCTTCCATTTGATGCTTTATTTTCTCAGCTAATTGAGCAATATCTGTTGGTGTTTGTTCTTCAGTGCTTCCTTGTTCTTTATCTTCATCCATTTCAGCATCCTCTTCCTCTCTTTCTTCCTCAGTTTGCTTTTGAGTCTGCAAATCATTCTTGATGTTACTCTTCTTTGTTAGTATACTCAGACCATTAGTTGCTTTCTCTTTGATTCCTGTTAATTCTGCTGTAGTGAAAAATTTGTGGCTTAGAATTACACATCGTTGGTCCATTAGCCTTTGTTCACTAATATCACAGTCTGTGTGGTTCACCTTCCAAATCTGATACATTCATTTTTGAAATCCACGTTTTGCTGGCTCAGACTGATAGAAAGCTTTCATAATAGAGATGATTTCTTCCCTAATCCAGATTTTTCGCTTTTTCACTTTTTCTTCCAGTAGCTTGTCAGATCCATGCCCTGGTTGCCTAGCAGAGGGAGCTGAGCCTTGTAGCTCATTTTGCACAGAATGTCCAGGAGCCATAGCATCCAATGGAACCCTTGTTAATCCGGACGACGGTTCAGCCAGCATAAATTTCATTTTTTCCAATGTTCACCATATTTGTATGGGTTGTGGAGCAAATTTTGTCTGGCCCTTGATTTGATTTGATTTATTGCATTTCTATGCCGCCCTATTCCCGGAGGGTCACAAACCAAAATAGGGGGGGGGGGATACAAACAGGAGGGAAAACAACAGACAAACAACTACAAACAATTTAAAAAGGCACTCAACAACCACACAATTCGAGTGTTGTGTTAGGTTAGGAGGATGGAAATCAGAGTTCTGTAAGAGATCAATCAGTAGAAGTTAAAGAGGGAAGGGGACAGGATGCAACCCTGCTGTACCCCTTTTTATACCCTTACTGGGCTGGTTAAACTCCCTTGGAGATTGCACCTCACTTTCAAGGTGGAATTGGCATACAATTTTTGTACGAGGAAGAGGAGATATTTATAGATAGTGGTGCATTTTAATTTCTTCCAGAGGGTGATCCTGGATATTGAATCAAAGGCCTGCTTAAAATCAAGGAAGGCCACAAAAAGAGAGGATTTTTTTTTATATGTGTATTTTTGTACTAAATGGTGGAGTATCAAGATATGATCCACCGTAGATCTTCCTTCTCTAAAACCGGCTTGTTCATCTTTGATTATCCCCCTGAAATTATCCAATCCTGAAGTTTATAGTTTAGGTGTTTGGCATACAGTTTACTAATAATGCTCAGAAGACTAATGGGTCTATAATTGCCTGGGTCATTTAAAATTACCTTTTTTATAAATTGGTATGATAATTGCTACTCCCCAATCACTTGGCATATGGCCTGTTTTATCTATAAATGTAAACAGAAATGCTAAAAGTGGAGCCCATCAACTGGCGTTCTTTTTGATTATTTCTGGCAGGACATTATCAGCACCAGGTGCCTTATTAGCCATTAGGGCTCCAATCAACCGGAATATCTCTTCTGGTGTAATAGGGGCCAGTAAGGAGTTTGGTCCAAACTAGTTTGGCTCTCCTTGGTTACATAGTCAGGGTCTGTATATAGCTCCCTAAAATATTCTTCCCAGGCATGAATCAGAACCTGATTAGTTGGGGTAGGTGAAGTTGCCCCAATCCTCTGATGATATCCCAAAAAAGGGATGTATTTTTTGTCTTGACTGCCGTAATTAGTCTATGCCAAGACTCCTTCAGAGCCGCACTTTTCTTTTCTTTCAGAAGGTTCTTATATTGTGCTTTCAGCTGCTTTAAGTAGTGAGTGTGATCCTCAAAAGGGGCATTTTTACTTTTTTTGTACTCCATATTATATATCCTTTTTAGTTGCACGTAATCTCTATCGAACCATTTTTTATTCTTTGAAAGCGGCCTTTTGGAATGAGCTAGTGTTCTGTTAATGAGAACCAAATACAAATTTAAAATTAAAGTTTCAAACCCCTCTAGGTAAGATCCTCCAAATTTATTCCTTAGTAGAAACGTATGTAGCTCTATGGTTTCTGGAGCTAACATCCATTTGGTAACTTCCTTAGCATTTTTCTCATTCCATTTAATTTTTACCTGGATATTTTGACTCTGTAACCTGGGTAGGTAGGCTGTGCCTGCCCTTAGAGATTTCTGGTATAATGTGAAAATAAGGGGTATTCATTATGATAGCTTTCCAGTTGCGAGTCTACCTCCATCTTCTGTAAGAACTTCAGGAGCTCACATGATATTATCCAGTAATCAACTGTGGATTTTCTTCCTGCTCCCTGATAAGTATATTCTGCTGGATAGTCGTCCCATGTGGACCCGTTAAGGATACAAAGATCCAAATGTACAGTCATCTGTCTTACACACAAACCTGCCCGATTTGCTTTAGGGTCTTTAAATTGTCTGGAATGCAGGGATTCTCCTGTTACATTCTCATCATAGTGGATCTTAAATTGATTAAATAATGCTTGATCATTTGGTCCCAATCTAGCGTTTAAGTCCCCCCCACCTATAATTATTGCTGCTTTGGGGTATTTGTCTGAGCAGCCAAGATTGAAATCTTCTATGCTGTCCCAAATGTTGTTGATCACATTATTTTT